>NC_141078.1:49382795-49812795 GCF_041138505.1 Cibotium barometz | reverse complement strand
TAGTAAGAGAGTTCATGATAGGGCACCGAAAATCAACCACATACTATTCGAGGTGCAATGGTCAAGTTGAGAGCACAAACAAAACACTTAAAGGAATTTTAACCAAGATTATGCAGAATGAGCCACATAACTAGGATATAAGGGTAATAACTACACTGTGGGCCTATAGGACAGTTGACAAAGTAACAACATGACACTTCCTCTTTAGGCTAGTTTATGGACTCAAAGCAATAGTTCCCTTAAAGTTTTTTTATCTCGAGTTTAAGACTCACCATTGAGCACAAATTAGACAGTGTGGCCAATCTCCAAAAAAGGCTAGACTACCTCACCAAGCTCAATGAATTAAGGATCGAAGAAAAGTGGTCTTAACAAATAATGTAAAACAAGAGGAAAGAATGGCACGACAAACACATCAAATAATGAGATTCTGATGAGAAATGGGATCTAGTGCTATTATAGTAATCTAGGCTAAGACCCAAAAAGGCAAACCCTAAAATAGATTGGTCAAGACCATACAAAGTGCACCATGTGTATACTAACGAGAGTGTGAAGTTAATTGATCTTGTAGGAAATCTCTAATGCATATTTTTTAATGCAAGAAAATAAAATATATACTCCCATGGTGATTCAAGTATGACCATACACATAATAATATGAACACAACTGATGACTATGGGATTGGGGAGGACTTTTACTTTTACAAGGAGAATGACTTTGAGTCAAGGAATAGTCCGAGACAACAAGAAACCCTGAGGTAGTCTTCAATCTAAGAAATGGAAAGCCTAGTAGCTAACCTTAGCTCTCGGAGCCAACAACTGAAAAAAAACAGGGCAAACCCACCAAGAAAAGCTAGGAATAGGGAGCTGCGGAATAGGGAGCTGAGGAATCAAGCAATTGACTAGAAAAGTTTCAAGGAGGTAGATCGTCACACAAATCTTTGTAGTACGGTTAAGGGACCAAGAATGATAAAGAGCAATCCATCATAATCATTAAAGATTCAAACTCAAGGCAGCACAAGATCCATCAAAATAAGCGAGTGGAGTAACGACCACTCAAAAGGGTGGCACATTAGCACGTCGCAAAATTATGGGCATCATTTTAAAATTTATGTAACTGAGGGAGCATGCACCACCAAGAAAAGGCCATGTATCCATGGTACAAATAGCACAAATATCCTTGGATTGGGGAGGACTTCGACTATGACAAAAGGAGAACAACTCTGAGTCAAGGAATAATCTAAGATAACAAGCAAGCCTGAGCTAGTCTTCAATCCGAGAAATAGAAATCCAAGTAGCTGACCTTAGCTCTTAAAGGAACTTTTTTTTAAAAAAAAGAGGGGAAAAAACCACTAAGAAAAGTTAGGAAAAGGGAGCTAAGGAATTAAGTATAGATTTCCACTTCATCATACTGGATGATTTCATAGGCTTGGTCCTCTTTTTTCTTTAAATAGTGTAGCTCTCTATTTTAACCTTGGGAATACATGGGAGTGAGGATCCCGCCATGCTTCCTCTAAGACCCCTATGTATTTGGCCTTCCTTCCTTCTGCCATCTCTTCTAATGCTTGGAAGTAGATGGTGATTTTTGCCCCTTTCTTGACTAATTCACTTAAGATGTGCTTAAGAAAATTCATGGCCACTTGCTTGTATAGCTTGCAATAATTTCTTCTTTGAGGGTATCTTAGATGTGCTTAAGTTGTATTGATCTCCATCTACTCCTTTAATAATAACCATGCTTCTTTGATTTTTCCCTCTAATAGAGTTACCTTTTTCTCCCATTCCATAATTTTTATTTTTTCTTCCTAGAGCTCGGCATCTTCTTCCTAGAGTTGTAGCCTCAGTTCCTTGTTCTCCTCTTACAACTCCAGGTTCTGAGCCTCCAAAGCTTTTCCATAAAAATGTTGCTAGGTACTAAGGTGGTGAGAGCCGAAGAAATAGTGTTTATGCTTGTGAGCCTGACTCTTAGAAATTGCCTCCCATAATTGTGTACTGTTTTGGGCTACCCCCCTGGTTCTAATCTTAGCTCTAGCATTGGTACCCCTATTTCTAATCTTGGCTCCAGCAATGGTACCCCTAGTTCTAATCTTGGCTCTAGCACTGGTACCCCTAGGTAAGGCACTTCTTTGGTCCTAGGTTGTGCTCTTCTAACTCTTAAGTATATTCTTCCCACCTCTCTTAAAGCTTGTTCATAAGTTAATTGCAAACTATCTTTTACTTTTTGGCTTGATTCGGGCTGTTCTTGGAATTCTATGTTGCTTCATTCCTATTCCTATCTTCTTCTTCTACCTTTCTTGCTTTCTTAGCCTCTTCTTTTTCACTTTGTAGTCTCTCTTATTGTGTCCTTCGTTCTTCCTTTCTTTGTTTTGTTTTACAGAGCTTTTTGTTTTGCTTCTTGCAGCGCTATTTGTTTTTCTTGTTTGTGTGTTTTCAGCTTCTCTTCTCTCTTCTTCTTGGGAGTTTTTGGCTTCCTTTTCTGATTTTCTTCTACTTCTTGGACTAGACTTTTAACTTGTATTTGGGCTCGACCTATTGAAACTTTTGCAAAAATGTATTTAATTCTATTTTCTCTCTCTTGCTTGCTTCAACCTTTGTAAAGCCTTTCATAGATTTTCCTTTGCTTTGTCAGCTTTTCCTGGAGTGATGTTTGGGTAGCTTCTCTCTCTCTCTCTCTCTCTCTCTCTCTCTCTCTCTCTCTCTCTCTCTCTCTCCATCCTCTTAGTGACAACTCCACCTTGTGTCCTCTGCAACAATTATAGACTGCCCTTCATAATTATAGTTTAGTATTGCCTCTTCAACAATGTTCACTTGAGGTGGAAACCACTATGAGTTGTAGAATTTCTTGAGATGGCCAAGCCTAAGCAGAAACTGGCAATCTCCGTTGACTATTTCTTTGGTTGTTGCGAGTGTAGGTGGTTAACCATCACCATGGTGGCTGCACACAAGACACTTTGCTTAGTGCTCTACATAGTTAGCTATGGTGAAGCAAATGCAATTGGAATGAGTTCAAGCTTTTGTGCAAGATGGGTAAAAAAATAGAAACACAAATCTCACACATAATTATTAAAGAATATTAAAAGTGCTATTTGTGCTGTGGATACGCAAGAAACCATGAAAGAGTAAGGGAGACAAGTGTAGCAAGAAGCTAGCTGCCATGTGAAGAAATGATAGAGAATCTATATCGGAGCTTCCAAAACATCAAATAGGGATGGCCAATGGTACAAGTAGCCTACTTGATGGTACCATATGTATCCTATAAGCCTACTTGGTATCGAGATGCATTCAGCTCTTGGACTCAAAACACCACTATATCGGTTGGCAGAAGATGATAAGGTTCCCTTCTTGACACGGTCCACTAGACCATTGGCCTATATGCACTTAGACCTCATGATGATGTACTTTCTCACTTCTTTCCATTACTCTATCCTTGGAGGCATGAACCCATCGATGTTTATGCATACCATTCAATTGTATAAGAACTCGAGGATTGGAGAAGGGGAGATACAACTCTAAAAAATACAGTTGAGCTATACATGGAGGAGTTCAGCTCAAGGGTATAGGAGGTGAGGAATAGAAAAGAAAAAGAATTTGTCAAGTCAACATATAAAACATTGTTGCACATAGTCATTCCGACCGGCCCTTCGTTCTTCAGGTGTAGGTTCTCTGAGAATGACCCTTTCAGCAAGAGGGGCTTGAAGCTGAGCAAAAGGTACATGTCACTCATAATGTCGGCTAAGATAAGAATCAGCTTCAGTCCAATACGGTGGTTGAGGGGGTAATGCTAAGGCAAAAGAAGGCCCCATCTGCTCCAGCTAGAAACATAGGCGCTGAATTTTCTCTTTCTGCCTATTCACCATTGAAGAAGCTCTATGCCTCTTGGCACTTTGCTCTGCCAAAGCACGGACCGCATCGTCGCATTCCCGGACCAGCTTGGCAATATCAGCATCTGACCAAGCAGCAGCCAGAAGAATAGACTGTGAAGCAGAGCCTTCTTCCATAGGAGCCTTACCCCTATCATTCCGTGCAATGGGCACAGAAACAGTACTTGCGTTGGAAACTTGAGATGGCTGTTGTTGGGAAACGTTGGCCTTCCACAGAGCAATTTTTTCCTCCCACTGATGAGCCACTTCAAAACTGAGTGCGTTAAAGCTAAAGATTCTAGATCTTCCATATTGATCAAGACATCCCCTGGTGGGTGCTGTTGTAAGTTATTAGAGCTAAGGCCTCATTAGTGCAATGCCTGGCCAGTTCATCATTAACAGCTCTGCAAAAAACTTCATGATTATCTCTGGTAGCCTCCTCACTGCTTTCAGCCTCCTGCAACCGCCGCTCCAGCGCAGAAATTTTGCTCTAAAAACCGGGAATCCTATTGGATTCATGCAATAAATTATCATTCTGGGATTGAAGCCATGCCACCTGCGCTTCAAGATTTGAGATGCGAGTAGCTTGGGCGCTAGCTTGAGGAACCTGGCGGTAGAAGTCTACAGTATGCTGAAGCAACCGCACAACACTTTCCAAGTGTGCGGGTTGGACCTCGTACTGCGGGGTTTCCTAGGGAAACATAAGAACTATGGGGTCACTACCGCATCAGTTCACAAGACTGCGGTACCCACCCCAAAAACTGAAACCGCCGGTGCTGTGAGCTGTTCAATTGCCGCAAGCGTCGGTACTAAAAGGTTAATAGCTAGCACCGCAACCGATGACGTGCTCACTAGTGGTGATGACTGCTCCTGAATTTGTTCCTGAATCTGTTGGCGCTACTGGTGTAGAGCGAAAACTCCCGGTGGTGACATTCCGACCGAAGGGCGCACAAGGGTACCCACTGGCATAGTTGCAGGCACAGTCACAATAACCGAAACAGTGACTTCACCCCGTTCAGTATCACCGACCACTTCTGCATGCGAGCACTTTCGACCACTTCTACATGCGAGCGCTTTCGGCCTCTAGAACTGCTACTGGCCACCCCGTTCAGTATCACTGGCCACTTCTGCATGCGAGCGCTTTTGGCCACTTTTGCACGCGAGCGCTTTCAGCCTCTAGAACTGCTATTGGCCATCGGTACTCCATCAGAAACAATGACTGTGACTGAAGCACTGGTAGATAATGGAGCTGAAAAATGACAGGCAAGCCAAAGAGAAACCAAAAAATTGGCGGGTTGAGGGAACAAGATCTACAATATTTGACCCACCTTTGAGTGTACGACCTGCCCTTTCTACACCTAAGAACAGACCCGCTGGGCCTCAAATCGAATTCGGTCCTTTAGAACACAAGCCTAAGAAACAGGCCTGAACTCAGAAGTTTTGATCAATTGCTTCACCTTGACTGACATTGTATAAGTCTTTGCCTACAGCCAAATGGCTTCTAAAAACCATCTGTAGCACTCTTTGGCTGCCAAATCAGTGCATCCTGAAAGTTTATACTCCCCACACTAATTTTAGGACCAAACTCTGCCTCCATCTCGGCTACCAAGACTGCCACCATTTTGCTGGCAGCAATATCGCCAATAGCTAATTGTCGTAGCAAGGGCAATGACTGCGGGTGTACCTGCACACACTCCCAATGGAATTTGGAGTAAATGCGGATGCGCTTGTCGGTGATCCATGCATCAATAGCCGGCCGCTCGAGATGCACGATCGGCGTGACCGGCAAAAACTGCACAAGAGAAGCAGTCATGGTTGCTGCCTGCAGAAGAAAAAAACACGAGGAAGAAGAGCAGAAGGCAAGCAGAAAAGTAATAGCAAAAATAGAATGCTTTCCACAAAAAGGAGGGAGTTTGTGCATGCAAAACAACGACCGCTTTTCGATGCTTGAAGGTATGACACCTGGAAAAAACCAAGAAAAACAAATTGACGAAAGCCACCCTTGATGTGGAATGAATGAAACCATCATGAAAGAAAGTGTATTCTCCTCAAAAACCGAAAAAGGGCATTGAAGAGGAACCGCCGGAAAGTAATGAGGCATCCGGAACCCATTGACCAGAGAAGAAAGAACTTCCCCATGAAGATTTACGAGGAAATAAGAAGTGGGACCACAAGAAGCATACACCCAAAACGGCCCGGTCCACCGCACCTTTAGTTTTGTGGGTTTCTTGAACATGCGCGAAGAAAACACCAGCACTAATTGCCCTCTTTGGAAAAATTTCTTCTTCAAATGCCGATCCACTTGCCACTTTTTGCGACTTTGAATTTCCTACGCCCAATAAAAGCTTTTCATCCTCTCTTCATCTAATTCCTAGATGACCTCCATTCTGTATGCCAATGAATCCTCTGCTCTGGCAGCAATCTATCGGTAGCCGCAAGGTGCAAACTGGGAACCACAAATTCGACCGGTGTGATGGCCTCCATGCCAAAAGCAAGTTTGAAAGGTGTCATCCCAGTTGCCACTTTAAACGCTGTGCGGTAAGCCCCCAAAGTGCCGTTGGCAGCTTCACATCCCAATCTGTTCTCGCCGATGAAGACTTACCACTTTAGTCAGAATGCGGATTATCTGCTTATTGGAAGATTTCGTCTGCCCATCATTGGCCTGAGGGTAATACGGGGACGATTTGGAAGATTTCGCCTGCCCACCATTGGCCTGAGGGTAATACGAGGACGATTTGCGATGCAGCACAAAGTAAAACCCCGTCATTCGTTTGATGACTTTATTAATAAAATGACCGCCCCAACTCCATTGGACAGCCAAACCTAGTATAAACATCCTTAAAAAGACACTTTACCACACAGAGAGTGCAGTATTATCCCGCAAAGCCCATGCTTCTACCCACTTCGTACAGTAATCCGTGTGGCAGTAAGAATATACCTGTTCCTGGTTAGAGCCATTGCAAGTTTGATTGGGCCTATAAAATCTAGACCCCATTTTTGAAATGGTTCCAAAGGAAGAATCTGTTGGAGAGGCATTCGATCCCGTTGGGTCGGTTGTCCCATGTGTTGACAAACATCTCATTGTCGCACAAACTACTATGCACCTGCATGAACAGACGGCCACCATAATCCACTTTGTAAGACCTTCTTCACTGTGATTTTTCCTGAGAAATGTCCACCAGTGACTCCGCAATGGGCTTCCCACAACATTGACTCCTGCTCATGGGGCAGGATGCACCGCAACAGTGCATCTGCAACATTGTGAGATAATAAAGTTCCCCCACACAGACTTCAAATGAGCGGCTCCACAAAGCAAGGCACCGCCAAACTGATCTCTGTTTAAATGAGCAGGCATCTCACCACTAGAGATAAAAGAAAACATTTCTTCATACCAGGTCCATGGGATGCTCGAGAGAGGTGCTCCTTCCTCTTCAAACTATACCCCCTCCGCATCTCACCACTAGAGATAAAAGAAAACATTTCTTCATACCAGTCCATGGGATGCTCGGGAGAGGTGCTCCTTCCTCTTCAAACTGTACCCCCTCCGCATTTGGCTAACCCGCAAACAGTGAAGCATCCGAAAATTCATCATCCACGTTGACTGCTGGCTCCCCCGAATCCAATCGAAAAAGGTAATCTGCCACCACATGCTGAGCACCAAGGTGATGGATGACTTCAAAATCAAATTCCTATAATAATAGAACCCATCGAGCCAATCTACCTGTTAAATTTTGTTCCCGCACCAAGTCAAGAAGAGCAGAATGATCCACATGGAAGAAAAATCGACAGCCCAAAAGATAGTGCCAGAACTTCCGCACAAAGTACACCATGCCAAGGCCTTCCCGCTCTGTAACATTATAATTCTTTTCAGTAGAAGACAACCGGCGCGACGACTGGCATAATGAATTGGGCGAAACCATCCCACGGTCTCCTCCTATATCAAAACACTGCCGATTGCCACATCTAAAGCATCCACAAAAACATGAAAATCCACCCCCCAATCAGGAGGAATCATCACTGGCGCTTGAGAAAGTTGAGTCGGCGGTAAGCCAAATCACGGTCTTCAGTCCATCAAAAATCCTGCGATCAGAATGAGCGGCGGCATTTAAAGGTATTGCCAAATATGCCAAAAACTGCAAATGGCGACCATGCCACCAAATTTGGCCCAAAAATCGCATACAGCCTTTAGGATCCATAGGTGCAGGTGCTTGCATAATAGCCGCCACTTTGTCTGGATCAACCGCAATGCCATCCTGGGAAATGATGTGACCCAACAATTTGCCACTTCGCACTGCAAAAACAGACTTGAGTAGGTTAAGACTGAAGGACACCTCCCGACAGCACTGAAAATAGAGCCGCAACAAGTGCCCCAAGTGCAGCACACTAGTTCCAAAGACACTCAGATCATCCAAAAAAATGCGCATAAAATCGGTGAGAAAGGGCCCAAAGATTTCATACATGTTGCGCTGGAAGGTGGAAGATGCATTGTGCAAACCAAACCACATGGCAGTGTACACAAACACTCCCCATGCGGTGATGAATGCGGTTTTGGCTTGATCCTCTGGTGCCATCCGGATTTGATTGTAGCCACTGAATCCATCAAGAAACGAGTACATTTCATGCCCTACTACATCATCCAAAATGGAATCCATGTAGGGCAAGGGAAAAGGGTCTGGGGACTGTGGCTGCATTAAGCTTTCTGTAACCCACACAGATGTGTAATTTCTTGTTCTTCTTCGGGACAATGACTATAGGAGAAATTCAGTCCGGGTTTTCAATAGGTGCTATGAATCCCACTCTCAGCAAGCAGTCCAGCTCTTCTTTGACCTGCTTGTTGGCTACATGCGAGTTAATGCCATAACACTACTGCCTGGAGGGTATCGCATCCGGCTTCAAGTAAATGCAGTGTTGGTAGAAATTCGGGTCCAGACCTTGCATGTCAGCATAATCCCAGGCAAACACATCCCAGAATTCCCGCAGAAGTTTCACCAGATCCGTTTTTATTGTTGCAGGCTCCAGCAAGGTACTAATTTTCATCGGCTGAGTCTCCTTGTCATCTAAAAAAATGGTCTCCAAGACATCTTCTTTGACATGGGTGTAATGCGGCTCATTTGCACCTCAAAAGCGCGCTCCTTTTCCAGAATGTCTTTCATGTTATCTTCAGGTGCATACTCTTCAAAACTCAGCAATTTTTCCCCAAAGAGGTTCCCTTTATCCATGGTGACTGAACACACCGCAGGTGACTGCCTGAGGTAGTCCAGAGCAATACATGCCACATCCACTGAGTAGAATGGAATCAAATCCTCATTTTCCCACAAGAATTTTTCCTCTTCATCCAAGCCATCTGCCATATTCACTGTTTTTGCAATGACAGGCCAAACTGACTTGCTCACTTGACGGCATTCCCTCAGAGCAAATTTAACCTTCTTGCGACCCTTGCGGGGATGGTCACTCATCAGATTATGCTCCCAATTATGCCAGACCTTTGCCTAACGCAACCAAGGACGACCGAGCAGCAGCAGCAGGCAGATTGTACTCCTTAGCAGAATCCTCCATGCTCAGCACTACAAAAGACATGACGAAGGGTATGCCTGCCACCTCAATCACCACACCTTTCAAGACACCCAAGGGTCAGACTCTCCTCTGATCAGCCATGCGTACCAAAAATGGTGCAAGATTCCATGCTTGCCAACCCATGCGCTTACAGGTGGACTCCATTGCAATATTGACACCAGCTCCACCCATCGATCAGCACTTGATCAATTGTGAGGCCTCGAAAGCCTAAAGAAATTTCTAGAATTCTTATATCAGCCCCATGAGAACTGCCACCCACCACGGGCTCTAGGTGAGCTGCTTGCACGGATGACAATGTACTCGGTGTGATTGCCTTGCCCATCTCCTCCGCTAGAAGCAGTGCTTTATGAAAATTCGAAACCAATTTAAGAAGGTGACCCAATTTGATTTGGAGGGGGGCGTCGAGCAATCCATCTCATCCTTCACTCTCAGCCAACAAACTCGGCTGTTGAGATAGTTGTTCTCCGGAAGATCCTTCTATGCCTGTGGTGGCAGAGGCTGCCCCAACTGAGGTATGTCGTCGATGAGAGTCACAGCATCCCGAAATTGCACTTTACTTGGTCCGGGCACACTGGAACACATTCCGAAGCTTGATTGTCCACCCAAGAAGTAATTTGCTGGACAGCTTCCTGTGCGGTCCAATCCAGAAGTGGTTGCGTTGTGCGCCGACTGGGGGGCTTCAATTTGTGACCAGAGCGTGTGACCACATACACCTCCGGATCCAGAGTCACCTCCATCGACTCAATCTGAACCATGGCCACCGTCGGTTGTTTTCCTGCAGCTTTTGCTTGTTTCTCAACTTTCTTCCGATCATACTTGTTGAAAAATAGGTAGAGGGAGAGGAGACACACACACAGGAGCAAACCCTAATATATATTGCAAACCCTAACCATAGAGAGAAGCCATCTCCCTACTTACACAATGCATAAAGCCATAATACCAAATACACACAACACACTATGAGTTGTGTCCACACACATCTAACCCTAGCTAATGTCCACACACTATGACCAGCTGGACGCAGTCATTTATGTCTCACACATGTTCCTACCTAACATGCAAGCACATAGCATAGCTGGCACACACTGACATCAAGCTTGAATCTCAACAACCCCTCTCAAGCTCATGATGTACTACCATAGATGAAGATGTAGATGAGCTTGGGATATCAAAACTCTCAACACTCCCCCTCAAGCTCATCCCATGTACTCCCAACATAGTACGGAAGTACTCAAACTTCTCCCTGCTAAGTGGCTTTGTAAAGATGTCTACCACCTGCTCATCAATCTTCACATACTGTAGATCAACTGTACCATCTAGCACTCTAGCACCATATGAAGGCTGAAAATTTTGTTGTGATGACCTGTCCTGCCATCCTCGACCATTACCACCACGGCCACGTGATGCAAATCTCCCCCTGCCTCTAAATCCTCTTTGGGAATAGAAAGCCTGATTTCTGCCATTATCATCATGGCTAGTAAATGCATCCTAAAATGAATCACTGAGTTTGATTTCCTCAACAAGCAAGAGGGAAACCAACTCATCAAAGTCTGGTAAACTTGTACTCCGAACCGAGATAGATGTATCAAAAGATTTATATTCCTTGCCAAGACCACGCAAGGTAATGTCTACCAAATCATCATCAGGCATGGAGGCATTGATTGTTGCCAATGCATCTGCAAACGGCTTTATTTCTTTTACATAATCATGGATGCTCCTTCTATTCCGCTTCACATTATGTATCTGTTGTCGGCGCAACTGAGACTTGCGAGCACTCATGTCTGTATCAAACAACTTCACCAATGTATCCCATGCATCCTTGGGATTCTCAGCATCATGTATGTGTATGAGCATAGCATCCGAAATACATATAGACAGATAATGCAACACTTTGAATGCTCTTTCTGACCATTGCTTATGAGCTATAATCTGCTGCTATGTAGGTTGTCGGGGTAGTTCCGGCTCTAGCTCAGCACCTGTAATGAGATTCCAAAAACCTTTTCCCTTCAAGAAACTTTTGATCCTGTACTTCCATGCCTGGAAGTTCTTCCTATCCAACTTTTCACCAACAATTTGTATTGGATTATCCGACATATTGCTCAATGCAAAAACACCTTGCGTACACTTCCAAATCTATAAACGAGCCTTCCTCAGCTCAACCACACTCCAATGAGTGTTCCAGATACTCCAATGTAGTCAACAAACTTCAATTTTGATGTAGAAAATCAACCTGTATGCATCCAAAATGAACTAGCTCACGCAGTCCGAGATACCCTATTTTGATGCGCTTTCCAAGGCTCCAAATTGCAATGTAGTGGTGTAATCAAGTATGGGTAACTTGCATTGACACCTAAACAACCTCAATGTTGAATATCAACACCATCCGACATGTGTACATATCAATTTTATCAAACCCCTTTCTCTCTTTTGGGAAAAACCAAAAAAACCAGTAAAACCAGTAGTAATTTTGCTCTAATTTCTTCAATCTTTGTCCAAATTGAGCAACCAGGCATTCATTAGCTTAGCAATGATGTCCACTAACTCCATGTAAGAGGAATTAGTCCAATTGTTTAAGACCAATGAGTAATTGTTCGATTAAACTCACTCTGTTTCTCTGCAACCAGTAGACAGTCTATTTAATCAGCTCATTCCCAGCTCAATTGATGATAATTGATCAATCCAATCATATAGCCTTCTTCTCTAGTGTGTGTAGCAACCAATTGCTAAACCAATTTTGAAATATATCAAGCACCCAAGTTGTAATCGACCTCCTCGTATCAAAAATGTCATCAAAAAACTGCCCTGTTTCTCTATCCAGAATGCGCCACCTGCTCCTGAGGGTTTTGTGAGTGTTTATGTTGCTAATTGATGAGGTAAACAAGTACCCAACACACCTAGGTATGTGGGAAACCAGTCAATGCTTTGATTTTTGCCAAAAACATGCTCCAAATGCATCAAATTTTGACCTCCTTTTCTCTGTTTTGTGAGAGCTCAAAAACCAGAATTTTTCACTCATTCAAATGCATGTAAATTGCTCCAAAATCAGTTTAAGGCTTGCATAAGAGTTGCCAATACATTCCTCCTTGTCAAATACATGTGTCTTTGGCCAAATTTACATGTATTTCCACCATACATCAGTGCTTCCAAGCTTTAATGGAAAGCTTCCAAAAAACCAAAATTTTTGTTTGCTTTGGGCAACTCTAATTTGCTTTGTTTCTGTCTGAATCACCTGCAATCCGCTCAAGGATGTTTAGAATACCTTACCCGATAGGCCAAGCTCTCAGATCTGATAGAAATTGGCCAAGCTTCACAGCATCAATGGCAAGCTTCACAGCTTCTTCTCCCTCTTCTCTCACTCACTCATAAACCCTAATAGACAGCACAAGGCTCTGATACCATGTTGAAAAATAGGTAGAGGGAGAGGAGACACACACACAGGAGCAAACCCTAATGTATATTGCAAACCCTAACCATAGAGAGAAGCCATCTCCCTACTTACACAATGCATAAAGCCATAATACCAAATACACACAACACACACTGAGTTGTGTCCACACACATCTAACCCTAGCTAATGTCCACACACTATGACCAGTTGGACGCAGTCATTTATGTCTCACACATGTTCCTATCTAACATGCCAGCACATAGCATAGCTGGCACACACTGACATCGAGCTTGAATCTCAACAATACTCTTGTGCTTCTGGGCAATCTTGGCACCAATGTCCTTCCTTTGTGTGCAGAAAAGATAAATTTTTGGACAATCTATGGCCTGCCGGCCTCCGCAGACCACGACCACGACCGCCACCTCTACTACCACTGTTGTTGTGAGAGGGTTGCTCTCAGAATTGCTCCCAACCTGTACCCATGCGGTTGAGAGTTCTGGCGGTTCCGTGTCTTTCCCACTGTTAATGACCTAGTTACGAGGGCGAGCCTTGTGCCCCCTCCCATTATAGTAACACTCCAACGTGTTATGGGAGTTGCTGATACAGATAGCACACCACTTGTCGTTCATCGTACATTCCGTTTTTGCTGGATGGCCAGGATTATGGCAACAAGAACACCAGACTTCCTTCGTGGACTTAGTAGCCGAAGACTCCCCTATGGGCCCCATGCTGACCTTCCCACTTTTGTGAGATTTCCTGGTCTCCCGTACTAGTGCCTCATCAGAATCTGTACTGCTACTGTCCTCCGATTCACTGTCCGAGCTCCATGTGTCCGAATCCTCCTCCGAGCTATGTCAATGGCGCCCCCGTGACGTGCTGCTATTTAATTTCTTCTTGGATTGCCTCATGGTGGTGGAATCGTTATCCTCCAACGACTCCCTAGCGGCGAGAATAGACTGAGCCCGCCAGCAGTGTATTCACTTTGTCCACAGTTGCCACCAGGGCCATGTGTAAGTCCTTTGCTAAGCCCTTCAAGAAATAGTCATTCAAGACTTCCTAGGCTGGCCACTACGCCTAAGGAACCCGCTACAGCATCACTAGGAATTTCGCAGCATAATCCTCCGCTGTGTGCTTGCCTTGCTTAAGGACCCGTAGAGCCGCTCCAGCATTTGGGCTACTATCTTCTCCACACGAAACCGATGCAGGAACGACAAGCGCACCGCATCATAATCCTGAAAATGCCCGACGGGGTATTCTGCCAGCCATCTGGATGCTTTGCCGCCCACTGAGGGTAGACTCGAAAACTGATTTCTTGTGGAGAGGATCAAAGGGTGGAAGCACATTCAGGCCATAAGAGTTATCGAACTACCAAACATGTGCATCTGGATCTTCTCCTTGTTTCCCCCAAAACTTAGAATACTTGATGTTGTGGGCTGGCACGGCCATCACGACCACCGGTGTGGTGAAGGAAACAACCATCGCGCCGCCGTCCGAGGAGAGGTTTGGGGTGTCAAAGGACGCCCACCCGCCTTTGCAGTACGCATAGGAGGATAGGAACGGCTTCGTCGCCACCAACCGGCCTTTGGCGCCTTACTGGGGAAAGAGGCGGGCTACTCGTCGAGCCATGACGAGCTTCGTCAAAGAGATGGTGGCTCCGCTGCCCAGTTACTGGGACCACCAACTCAAGAGGCCCCTAAGAATGCGTGCGCATTTGCGAACATCGTGGTCGCCAAGTGTAATCGCATTTACTTCGTGCACGGATAGTAAGCGATTACGGGACTGGTTACCTTCTTGCACAGCATACTTATCTTACAGATGGATAAACGAAGCATCACAAATTGAAGACAAGTATGGAAAATTACGCAGAACATTGTAACAAATTTCATTGATTCGTACATACAGTTACATCCATATATAGGAATAGTATCTGTGATCCGAATAGATACATCTACTAATGACTATTGCGCATAACAGTTTATCCAGTGCGGTTACAAGAATGCGGTTGCGGTGTGCGGTAAATGCTGCAACAGGAAGTTGGAAGTCAGAGTCGGATTCGGTAAGTCAACAAGTTAGCGTCGGGAGTCGGGAGGAGTCGATGTCAGAAGTCAAAAGTTGGAGGTCGGAAGTTGGAGGTCGGAAGTTGGAAGTCAAAAGTTAGAGTCGGAAGTCTGAATTCGGAGTCGGAGACGGAGTTTGAGTCACAGTCGAAGTCAGAAGTCAGGATTCGGAAGTCTCTATATAGGGAAGTGATAAGGGTAGGCTGTTGGGAGGTGTCTCTCATGTCTTTAGCTCTCGAGAGAGAGGAGAGAGAAAGAGAGAGAGAGAGAGAGAGAGAGAGAGAGAGAGAGAGGGAGAGGGAGAGGGAGAGAGAGAGAAACAGAGAGAGGGTATACCCAAGGGCCATTGACCACCTATGGGTAAACCCAGCCAAGAAAGTAAAGTCATCCATAACAGTAAACCCGGCCAAAAAAGTAAACCCAACCAACGTGGTTGATTTTGTGACGTGGCAATGGCTTTGGGTGGTGGTGATGAGAATCTTGAAAGAATCTCCCCTCAACAAGGGCAAGGATGAGGCCGCAAAATGATGGCTGAATGGGAGGGGGGCTAAAGGAGGGGTTGGAGAGCGCACACAAAAGGGGCTCAAGAAGCGATAAGTTTTTTTTTATGTTTGAATTTCTCTCTAAATCAATTCCTCTCAATGCTTTATTTAGGGGGAAAATAAAACCCTAGGATGCCTCTAAGATGCCAGCGTTCTTTATTTGTGGGAAAATAAAACCCTAGGATGCCTCCCACCGCATGCATTGGCTTCTCAAAGGCATCCGAGGCTTTATTTTTCCCAAATAAAGCACTACAACAACCACCAGCCACACCCACTTGGCCCATGCCGCCAGGCAGTGGACCGAGGCTCTCAACTGTCGTTCTGACTTTTGACTTTGGATTTGGATTCCAACACATGCATACGATGTCAGAGTCAGAAGTCGAAAGTCGGAGTCAGAGTTGGAGTCGGAGTCAGAGTCAGAGTGAAGTCAACAAGTTGGAGTCAAAGTTGGAAGTCGGAAGAAGCGAGAGTCGGGAGTCAGGAGTCAGGAGTCGAGAGTCGATAGTTGGAGTCGAGAGTCGAGAGTTGAGAGTCGAAAATTGGAATTTGAATCCGAAAGTTAGAAGTCAAAAGTCTCTATATATTGTACAGTCTTCTTGATGAAGTGCAAAAAAGGGGTTTAGGCTGCCTCAAAAGTAAGAAATATCCAAAAGCTCACCATTTTCAATAGCTCGCCAAGAAAGCTCACCAAAAATATCACACCTTAGAAAGCTCACCAACCAAGCAAGGGTGAACACTTATTGTATGTCACCATAAATCCCATCTCAACAGTTTCTCAATGACCCATTGATGAAATGGGAGCCTTTATTCACTAACCAGCTCTAGGGGACACCTAAATTTGGATATGATGTGCTCGTATAAAAACTTAGATGTTGTACAAGCTCTAGGGGACACCCAAATCTAGATATGATGTGCTCGTATAACAACTTAGCTGTTGTACAAGCTTTTACTTTTTGTGTAACTTTTCCCTCTACCCATTTCGTGAAATAGTCCATAGCCACAATTATGTACTAGTTTGTCACGTGGATTGGCTTTTATGAGTCCAACAAAATCTATTCCCTATTCCTCAAAGGGTTGTTTCATAATGATTGGAGCCAATGGCATTCTGTCTTATCCATGGGAAATGTGTAAGCGTTGACATTCGCCACAGCGTTTGATGAACTCCATGGCATCACCAAACATTGTTGGGGGGCCACCATATAACCTAACTATTGGAAGGTCATGGCCTGGCCATCTATATACCACTTGCATAGTGCCAAGGATAATGAGTCATACATAAATAATAGAAGACTAGGTCCATTATCATCCCTCTAATTTTCGTGGCTTGGAAGGGAATGGCATGGTGGAGGTCAAGCGTACAGTTGTGTAAACACTACTGGGATGGGTGACCTTCTAAAAAGTGGCCCCCAATTTTCAACATGGTATCAGAGCCAGGGAGGGCATGGTGGGATGTTGTTAGCAGAGCTAGTTGACTTGTTGATTCCTCTCGGCCGAATGCATATACAACTAAGAAGATTGCATCGTACTGGTATGCCTGGAGTAATCACTAACAGAAAGGCATATGTTGGAATAGCCAAGCGGCATCTCTGTGAGAGCATGTAGACCTTTGAGCCAAGTTTCGTTAGAGCCTCTCGGTACCCTATGTCCTAGCCGTCTACATACCACATGCATAGTGCCAGCCGAGCGGGGATAATGAGATCATACATAAATAATAGAAGACTAGGGCCATTATCATCCCTCCTCTACCAATTTTTGTGGCTTGGAAGGGAATAAAACGGTGGAGATTAAGCGCATAGTGGCGTGAACACTACTTGGATGGGTGACCTCTCAGAAATTGGCTTGCAAGATTTTCCTTGCCATTACTTCGCCTACAAAATGTCCTCCGATGATTCCGCTATGGGCTTCTTCCAGGATGGTCGGAAATTAATTCTCCTCGACACATCGTCTCAATATGTGATCTTTGCCTAACTTATACAATTGACCACATCGATTAACTATTGATGATAAGGTGCAGCTTATTTAATAAATCATCGTATCCTATCCTTGTTTAATGGCTTGTCCTATGGAAATTCATAGGCAATATACTTGGAGATTTCCTCGCTCCATTTCGATATCAAATCTAATTTGAATAGGGCTACATCCAATAATTCATCATCTCAACACTAATGGGGAAGCTTTGTCATCGCTTAGGTATCCACTTGCGGGGGACATGTGGTCTACCAATACATGTTGTGATCCTTTTTTTACTTTGGACTGTAAAGTCAAACTCCATCAATAGTAACAAAAAGTCAAACTCCATCAATAGTAACAACCAATAAGTAATTTGTCATGTCACATGCAAGGCTTGTTGACCAAATACAACAAAGCTTGATGATCCACAAAGAAATTATTAGCCAACAAGTAGTCTCTAACCTTTTTCACTATATATACTATTTCTAGTCCTTCCCTTTCAATTGTGGTATAGTTCATCTCAACATCATTGAGTTGTTAGCTTGAAAAGTAAATTGGATAATCCAATTTACGCTCTCCTAGCTGTGCTAAAACACATCCAATTACAAAGTTTGATACATCGGTGTGCCCATGAAACACAAGGTCCCGATTTGGTGGTCTCAAGATGGGTGCACTAGAGCTAATGCCTTCTTTAATTCATTGTATGATTGCTGACACTCTTTGATCCATTCAAATACAATCAAAAGTTTATACAATGGCCTAGAGATATCAACATAGAATACGATAAACCTTCGGTAATACCCAACGTTACCCCCATGAACCATTGTACCCCCTTGTAATTTGTGGGTGTGGTGGTAGCTCTAGGATGAGTTTCACCTTACATCCATTTTCACATCCTCATTCATACATCCACATCCACATTCATCCATCCACATCCACATCCACATCCACATCCATACATCCATTTTCACATCCATATTCATACATCCACATCCACATTCACATCTACATCCATATCCACATCCATACATCCATTTTCACATCTACATTCATACATCCACATCCACATCATCATCTATACATCCATTTTCACATCCACATCCACATCCACATCCACATCCATACATCCATTTCCACATCCATCCACATCCATACATCCACATCGACATCTACATCCATACATCCATTTTCACATCCACATCCACATCCACATCCATACATCCATTTCCACATCCATATTCATACATCCACATCCACATACATACATCCATACATTCTTCGTTCATTTTCATCTATCTGATTCATTTCACATCCTCATATCTATTTATAGAATACAAGAAAATTCTTATTTTTTATATAAGATTTCTTTACGCATCTATTTATGCATAAATTCCATTTTAAGGAGAATAGCATTTTTCGAATTAAAAATCAATCTTTTATGCATCTTCCTATGCATAAATTCATTTAAATGAGAATGACACTTTTGAATTAAAATTCAATCTTTTATGCATCTTCTCATGCATAAAATCAAAATTGATGAAAATAACACTTTTGGGTTAAAATAAATTCTTTAAGCATCTTTCCATGCATAAATCCAATTTAGTAGGAATTACACTTTTAGAATAAAAGAATTTCTCTTATGCATCTAATTTATGCATAAAATCCAAAATCACAATTTTAATATAAAAAAATATCTTTTATGCATATGTTTATGCATATAATCATTTATGATGAAAATCACTCTTTTAATATAAAAGAATTTCTTTTATGCATCCATTTGTGCATAAAAAATCATTTATGATGAAAATCTCACTTTTAATATTAAAAAATATCTTTTATGCATATGTTTATGCATACAATCATTTATGATGAAAATCACTCTTTTAATATAAAAGAATTTCTTTTATGCATCCATTTGTGCATAAAAATCATTTATGATGAAAATCTCACTTTTAATATAAAAAAATATCTTTTATGCCTATGTTATGCATACAATCATTTATGATGAAAATCACTCTTTTAATATAAAAGAATTTCTTTTATGCATCCATTTGTGCATAAAAATCATTTATGATGACAATCTCACTTTTAATATATAAAAAATATCTTTTATGCATATGTTTATGCATACAATCATTTATGATGAAAATCACTCTTTTAATATAAAAGAATTTCTTTTATGCATCCATTTGTGCATAAAAATCATTTATGATGAAAATCTCACTTTTAATATAAAAAAATATCTTTTATGCATACAATCATTTATGATGAAAATCACTCTTTTAATATAAAAGAATTTCTTTTATGCATCCATTTGTGCATAAAAATCATTTATGATGAAAATCTCACTTTTAATATAAAAAAATATCTTTTATGCATATGTTTATGCATACAATCATTTATGATGAAAATCACTCTTTTAATATAAAAGAATTACTTTTATGCATCCATTTGTGCATAAAAATCATTTATGATGACAATCTCACTTTTAATATAAAAAATATCTTTTATGCATATGTTTATGCATACAATCATTTATGATGAAAATCACTCTTTTAATATAAAAGAATTTCTTTTATGCATAAAATCATTTATGATGAAAATCACTCTTTTGAATTTAAAAAAATTTCTTTATGCATCTTTCTATGCATAAAATAAAAATTGATAAAAATAACACTTTTGGATTAATTTAAATTCTTTATGCATCTATCCATGCATAAATCCAATTTAGTAGGAATTACACTTTTATAATAAAAAGTAAAACTTATTTTTACACAATTTTAGAAATTTTTGCCATAACCTCCTTTGTATGGTTGACCATTTTTCAATTTTTAACTTTCTAAAATCAACTAGAGTTTCACCAAGAGTATTTAATTCATTCTGATGTAAGCAATTTCTACTTATTTAAGAGAAACATTATGAAAAACTTGATTTTATCCATCTAGGATAAAGAATGGTTGGATTTACTAAAGAGAGAGGGGAATGCCTTTTTTTCAATGAGGCATAACATCATTTTCATTTTAGAGAAGACAAAAATCATAAAAACCATTAAAATTAAGCATAAATAGGAATTTATGTATTTCCTTTCTACCATTCATCAATTAACTTCAATAGCATTAAAAAGCCATTCCAATTAAGCTTCTCAAGCTTGAGAGGGGTTGAGAAGAGAGAAACATTGGGAAATTATGGAAAAAGATCAAAATTCACACTTTACCTTACAAATTGCTTGATTCTTTGATCACGGTAGAGGCCCCCAACCAATCAATTGGTTTGGTGTGTTGATGGAGCCACCAATGGAGATTGAAGAAGGAGGGAAGCTCCAATTTCTTCAATTTGGAGAGAATTTTAGAGAATAGTAAAAATTATCATTATTTCAGCATAATTCTGGCATAGCATAATTCTCCTATTTTTTTACAAAGGGCTCAGGTTCTATTTATAGGAGAGGGAGGCTCTAACCAAGACCAACTGATTTCTAGAATTTTTTAGATTCAGTTTGGTTGAATTTGGACTAGATTTGGACCTAGTTTGGTTCCTTTTTGATTCGGTTTGGTTCCTTTTTTATTCGGTTTGATCCAAGAGAGAGGAGAGATAGAAATATCACATTATTTTTTAGTTTAAAACTCATTCAAGCATGTGAAGTAGGAGCCTCCTTGAAGGGATCCCCTTTCCTTACACATGTCAAAATGGAATCATTATACCCAAAATATCTCATTTTTTCAGTAATACTCATAGTTTTTTACTAATAAACCTTGTACATAGTCAACTCTTCATCTTATGTGGGCATTTACTCATTTTTTGTTATTTTCTTTTACAAATTGGATTTATCTCCTCCCCACACATGGATTGATCCTATTGGCCCATAGGAAACTTAATTTAAAATTTTTCGAAAATCTGGACCCCTAGGATAAGGCCTCTTGAGCAGATTATACTTGATTTCTAATGCACCTTCTGGAAATCTTTTTGAACTTCAGTTTTGGGGGAACTTATTTTAATAAGATGAGAAATTTTTCTATCCAGAAATATTCAAAATCTGAATAATCTCTCTCTAGAACATTTTCTCTCTCTAGGCCAAAACAGGCAGAAACAAGATCTTTTATATTTCTGAAGAGGGGATTGATTACAAGGAAAGATACTGGACATCCTGAGAGGCTGGGGAGGAATCTTACATTCTACCCCACTTAAAAAATGCGAGATGTCCTCATCTCGCAGGTAAAGTATGATCTCTTTCATCTTCTTCTTTTTCTTCTTCAATCACTTCCAGCATTACTGCCTTGGAAGTGGACGGCCGATTTGGGAACAACTCTCTTTGACTTCCCCTACTATTCTAAGTTGGAGGTCTTACATTACTTTGGATTGAAACTGCAGGTTGGATAGAGGGTCTTACATTACTTTGGATTGAAACTGCAGGTTGGATAGAGGGTCTACCTCTGGGATTTCCCTAATTTTGGCGGATAGAACCGTGATTACTCTCGAAGGAAGGGGCTGGAGTCTGGAATCTTGATCCCTGATTTCCTTGTCTTGAAAACCTCGATCCAAAAGGAGTTGGGCAATCCATACTGCGATGTCCAAATCCTTGACAATTATAGCATTTCACTCTCTTGTTCAAGGGTGGAACTTCTGAAGTTGAATTCCAGGGGATTGAGTTTCGGGGAAAGAACACTTCTTCCATTTTGGAACTTCCCATATCCTGGGTTTGACCCTGATATCTCTTAGGCGGAGGAAGGTTGGAATCACCTCCTGGGAATAAAAACCTTTTGAAAGGTGATGGTGCTCTGGCTTTGGCGAGACTTTGACATCAAAGGCTTTGGCGAAATCCTTCGCCATTCTTACTACTTCGGCCATTGAGATAGGTTTGGCATTCTTGACTAAAGTATCCAATGGCTCATTCATTCCCCGAATGAACCTGGCCATCAGCTGCTCTTCATCCAATTGAGGGGAATATTTAAGGAGAAGGGCAAAAGCCTGATGATACTCTTCAATTGTCTAGTTTTCCTGCTTTAGTTCCAAGAACTCATTCATCTTAGTTTCAAGAAAGCCTGGGGGACAAAAACTCTTTCTGAGGTAAGCCTTGAGATCGGTCCAGGTTTGGGTATTTTGGTCGAGACGATTTGTCTCACAGTAGCTGTCTCTACTATCTTCAGCCTTGCAAGAGCCATTTTGCTCTTCTCATTGTACCCGATGACATCGAAGTATTCTTCCATTGATTCGATCCACTTCTCTATAGCCTCGCCCAAGTTTTCCCCTTCACCCTTGAAAGGTCCAGGCTATGAACTATGAAGAGTTTTACAAACATCCAGGTCGAGCTCTTCTTCATCGAGTTGGGGGTTAACATTTCTACCACGATGACCTCGATCCATATTCCTATCAATACGAAAATTCTTGTTTCTCTTTATTTATGATTCATCCGATTTTTGATTCAACTAATTCTGGGGTTCTCTAAATAGGTCAGCTCCCCACCACAGAATCAAAGGATAATGATACTCATTTAGAACGCATTATCAGTTATCAATTCATTCAAAATATCAGAATCAAAGGATAATGATACTCATTTAGAACGCATTATCAGTTATCAATTCATTCAAAATATCTCATTCATATCTTTAACACAATAATGGTCCATCAAACTATTTTTTTTTTCCATCTGAACAGTCCTTCATGATCTTTCGATGAACTATGTCATGTGGCCCACAAGGTTGTGGAACATAGAGTTGAATGATGCCGTTGGAAAATCCGAGAGGTGGCCATGCTGGGAGTTGAGGATTGCTCACGAGTGAGAAGCTTCTTCTGAGAGGAAATGTTGCCTTTGTGCCTATGAGTTTTTGTGGTGTTCTGGGCGGCATCATAAGAGCCTGAAAACTTGAGTCCAAGAAAGTAGATAATGTGCCAAGACACCTTCAGGCACCTCCCCTCAGAAATCTTAAATGGCGGCCTAGTTGATGGGGTTTGCTCCTCGGGTGCCTGGCCTACCACATTCCTTGTAGGTGTGTCCATGTTTCATGCAAATGAAGATCAATACCAGGATGCAACAAAAACGATACTTAGGGCTCTTGAAAAGAGTTCCACTTTGTAGATGAATGTGGGAGAGGGTTTGATAATAATCCCACATGGGGACTTATGGGAGTCCTAGAATTTTTGTATAAAAGGTGGCTCATTTGAGAGCTTAGATACACATTGGGCAAACTCATGTTTGAGCTCTCTTGAGACTAGCTCTCCCTCTTCTTCCATAGAGGTGCAAGCTCTTCTCTCTCCCCAGTTACATTATTGTAAGTCTATTCTTTTGTTAATGCAATGAGTGATGTTTGTCTCTCTTCTCATGTCTATTCTCTAGTAAGCATGTTTCTTTGTTGTTGATAGCTTCAAGGAGTGTGTGCATGCTAGGAAGTAAGATCTTGAGAATGAAGGATGCTTTGAGCTTGTGTATGCAATAGCTTAGCTTTCTTCTTGTTTGGATGCATGGAATGAGTGGGATGTTGAGTGATTGAGTGTGGCAAGATTGAGCTTGAGTATGTGTTAGTCCATGTCAATAGTAGTAGTTTTCTTCACATTCTCTCCATTTGTTGTGGATAAGCTTTTGTGCACCGGTACGGGTCGAATCCCTAGCTCCGAAAGGGATGCAAATCCCATTGGATTGAGCTTAGTGTGGATCGTACTCCTCTTGCTACAAGAGAGAGAGTTTTCCGTCTCTCCATTGGCGCCGCTGCCGGGGAGAAGACTCAAATCCGGTTGAGAGTGTGTGGAAACCACCACTATTTCCTCTTTTGGTTGCAAAACCATTGAGTGATTAGATTAAGTTCGAGTGTGTGATCTCGGTGTGAGTAGATAAGGTTAGGATAAGAAAAAAAGAAAAAAAAAACCATTGAGCGGTTGAGGTTTTTCCCGCATTGTTTTATGTTTTATTGCTTTTTCCAAGTACCGTTCATTATGTTTACCTTCATTGTTTTATGTCATTTCATGCTTTCATGCTTTTCACTAACATGTAAAAAACAATAAAAATTTTGGTAGCAAGCAAGCAAGTAAGCGGTGCCATTCCCTTTCATCAAGATCACTATTGTAATATATAAAATCTATATTGCCTTCTTGGTGTGTTGTCTTGGATGGTGGCAAGAAGAGGTAAGGGCTGCTGCCCTTTGCCGGAAGGAGGAAGAGGCTGTTTATTAAAAGAATATATATATATATATAGATTTATATTTTTGCAGGACTGCATCGTGGAAGTATGGCGAACTGACAGCTTTTGGCTGCTACCGTAGTTTGTTGTAGAGTTCAAACTTTGCTCGGCGGCTGAAAGGAGGCAGAGGAGACATTTTGTTTTTAAAAAAAAAAAAAGAGAAAAGAAAATTATAAACACAACCAGACGGCGGTTGGCTGACTGGTTCGCGGCTGCTGCAGGCAGTGTAGGCTGCAGCAGTAGTGGAGGTAGGTGAGCAGCCGGAGGTGGAAGGGGCTGCGTGGAGAGTGGCAGGTAGTGGAGGAAGGCTGTGGTGAAGAGCTGCAGCACCGGCGAAGCTTCAGCTGTTGACAAGGGAGAGTATCTTTGCCTGTCTAAACAGGTAGTCGGGGCGGGCGGATTCCTTGGCCAGATGATAGCCAGGGCGAAGTGAAGGTAGAGGCGACTGCAGCGAGTGTGACAGCTGGACCGTGGGAGGTAGAAGGCGGCTGTAGCTGGCGGCACCGGCGAAGGTGTGGAAGGTGGTGGTTGCGGCTAAGGCGGTCGCCGCAAGAAGGTGTTTGGAACGTGGAAGAAGCTGGCGGTGCTAAAGAGTAGACAGTGTCTGCAGTGGAAGAAGCCGACGGTGTTTGGAACGTGGAAGTGAAGGTAGAGGCGACTGCAGCAGTGCGAAGGTGGAAGGCGAGGAGGTGAAATTAAAGCCTGGCCGGCTACAGCTGTGAACAACTGGCTGCAGCAAACGAAGACAAAGACGGCGAGGCACGTGTGAGCAGGTGCGAAATCCGGGAGCGCCGGAAAAGGATAAGGTAGGTGGAAATCTTATTTTTTTATTTTTTTTATTTTTATTTATTTTTTAAGTTTTTTTTTTGTATTTTTAAATATAAAAACAAAAAAAAATATATAATATCTTTAAAAAAAAGAAAAAGAAAAAGGCATTAAAAAAAGGACAAAAAAAGAAAAGGAAAAAAAAAAGAGAAAGAAAAAAGAAGAAAAAAAAGAGAAGAAAAAAAAAAGGGGAAAAAAAGAAAACAATCAAATATTAAAAAAATAGAGAGAAGAAATTAAAAAAGAAATTTAAAAAAAATAAAAAAATAAAAATAAAAAGGAGTTCTTTTTATTTTTTTAGGAGTCCATATTGTGTGTATATTTTTTCATTTCTGTATTTTTTAGTATATTTAGTGTAATTTGCATTGTTTTAAATTTTTGAAATATATTTAAAACAAAACAAAACAAAACAAAACAAAAAGAAAAAAGAAAAAGAAGAAAAAATAATTTTTATTTTTTGGAATCCATTGTAAATTATTTAAATTTCTGTACAAAATTTTGCATAATTTAAGTAGCTTGCATTTTTTAGAATTTTTGTAACTGCATGCATAATTAGTATTTTTATAATTTTTTATTTTTGACACGAAATTCATTCATTTTATTTTTTTTAAAAAAAAAACAAACAAACAAACCAACAAACAATAAAAACCAACAAAAGGAGGAAAAAACAAACAAAAGAAAATTTTTGATTTTTTAGGAGTCTATTATTTTTTTGCATATTTTGCAGTTCTTCATTTTTTTTATTTTTTATTTTTTAATTTTTTGCATAATTAGTGTAACCTGCATTTTTTTTAATTTTTGTAACTTTGTGCATAGTTAGTATTTTTTTTAGGGTGATTCATAATTTTGTGTAAATTAAAAAAAAAGAGTAAAAATCAAAAAAAATCATAAAATCATTTAAAAAAAACAATAAAAATAATAAAAAAAATAGGGTAGATAGTACACTACACATTTTCTTTTTAGTTGCCTTTAGTGGTTAGGTAGAGAAAAATATATATATATATATACATATATATATATATATTTTTATCAAAAAAAAAACAAACAAAAAAACACATAAAAACCCAAAAAACAAAACAAAATTTGACCTTATGCACTTACGGTCAGGACGTCTGATAGATTCTGCCATAGGGTCTAGGGCACCTTCTAGAGTGCCTACTCAGGAAAGTGGGACCCAATCGGTAGGCAATTTGGCAGATATTGCTGAAACCCTATCTGAATCCCAATCCGATACCCTTTCCTCTAGAACAAATAGTTCATTGTCCATGGACAATCTAGGGCCATCAACTAGTCATCCCGTAGCCCAAAATAGGACACCCTCAAGATCCTTTAATCCATTTGAAGCCGATACCATGGGGTTAACATTCAATGTGCGACTCCAATATGTCTACACAAATGCTCAAGGAGCTGAGATCTTTAGGGACCCACAACAAAGGTACCTTGTTAAGATCGCCGACATATTCTCAGAACTTGATAGAGCACCTCTAGTCAATGACCAGGGTAACATGTACATGGGTGGAGATGGTGTTCGCTATGAAGTCACCTACCATCCAGAAAAGGTAGACAAATTAGGGGAGCTCTCTAAAACTGAGTTGTTAGACTATTCACAACTTTCCAGAGCAAAGGAGTCTAGAGATGACTGGCTCATCGAGCCGGACATGCCTGGACCATCCAATGCCCAATCCTCAAAGCCATCCACCAGAGATGATTTACTTCTTGTAGATCTAAATTTGGACAAGGATAGGAAAGGCAAGAGCAAATTGGATCAGGGGGCTGAAAGCCAATGGGAGTTTGTACGACAAATTCCTGTGACAAAGGTTTTACAGGATGACCAACTTCAAGAGGTCTATAAGGATTCGTTAGAGGGATACTATGCCACAACTAAATCGCCAGAGCTGGATCTTCCTCTAGCTTATGTAGTGGTAGTTGAGAAGTGTGCAGGACACATGAACAGAATAGTTGATAAATGGGCCAATGAATATCGAACGTTAGATTGGAAAGAGATTAGGGAACTCACGTGGAAAGGACAACCATTATTCATGGAAGTGTTCTCAACACATACAGCCAAACCAGGAGAGACAGCCTTTCTTGGAGAAACTGTTGCTCCTCCCCTACGAGAGTTCACTAGAGAGGGACCCTCAACATCTAAGTGGACCACTGCTAGTAGCCCAACTCTAGCACCACGATATCGTCCTACACCAAATGTGCGACCACAGGTCACACCACAACAACATCTTTCCCACTATGACAATCGGATGAGAAGGGAGCCAACTCGGCCTCCTATAAGTGCACCTCCTGAAATGAGGGTGACAAGATCTTTAGAGGGGTTTGGTGAGGCTGGTAATAGGGTACCCACACCAATTTTGGAAACATGTGGACCATCTTTCCAAAGAGAGGAACAATTCCCACTACGGGTAAGAGGCCGTAGGCCCTACGATGAGTATTCACGACAAGTAAGGCCATCAACTCTTCAGAAATTGGTAAAGAAATATGAAGGGTCGGGAGATCCATACGACCATGTAGCAGCTTTTAGGCAAGCAGTTCGAGCTGAGCAAGTTGCTGACAAGCATACTCAAATAGAAGGGTTTGGACTCACTCTTGAAGGAAAAGCCCTGGCTTGGTTTCAGGCATTAGAGGCTTCAGACAAAACTTCTTTACGAGTTTTGGAAGAGAGATTCATTGCTGCTTTTTCCTTGATGGGAATTCAACATGACACGGTAGCACACATCTACTCTTTCAAGCAAGGAGAGAATGAGAGTGTTAGAGACTGTGTAAATAGAATGAAGCAGTACATTAATCGTTGCCCAGAAGATGAGAAGCCCGCCCAAAGTCGATTAATTTCTCTCTTCTTAAAAGGCCTCAAAAATTCAACACTGCATACACATCTCTATGCGAAGAAACATACAAGTTTCAATGAGTGTTGCCATGATGCTATGGATTTCACCGATAATTTCAAGTTCCAAGATGGTTCTGGCCCTGAGGTGAAACCTAGAAATCAGTGGGGTAATGACCAAAGTTCAGGGTCTAGCGCGCTAGTAAATCCTGACCAGATAGCTAACCTAGTACTACGGAGATTAGGACAAACCTATCGTCCACCCATGCAGCCACAACAACAACAGCAGAGAATGAGGAGTATACTTCCTACAGGTCCTCATCTTTGTGGAGCATGTGGCGGTGACCATAAAACAGAGGACTGTAATACCTTTTCTCCTCTAGTCACAAACCAACCCACAAAAAAGTGGTGCCAAGCCTGTGCTTGGAACTTTACTCATACCACACAGGATTGTACTCGCATTGCGAGAATGAGACAGGAACGTGAGCAACCGAGGGGTGGAGTGGCTCCACAAATGTATCAACAATATACAAATTTTGAACGTAAGCCACCGATGACACAAGAACAAGCACGACCTGTTCTTGGTGCTCAACCTCCTGCTCCAGGGACTGCTCCTGTAAGGATTGTGGACTATGACAATTCAAATGTGTGTAGAGAATTGGTAAACCCAGGCTATGTGGAGGAAGAATATGTATCATATTCATCCAAAGAAAATATTTTTGAAAGTTCCGTATACCCAAGCCCAGCACTGGAGACTCAACCAGGGGAACAAAACTCTTTAATGTTGCTAGGCGGCTACCAACCTAGGACTCCAGGCCCCTCAGGTCAATGGCAGCCAAGGAAAGTAGAGGCCAAACCAATGGGCCCCTGTTATGAGTGCGGAGAACCCCATTGGGCTCGTGATTGTCCACATCGCTCAAGGCAAGCATCTAGATCCAATACAACAGTGCAACAGTTTCCACCAATAGAAAGATATTGTCTGGGGTGTTGTGTCGAACACTTCCCGAAGGATTGTCTGTTGAAACCACATGAGGAGGGCAACTCCCAACCAAAGGTTTCACTTAACCTTGTAGGGGCAATTCCATCACCACCTTCATCTGAGAATGAGGATGTCGTGCCACTTAGAGTCATGACTCGCTCACAAACAAAAAACGCTGAAATACAAACTGATGAGACACCTCGCACTAGGGACGCAAAGACTAATCTAGTGGACAAAACCCTACAGTCTAGTAGAAAAAAGGCCACTAGGAGGAAGAAGAACCGAAACAAGCAAACTAAAAGTGCATCCACTTCTAGTTCTCAGGAGACCTCTAAACAAAACATACAGGATAAAACTTTTACATCCCAAGAAGTGCGTGAGGAACCTAAACCTGAGCCAAGTGCTAAACAAAATGAGGCTAGTACGACTGAGGATAGCTCTGGGGGTTCTGTTTTTGTGGATAAAGTAAATGAGACTCTAGAGGCCATCATTGATGCTCATAGAAGTCGCATTGCAGCCTTATCAGAGCTACCCAAAAAGCTTCAAGAATACCCAAACCCTCGTGAGGAGAAGATCAATCTAGCTGTACATCAGCAACTCATTAGGGAAGCTCAGTCGATACTTGAGGGACCACCACCACCTATTCCTCGGGGCCCAACCTCTCTTAAGCCAACATTAGAAACTATACCAGAAGTGTCATCAAGTAGGGAAATGAAAAGTGAGTTCATTTCACAAGCTCAAAGCGAAAGATCGACACCAATTGACACTACATTGAAAGAAGAAATTCTGCCATCACCTAGCCTTGTCTTCCCACGCAATGATGAAATTATTGATGCTAATGAGGACATGGCAAATGACATGTGGGCCGCTGTAAATGAGAAAATTAATGAGAACATGTCTTCTGTTAGTTCGCCTCCATTCTCTGAGGTGGATTTTACCAGAGATTCGGAAAACAATTTTGGACGCCCAAGCATCCAGGAGGAAGGTCACACAATTGTTTCTCCTAGAAGTAAGCATATAATGAAAACCTTACCATCCTATCTGGGAGAATATGAGAACTGTTCTCAAACCTTGAGGATACCCTCCATGCATAAAAGGTTGACTAAGGAGAAAGATATGAGTATGGTGCAAGCTATTTTGTCAGCACCAGTGGCTTGTACCTTACCTTTGCTTGAATTGATAAAGCTTAAACCTGAGTTGTGGAATGATATTACCACATGTTTGTCAGAGCAGGTATTGCTACAAAAGGGTCACCATGAGTGTACTATACACCCTGAAACAAAGCATGTAATGCAAGTTCCTATCAACAAAGTTGGAAAATTTTGTGAGGACGATCAGGGAAATGCTACCCTCCCATTAGAAGTGCGAAAAGTATCTTCAACTGCAATACTTGATAGTGGAGCAGGAGTGGGCATTGTGACAAGGTCCATTTGGGAAAAGTGGGGTAAACCAGCTATTAGGAGTACCAGGATGCGCTTGCAGCTAGCAGATGGAAACTTAGAACATCCCCTTGGGCTGCTTGAGAACATATTGGTCACCACATGTGGGATTGAATATGAGCATACCTTTGCAGTAGTAGATTTTGGAAAGCATCCAAACTATGAAGTGATATTGGGTAGACCATTCATGCGACAATTTCAAATGATTCACGATTGGGGATACAACTACTTGTACCTCAGACATGATTCTGTCATCACAAGGGTCAACCTAAGGAATCACTCGTATCGTGATGTAACAAGGTCTCCAATAGATGAGTTTGATTCTGCTTCATCTGAGGGCTCAAAAATTACATTGTCAGATGGGCGAGAAGATCTATGGATGTGTGGAGCCTCATGTAGGGATTTCAACACTGAGAGACTTAAGGGTAATCGAAGTGTATCTGACGAGGCATACATTCCACAACCCTTCCCTGAGCATTTAATTGATCCATTAGAATGGAGTCATGTCCTTGCAACATTATCGACATGTGCTTTACCAAAGCCAATTCAATTCTGTGACTCAGATGGATATGACATTATACCTATACGAATGGTACAACCACGTGCTCTTCTAGATGATTTGTACTATAGGATTGCATCCACAACAGCACTGCAAGTAGAGGAAGTCTCTGCTACTTCACGAGCTTTATCGTGTCAAAAGGGTAATGTTTCTACCTTACCCAACCCACAATCAAAATCTGCTTTTGAAGCTCCAAAACAAATGATGTGGATAATTGATGAGTACTCAAGTGAGGGCCATGGCTGGTATGTTCCAACTACTCTAGTTGCTGCTCAAAGAAGGCCAGGTAAGAAGGAATTATCAATGTGGCTACCCAAAGCTGCGTACAAACTTGTACCATCTAGTCCAGTTGCTAAGCCTCTTAAGAAGCACATCATTTCCAAGCCCAAACCTCGGATTGTTACTCGATGGGTCCCAAAACATGTGCTCAAAGCACAAGGCTATTATGAGGGTGCAACATCAATTTGGCTTCCAAAATGCCATGGATTGCTAAAGGTAAAAGAGTGTTTCAAAAAGATTCCAAGAGTCACCCCTGATTGCCCATATCAGTGGGTACAAAAGAAATCAACACAAACTCTTCAAGAAAGGAAAGGTAGCTGTGATAGCACCTACATATCTACTTGTGTTGATCTTCCTAAAACATGTAAAGAGTCACCAGTTGTCCCAAATTCTCCATGTTACACAATTCCATCATCAACTGGTGTACCTAAGACAAGTCCAAAGGAGTCTCATTTGAGCATAGATTCTGGTACTTCAATGCCTAAATCCTCTTATCTTGCTCAAATTCCAAGACAATTGATAAAATTTCCACCCAAGAAGAACATACCTAAAACCAAAGATAAGGCATTAACACTACAAATGAAGCTCTTTGGTAGATCAATGTTTGAATAGTGTGGTGCCTTACGCCTTTAAAGGATTATATTCTTTTTGAGATAATCTCCACTACCAGCGCAAGGGTAAGTTCAACGACTCCAAAATAAGATCGACAAGCCAGGGCACTTTTCTCCCATTGGGTTTTTTCCCCTCGGCTATATTTGGTGATTGGCACCACTAACAAATTTTATTCTTTTGTTTTTTTCTTTGTTTGTTAATAAAACTTTGTGCAGAGATCTCAGCTTAAGAAGAGCATCAGATACGCCCCTACAGTCCACCTATCGTGCACACAAATTAGGAAGGGGGGAGATAGGCTACGCTTACAAAGATCAAGGAGGAGCAATCTGCACAAAATCAGCAATTATTCAAGGCAAACGAACAACATCAACAGGGCACTACAACAGGTGTATGCAAATCTTAATCTTTATTTCTTTAAGTGCTCTTATCTTTCGAATATATGGTTTGCATGTACACAATATTGGCTGGTTTGAGTTTTGATTAGTAGTTAAAATGTGGTGAGTACATTCTAGAGTCTTAGAAAACTTAGTAAGAGATATTTCTATCCAAAGACAGTGTAGGATATATACCAAGGGAGTATGCCAAGTACTTATGTCTTCAAGGTATATTAGTTATCCCTAGTGGTAGTTATCTCTTAGATATGAGCTAGGTGCTACGAGTAATTAAAATTTATGAAAATATACCCTACAAAAATATATATACAAGGTGAATTGCGACATGAAGTGTCTACCGCCATGCGAAGTGCTTGGTAGGACCTGGGGATGTCTCAGCACCTTGGGGCCGATGCCTTGGTTTCCATGGGGTGAACACTGATGTCTAGAAGCTTCAATAGAGGACCTTTGAGGAATCTATCGCCTTGATAGATGTTGGTAGGACTCGGGGGTACACTATGGGCCCTCGAAACCGATGCCCTCATCTTCAAGGGGTACTCCTTAGGTCATAAAAGAAAGAAAAAGGGTCTGTCGCCCTTGAGATACTTAGCGGTCTTTAGATTCTCTTGGCGGAGGTCTCTTGGCCATTGCTCGGGTCTCATGGGGATAGAAACTTAATCTTTATCACCTTCTACACACATATCAAAAAAAAAAAAAAACAAAACAAAAACAACAAGAGAGAGCTCCAATCACCTTTGCTCATACTTAGGAGTAGGGTTGCCACTTAGGAGTAACTTACATACTGATAGGACATTGAGACTGCGGTCATAACCGGAGGTGTACAAAGACACTTGCCTTTGCATAGCATTATCTACTACCTAAGTCTCACTTTGACTAGTTTTTACTCACCTCTTTTAGTACTCATTAAAACTTTAATCAGCCTTGCACTTGTATGCTCACGTGTGTAATTATTATTGCTGATTTTTCTTTTCTTTTCTTTTTATCAATAAAGGACTTTACTCGTATCAATTGTTTTTGTTGCAGCTCTTGCTACTACCGCGCTCGAGGACGTGCGCAAAATAGGAAGGGGGGAGTGTTTCATGCAAATGAAGATCAATACCAGGATGCAACAAAAACGATACTTAGGGCTCTTGAAAAGAGTTCCACTTTGTAGATGAATGTGGGAGAGGGTTTGATAATAATCCCACATGGGGACTTATGGGAGTCCTAGAATTTTTGTATAAAAGGTGGCTCATTTGAGAGCTTAGATACACATTGGGCAAACTCATGTTTGAGCTCTCTTGAGACTAGCTCTCCCTCTTCTTCCATAGAGGTGCAAGCTCTTCTCTCTCCCCAGTTACATTATTGTAAGTCTATTCTTTTGTTAATGCAATGAGTGATGTTTGTCTCTCTTCTCATGTCTATTCTCTAGTAAGCATGTTTCTTTGTTGTTGATAGCTTCAAGGAGTGTGTGCATGCTAGGAAGTAAGATCTTGAGAATGAAGGATGCTTTGAGCTTGTGTATGCAATAGCTTAGCTTTCTTCTTGTTTGGATGCATGGAATGAGTGGGATGTTGAGTGATTGAGTGTGGCAAGATTGAGCTTGAGTATGTGTTAGTCCATGTCAATAGTAGTAGTTTTCTTCACATTCTCTCCATTTGTTGTGGATAAGCTTTTGTGCACCGGTACGGGTCGAATCCCTAGCTCCGAAAGGGATGCAAATCCCATTGGATTGAGCTTAGTGTGGATCGTACTCCTCTTGCTACAAGAGAGAGAGTTTTCCGTCTCTCCAGTCCATCAGATTGGTTCCTAAGAATTATGCATAAGAATGAGTGGCCATTATTCCATGTTCTAGCCTTGGCTTTTTTGGGTTAAGGAGAACCAAGGGTGTTTAGGGAGCTTGCTAAGGGTTGTGTAGTGATAAGGGCTTACTCAAAGTGGCAACACCTTGGTAATTGTAGGGTTCTAGGTGCTCTTCTCACCCTATGGCATAGTAGATGACATTTGTGAGTATCATTATAGATCCAAATTTTCCTTTGTAGCGTTGGTGTAGATATATGCAGCTTATTTGGCCCAGTTAACTTGCACGCCCTGCTTCAAGTGAGGAGAGAGAGGTTGCACTTGTTTATCCACTAGAGATTGGTGAGTATAGTTAGCACCCTCGCAGGGGTAACCATGTCCTAGCAAGAGATGTCCTCCCACTTTACCCCATCCTTGTTAGTAAAACCTCTGATAATGTCCTTGACCATTCCTTATACACCCATTGATATGACTCTATTGCTCTTGGTAGCATGTCCAGGGCTCTTGAACATCGTCCAAAGTGAGGGCCAAGGTCACGTCAAAACCTTTGACATCTTGGACAGTTCTTGTGTGTAGATATGGGTATCATATGAGAATATGAACCTGAAGCAAGTGCTGAGGTGGTCTGGCCACCATGTCCATGTATGCCATTCAGGCCTCTTTGCTACCTACTAGTAGAAATCTTGTAGCACTCTTGGGTATGGTAGGTGAGCTTGTGCTCCACCTTTTTCTCTTATTGGATTCAACTGTGTATCATATGCCCATTGGCTTCTCTGGAATTGACAAAGTACTAAAGGGGGCTGTTAAAATTTTGTAGATTTCTAGCAAAAGTTGGCAAGAGTGAATAGTGAAAAAAGGGGGATAAGGGGCCAGATTATATAGTTTTTAAGTTTGGCTAGATAGCAGGAGAGTAAATAGTGAAACAATGAGAGGAGGGTCCAAACTTATATAGTTTTTGCATGGGAACGTACGTACGCAAGTCAAAACTTACGAATGCAAGCCATTCTTAAGAATGCATGGGAACATATGTACACAAGTCGAAACTTACGAATGTAAGCCATTCTTAAGAATGTGTGTATGCAGAGCAACATACACACATAATAACTCTGAACATGTATGCACATCTTTTGATAAACCTATGAATGTGCATGCACATGTGGGTATGTGCACATCTAGAAATGTGCATGTGCAGTTTCAGATTAACATGGGAACACACATGCACAAGTAGGAACTATTGAACATGAAAGGAGATGCTATGCACAGACTTACAGACCAAACATGGACACAAGCTCAGAGAGCGACAAAGACCCAAAAAATAGCTGGAATGTACTCAATAGGTTATGAGTGTGTGGAGTACAACATACAAGTAGCCCTGAGAGGGCTAACGTGGCTAATAGCACACTAAGGGTGTGTTCATGGGGAAAAAAACCCTACCAGCACAGGGTAAAATTGTATGTGATCAGCTATGTTCACACGTCAACTTGTTGGAGGCAGAAGGCTAACAAACCCCCCTAAAGTGAATGGCGTGAATGGATACAGGGTGTAGCAGACTACCTTGGTAGAGGTAATAAGCTCAGAGCTTATCAGAAAGCTTCAAAATTCTCCCTGGTAAGGGGCTTGGTAAATCCATCTGCCACATTGGCCTGTGTCAGCACATAGGTCAAGGCTATCTCTCCAGCATGGAGCCTTTCCCTAACATAGTTATAATGCACCTCAATATGCTTCCTCTGTGCAGGGAATACTAGATTCCACGTAACTACTAATGCGCTCTAACTTTCAATGTAAAGGGTGGTAGCTGACTGATGTCCGATACCAAGATCAACCAAATGATGTCGGAACTAGACACACTCCATAGTAGCTATAATGATGCCCTGTATTCAGCTTCACAAAAACTAGACGTGGCTACTATCAGTGCTTCTTGCTAAGCCATGAGATGCATGAGCTACCAAGAAGGAAACAATATCCACCACTGGTTAACACTCTTGTGTCAGAACATCATGTCTAGTCACTGTCAGTGTAGGCAAACAAGCATAAAGAAGACTCACTGCTGTAAAATAATGCATAGTGCTTAGTGCCTTGAAGATAGCGGAAGACACGCTTCATTGCTTACCAATGTCGAGTGCCAGCACAATGCATAAACCTGCTCAATTGGGACACTCCATACTGAACATCTAGACGGGTATTGCATAGATGTATAAGGCACCCAATAGCTTACTGATAGGTGGCTACATCAAAAGGCTCAAAAAAGTCCTCAACAAAATGTCCTAAAACTGCTTGCTCTAAAACTTACATCGTGATAGTGTTTGGTAACAAAGAGAAAGTGACTAAGAAGCCAAAATCTAAACCCTAGGCACTATCACCAAGACAACATTGCTCTTATGCCAATGTTCGTGTGAAAGGATATGCTCTTATGAGCGTGTGAAATACAACATACAAGTAGCCCTAAGAGGGCTGACGTGGCTGATAACACACTAAGGGTGTGTTCTCAATGGGGAGAAAAATGCTACCATCACAGGATAAAAAGTGCCCATGATTAGCTCTATTCACACCTGAAACTCCTAGAGGCAGAAGGCTAACAGAGAATGTGCATGCACAACTTGGAACTGCATGCGTAACTTTAGATAAAGATGAGAACAAGTGTGCATAGCTAGGAACGTACATGCATGACTCTGAGAACGTGCATGCGGAACTTTAGATAAATATGAGAATGTGCGTACATAGCTAGGAATGTACATGCATGACTCTGAACATACGTGCACAACTTGGAATGTGTGTATGCAACTTTAGATAAACATGAGAATGTGCATGTGTAGCTAGGAATGTGTGTACATAACTCTGAATGTGCATGCACAACTTAAGCAGGTAACTTTTTGAGATTTATATGCATTCACACATGGTGATTTGGGTGCTGGTCAAGACTGTGTGCCTGAGATTTTCATGCAAAAAGGCCTTGATTGAATATGTAGGTGCGGTGTTGGGCCGTGCCTGTGGAAGTGCATTTAATTAGTGCCTATGGAAGTGCATTTAATTAGTGTTCTTTTGATCTTTAACGATCCAAGAAATGGGTTGTACCATGCACCAAGTTTTCACCCACCATGCCCCCCATCCTGAGATGTACCTAGAAAGCTAATTGTTGGAGATTATCTACTTCCATGGTGGGGACTCTCCTTCATATTTCTCTATCACTCCTACGTTCTTCTATTTCTACTTACCTCCTTGCTCCATCATCACTATTTTCTTTGACTCTTTGTACCGCTTTCTTTGACATTTAATTATTGTAAGGTTGGTTTTGGGATGTGTACCCTTATTTGACAAGGGTGTTTGGCCCATCTAGCTAGGCTTGAGAGTGATGCTGGTTGTGATAGGGGAATTGGTAGTTCCTTGATTTTTTCGATTGAGAAATTGCTGGGCCAACTGTTGGTGGGGTGCTACATTTAGTGGATGCCAAAGGAATCTCCTGTTTAGAGTGGGTTTGGCTATGGTCTCAGGGGTTCCATGCATTCCTCAAAATTTTCCTTACCCTTTTCAAGGTCGAGCATGAGGTTCCAACTTCATTGTTGGTAGCCTTTGGGGGGTGCCACCACCATTACCACTTTTGGGGTGTTTTTTTCCTTAATACTTTCCTTGGTGTGGTTAAATAAGTTACCCAAATGCTTATGCTACCTTGGTAATATCCTTGTTCCACTAGAAGAGCATTAGGCACCCACCATCTTTGGGTGGCACACCTCTATTTGGGGTTGCCTTCTTTGATGGGATGATTTTGATGTTTCTCCTTTAACAAAAACCACTTGTGGACACTCTTGTGTCATAGCAACAACCAACCCAATCTGAGTCCAAAAAAGCATGTAAATCTGGCGGCAATGATCCCCCCTTGGAATAAAACAACCCAATGTGTATGGTGCCACTCAAGTAGTGAAAGATGCATTTAACTACCTTCCAATGCTAAGACCCTGGGCTATGCATAAACCTGCTCACCTGTGAGACTGCAAACTGAATGTCCGGCCTCGTAATGCATACATAAATGAGGCAACCAACAGCTGTTTGATAGAGTGTGACATCAAAGTGATCTCCAGCATCATGAAGACTCAACTTCAAACCTGTCTCCATTGGAGTAGCAATAGTCTTCAAGGCCAAATCTCCGCAACAATGTCTCAATATACTTTGTTTGACACAAAGCAATACCTCCATCACACTGCTTAAATTGTATCCCCAAATAATGATGCAAATGCCCCAAATCTGACATCTCAAAAGAGGCATTCAAATCAGCCTTAAAATAAGCAATATGAGACTCATTTGGTCCTGTGAGCAGCATGTCATCGACATAGAGAGCAATGATTAGATGTACATCATCCACACGTTTAACATATAAAGTGCTTTCTGTTGGACTATTCTGAAAACCATGTGCAGTCAAATATGCATGTATCTTTTCATACCAAGCTCGTGGAGCTTGCTATAAAGCCTTTTTCAACCTGCACACTTTGTTTTCCTGCCCTCTTTGAACAAAACCACAAGGCGATGCATAAGAGGCATGCTGAAAACCTGAACGAGTACGACTAGACATAGGTGCATCAATTTTACTATCACGCAAGGTTGGCACCAGCCATTTAGGCATACCTCTAACTGCTCATTTTTAGCCCTATCCTCATAAATTATATCCTGTAAATCTGCATCAGAAATAGGCTGATCTATGATGTCATTTGAAATCTGCATAGGCTGAATATTTACCTCATTAGGACTTACATTTGAATTCCCACCTGTAAACAGAGGCAACAAAGTATCAAATACATCCCGTGAGCTCACACCTATCTCTTTAGTACATGATAACAAGGTTGCACAGCATCTTCCACAAAAACAACATCTCGACTAATCAAGATACGCTTTGACTACGGATGATACAATCTGTAACCCTTGCTCTCAGCACTATAACCAACAAAAATGCATTTGACAGCCTTATCATCCAATTTTCTACGTTGTTGCACAGGCACTAAAGCATAGTCCAAGCAACCAAAGACACGCAAGTGACCAATAGAAGGCTTCCTGCCATGCCAAGCTTCGTATGGAGTAATAGACTGCAAGGACTTAGTGGGACACCTGTTGAGTACATATGCAGCAAACATGACAACCTCAAGCCAAAACGCATGTGGCAAAGCTTGGCTCTTGACCATACATCATGCCATCTCCATAAGTGACCTATTTTTCCTCTCAGCAACACCATTTCGCTGAGGGGTATACGACACTGTACATTGGTGTTTTATCCCACGACTAGCCAGAAATGCATCAAACTCTTTAGACGTACTCCCTCCCTCGATCAGAACGGAGGGTGTCCACAGTATAATTGGATACATTTTCAACCATAAGCAAAAACTGTTTGAAGCACAAAAACACTTCGGACTTTGCCTTCAATGGATATACCCATGCATGCATTGAGTAATCATCAATGAAAGTCACGAAGTACAAGTGTTTACCAAATGACGGAGTTTGCATAGGCCCACATACATCACTATATATAAGTTGCAATTTGCGAGTGGCCCGCACAGAACCATCCTTTGGAAACGCGGAACGCTGCATTTTGCCCAAAATACAGCCTTCACAAACATGTTTCAATGGTGCCTCAAGAGGGGACAATGAAGCAACCATATCAAATTTTTGCAAACGCAGCAAACTAGCAAAGTTCAGATGACCAAAACGAGCATGCCATAGTTTTGCATCTGAAATTGCCTTTTCATCAGAAACTGCATTTGCTAAATCTTCCACACACTTGTCATAAGAATTGAGCCTATACAGCCCACGAAACAAGGTTCCAGATGCAATAATCATATCACCAGAAGTCAAATCATGAACAATACATCTGTCTCACAGATTTGACTATAAATCCAAGTCTAGCAAGCGCAGAGACATACAATAGATTCTTCTTTATCCTTGGCACATACAAAGCATCTAAAAGTGTGAAAGCGCTGCCATTTGCAACAGTAAGCATAATTTTACCAATGCCCTTCACTGAGTAAGAAGCATTATTGGCACATGTGACATTAGAGACAGCCTCAAGACAAGTGAACATATCACGATGCGAGATAATGTGCTTTGTAGCACCACTGTCAAAATACCATACATGAGAGTCAACAGAAACTGCCAAACATGCATCATGTACAGATGGGTCATACTGGCAATACACGCTAAATGCCCATTCTGTATCCTGCACAACATTTGCAAAATCTGCATTTGTAGAAGCATCCGCTACTATTGTGGGCTGCATTTGACTCTTTCTTCTTTGCCTCTTTAGCCTTTAGCTTAAGGCAATTCTTAATGACATGATCAGCTGCCTTACAATAGTTACACCTGGTCTTTTTCTTGCCTTTATCAAGAGCCTTCTCAAACTTATTGTTGCTACCTGTGGAAGGAGAAGAAGTTGCAGACCTATTAATAGGAGAAGAAACAGTGGAAGGGGCTGCCTTACCACTTCTTCTCTACTGGGCAGCAATAAATGCCTGATCAACTGCACGTTGCCTAGTCCAGTTTTGCCTGGACTGCACTTCTTGCAAGAGCTTGTTGACTAAAGTATCATACTTGACAACATCAGGTCTGTCCTCAGTAACAAGTCTCCATATGGAAGCAAAAGTCTGATATGACTCAAGTAAATCATCAAGAACAGTCTGCACAAGAGAATGATCAGGAATAATCTCACCTGCAGAAATCAACTGTTCCTTGAGATCTTTAATCTCAGCAAGAAAAACATTCATCATCTTCCTGCATAATCTTCGATTCTAGCTCTTTATGCAGGTAAGAGATTTTTACCTCGTTGACCTGCATACAAACCAACTAGAATATCCCAAGCATGTTTTGCTGTTTTAGCTGAACGAATATATGGGGTGATGTTACGTTTGACAGAAAGTGCAATCAAGGCATGAGCCTGCGCATCTTTACCATCCCAACAACGAGCTTGTTCAGCAGTAGTGGGTAAAACAGCAGCAACAGTAGAGCTGCAAGAACCTGCAAAATCCTCAACAGATCCTTCATCAACAGAACCTGGACGTACATCCATACCCTACACAATGTTCCACACTCCTTTTGCAACCAAAACATGATGCATCATGTATGCCCAAAGTGGGTAGTTACTGTCTCCATCCAGTTTGCCATCAGAGACAACATGCGAAATACATCATTGCTGTTATCAGCCATGGCCACTGACTGAAACTGATGCAAAAGCTACCTATAATGAAGCAAAGACTGAACAGAAAACAACTCGTGCTATGTAGCACGGTCCACAATAGAATACGTATGCCTGTTTTGCAAAAAACTGCACTATCGAAATTTCTGCACAAAATGACGAAAACACCTGTGCAAAACTTGAAATGCAAAAACGGAGCCCAAAACAACCTCAGATGCAATTTCTGAGAACACAGAGCCCTACGGGCAAATTTGCAGAGTATAGAGACCTGCAAGCACTCGTGAAAGCTCACCTCAATCGAAGAATGTGAGTCGGAGGCTGCTAGTGGTGTAGCCCTAGGAGAGCCGATGCCTGCTCTGATACCAATTGCTGGAATTAGGGTTGCAGGAAAGCACACAAAGCTTGGAGAAGAAGAAGCAAGAATGCACACAACACACAATGTATTAGATTGTGTCAATGTACAAAGATAAGTTAGCCCTAGAATGATGGGCGTATATACAAGCCGGGGGAAAAAACCTCCTAAAGAGGGAAAAAGTGCCCCGACGGTCCTAAGTGTGTTCACACACATCACTGCCTATATATATGGCAACAGTAGCAAGGGTGTTAATTGGGTTAGTCCTTGGAGAGTCCAGTTGTGTCAGGTGATACGTGATGGCAAGGGTTGATTTGGCTTGGGTGAGGCTTTTAAAGGAACTCAGTTACTTACCCCTATGGGAAAGTAAAGGGTTAACCTCTTTTTCAATGGCATGGTCGAAGTAAGGGTTTCCTTTGGTGGCTCAATTAGCTTTAGCACTTCTTTACTAGGAGAGTGGGCATTCTATGTTGAGGTTTTTGCAACTCTCCTCTTCTATCATCATCATCAGAACAGTTACCTATCCTGGGGCTTGTTTTGCAAGGTAGAGATTCTTGAGTCCCGATTAATTTGGCATTGATTATGCCCCATCCAAACTCATCCAATACGTGCTTCTTTGCGCATGGTGCCTCTGTAGGCATGACATAAAACTTCCCTTCCAAGGGGTTATATTCCTAATGTAAAACATGGCAGTGAAAGCTCCTATACATATGATTTTTTAATGAGTTCACTCCTTCTACCCACACTTTTGTGGGGTTCAATGATGGTTGCTATAGCGTGCACCAAGTCTCGTGAGACATTAGGTTATGGATGGCTGGCTCCCATGTCCATGAGCCTTAGATTTTGCTCGAGTCCAATTTTGTGTGGTCATGCCCAACCACAGGAGTCTGATGGGCTTCACCTCCCAGTCTTCCTCTTCTAGGTCAATGACTTGGGCCATGTTAAGAGAGATGTAGTAGTTGCACATCTTGTCTTACCTAGCTTTAGCTTCATGTTGGGCCTCTTATTTTACCACAACCTCTTTTATTTTATCTTCTTTCTTTTGGTGAATGGCCTTCAAAGCATTTGCATTCAAAGGACCATAGTAGCATCTAAGTTTACTACCATTGAAGAATCCTTGGGCCATGTTAAGAGAGATGTAGTAGTTGCACAGCTTGTCTTACCTAGCTTTAGCTTCATGTTGGGCCTCTTATTTTACCACAACCTCTTTTATTTTATCTTCTTTCTTTTGGTGAATGGCCTTCAAAGCATTTGCATTCAAAGGACCATAGTAGCATCTAAGTTTACTACCATTGAAGAATCCTTTCATTTCCACATTGTCAAGTGTTTTGATGTGTGCGGATCCTTGAGGGGTGAGTTCACACACTAAAAATGGTCCCTTTATCTTGTACTTTAGCTTGTGCTTTTGGTACTTAGTGTTGTGTACACATGAGAATCATATATCCTCAATTTCTATTTCCTTGTCTTTGAGATTTTCATTGAACCATTCCTTATGCCATAGCTTTTCAACATTCAGTCCATAGACTGCATTCAAAGTCTAGATTCTCCTAAGCATTCAAGCTCAAATAATTAGAGGTCAATCAAGATGTTTCCTATCAACCTTTCCTTAATGACAATCTTTAAGTTGGTATTAAGAATTCCAAAGGCATGACGGCATTGGTTCCATATGTCAAGTTGAAAGGTGTGGTGTGGTTGGCCACCTTATAAGGTAGTTCTATATACCTATAGAGTAGCTGGTAACTTCTATTCCCAGTAATTATTTGTGTGAGATATCTATGTTTATGTTTTGTTTCTATATCTTGTTAGTGCTTTTAGCCTGGCCATTAGCCTAGGGATAGTAGGGCAAGGATTTGAGGTGTACTACCATAAATTTGCTCAAAACAAGAGCTAGATCATGTCATTAATGAAGTGATCCCTCTACTGCTATTACTAGTTCAAGTGGACACCCAAATCTAGTAATTACTCTCATAAAGGAATTTGGTTATTACTCTGGCATCAGCCTTTGTGGTAGCACTGGCTTTAACCCATTTGGTATAGTATTCCATATTATCGATGATAAAATATGCTTGAGTTCCTCGAGAAACTAGACTAATCGGTCTCCGACGACAAAGTCAACACCCCATTTCTCAAATGGTTTGCAAGGAAACTACAAGGTATAGGTACATTTTGTCACAGTGCTGACATTCATCATAGTCTCTTACAAATTTCACTACATCTCTAAACAAGGTAGGCCACCACATGCTTTGCTAGTAGGACTTTCTTTACGGTGGTGTCCTGAGAAATGTCCACCATCCACATTAGAGTGGGCTTGCTCACAAGGACATCAAGATATTTGAATTCTTGAGGACATCGTTGTTGAGATATCGAGCTCATCTAGTGAGGCGGTGGACACTGATGACCCGCCTGGGGGATAGGCCCCACACTTACACCACTAGCATGGTTGGTGAGATCATGGGTGATATGCAGCTAGTGGGATGACAGGCTATGTGACAGCCATTCTGGCATAGTCATAGCACCAGCTCATTTAGTTGGGTTCACACTATAGAGAACCCTAGTATATATTTTGTTGAGTACCTTTTCATATGTGTGTTCTCTTTTAGGGTTTTGTGAGTGTGTGTGTGCTTGCAAGAGCTCAAGCTCTCTTCTTCCCTGCATCTTTTCATGGTATCAGAGCCTGGTTCATGCTAAGGGCTAAGCTGCAAGCAAGAGAAGCACAGGAAGCGGTACGAAGGTAAGAGCTTCAACTATTCTTCCCTAGTTGTGTTGGCGACTACACCCTTGTCCGGGAGCTCTATGGGAGGCACCGGCAAAAAACAATCTCTGATTGAGGAGCTTTCTTCGCGGGAGTAAAGCTATAGGAGGGCAACTGTACTGTCCTATTGGACACCATTTTTGGGGTCGAAAACGCGTTTCGGGCGCATTAGGACCTCCGTTTTTTGGAAAGCAGGCGATTTCGAAGCACTGTAGCGGGTAAGTCATCTCGATTCTCTAGCAGAACTCTGTTTTAAGAAAGCAGGCAATTTCGGAGCACTGTAGTGGGTAAGTCATCGATTCTCTAGCAGAACTCTGTTTTAAGAACTACAGGCAGACATATTGGTTGTGCAGATATTGTGTGTGCTGCAACAAGGAGGTCAACAGTTGCCATTGGGTGTATGTATGCACATTGAGGTCACTGGTTGTGACATTTGAGTGTAGTACAGTACCGCTGCAGAAAATACATCTGTTTGTGCAGGACAAACCAAAGTGTTGTTTTTGGCATATTTGTGTGTCTGGAAAGATGTCAAATGATGGCATAAACCAGATTGTTGTAGAGAAACTTGATAAGAACAACTTCCATGCTTGGAGGTTCAAGTTGACAAATTTCCTGATGGGAAAGGGTTATTGGGACTACATAGAAGGTGACCATGAAGAGGCACCGGAGATACTAGAGATCAATCCGACTGCTGCTGCAGATGTGAAAGAGTTCAAGGATTGGAACCAAGGAGCCAGAAAAGTTATGTATTGGCTCTCTATCACTATACAAGACACCATGATTGGGCACATACAGGATGCCAAGTCCCCCAAGGAGGTGTGGGACACCTTGGTAAAACTCTATGAAACGAATACCAAGGCACGAAAGATACAGTTGAAGAATGAACTTCATACTGTGGAGAAAAAGAGTATGTCTGTGAATGACTATACATTGAAGATCAAGGGTATTGTGGAATCCCTTGCATCTATTGTTGGCGTTTCAGTAGATGATGATGATAAGGTGGAAGTCTGTCTACGTGGTCTCGGGCCACAATACAAGGCGTTCAAGACGTCTATTCACACTAGGGAAAACATACCCAATTTCACAGATTTGGTGTCTATGTTGATTATAGAAGAGAAGAGCTTGGGTGAAGACCAACAGCCATCACAAAACAAAAACAGTTCAAAGCAACAGGCCTTCTACACAAGTTCAGGAAGAGGACGAGGTAGAGAAGGTCGTGGACGCAGCCAAGGAGGTGGCCGAATAGGTAATCAGAATTATGGCCGGCACCAGCAACAACAACAATCCCAGAATTCACAACAACAACAACACGCAGGTGGAAGAGGCCAATTCAGAGGCAGGGGGAGTCAAAGAGGTCATGGAAATTGGCAAAGGTAGTATAATGATACACGTGGATGCTTTTCTTGTGGTAAGCCAGGACATGTGCAAGCAGATTGTTATAAAAGGCAAGCTGACATGCAAAATGAAAAATTGCAGCAAAACAACTATGCATCCTCGAGCAGAAACAATGAGGATAATGAAAGGTTGTTTGTTATGCAGCATGTCGTTAATGCCATGTCTAAAAAATGTTGAAGCAGCACATAAAGATGATGTATGGTACGTTGATTCAGGTGCTTCGAACCACATGATGACAATGGGCAGTGGTTCAAGGAGATGAAAAACCTTGAAAGACCAGGTTTTGTGGAAACAGGGGATGACACTGCTCATCCAATTACCCATGTTGGAGATGTGCCATTGTCTATGCAGGATGGCAAAGTGAAGTACCTTGTAGATGTACTTCATGTTCCGAACATAACAAAGAATCTAGTTTCAGTTGGCGAGCAGGGTTTACAGGTTTGGTTTAATCCTGATGGTTGTTATGTTGAAGACTTTAAAGACAAGTGCAAGTTGGTTTGCAAAAGGAAACAGAGTGGGCAGAATGTTTACATTGAATGTAAGCATGCATGAAGTGAGTGCTGCGATGTTTGCAAATGGTTTAGGAATTTTTGCAGACACAGACATTTGGCATAAAAGAATTGGACATGTGAATGTGCAGAGAATGAAGCCTATGCAGGAATTGTGACAAGGCTGCCAAAGTTTAAAGTTGAAGGTATGCAGAAAATATGTGAAGCATGCCAATTTGGAAAGCAAACAAAGCATGTATTTCCACATGACAGAAGACCATGTCTATGGGCAGGCTGTAGGTACTATGTGACATGTATTGATGACCACACAAGGAAAGTGTGGGTATACTTCATGAAGGAGAAGAGTGAGGTGTTCACTCATTTTGAGAATTTCAGAGTTATGGTTGAAAAGCAAACAGGGAAATATGTAAAGTGCCTAAGGTAAGATGGAGGGGGAGAGTACTTCTCCAATGAGTTCTCTGATTTTTTGAAGAAGAATGGTATTCAGAGACAGTTTACATACCGATACACTCCGCAGCAAAATGGAGTTGCTGAGCGAAAAAACAAGCACATTGCTGAGATTGCATTGCTGAGATTGCATGAGCATTGATGGGAGAGAAGAATATGCCGCATAGCCATTGGGCTGAGGCTATTTTTACAGCAGTTTATATCATGAACAGGACTCCAACTGCAGCCATACATGATGTAACTCCAGAGGAGAGGTTTACTGGCAGAAAACCTAATTTGTCTCATCTGAAAGTCTTTGGATGCATTGCATATGTGCATGTGCCAGATGAGCTGAGAACTAAGCTAGATCCAAAAGCTGAAAAATGTGTGTTTATTGGGTATTCCCTTGAGCAAAAGGGATACAGGTGTTATAACCCTGCTACACTTGAGTTGACGGTAAGCAAGGATGTTATTTTTGATGAGATAACCAGCTAGTATACTGCTGAAAAAGAAACTATTGGGGCTGATGTGAGTGGAAATGTGGTTGCACAGAATGCAAGTCAGCAATCACAATCTTTGATGAGTGGACCAGGAGAGTCCTGATCTAGTGGTTCAGTTGTTGATAGACCATGGAGTGCCAGGCTGCGTCATAATACCAGTCCTAAAAATGTGATTAGCACATCACATAAAGGCAAAGAGAAAGTGGTTGAGCCCCTTAGTATGCCTGACATTTCTGCAGGGCATTCTTATGTTGATGGAGAGTCTAGTGGCTCAGAGATGAGCCTTAATGAGGATCTTGGGATACCAGCTATGAGAACACATGGTGTAAAGAAGGCTATGGAAGCCATGAATGCAAAGCTGCGAAGATTTGGAAGAGTGAAGAATCCTGTGCAGAGGTTTGCCTATGATGGTTATGTGGCACATCACTATGCATACATGGCAGAAGTTGTACAGGTTGTAGAGCCCACATGCATTGATGAGGCTGTTGGAAATGTGTGTTGGGAGAAAGCTATGGATGAGGAGATGGATGCACTATATGGAAATGAGACTTGGGATTTAGTGCAATTGCCTGAAGGCAAAAAATTCATTGGATGCAAGTGGGTGTACAAAGTAAAACATAAGAGTGATGGAAGCATAAGTAGGTACAAGGCTAGATTGGTAGCCAAAGGATATGCGCAGACATATGGCATTGATTTATGAGGAAACTTTCAGCCCAGTTGCCAAGATGGCAACAATGAGAGTTGTGATAGCAGTGGCTGCGTCAAAGCAATGGTCTTTACATCAGATGGATGTAAAGAATGCATTCTTGCATGGGGATTTGCAGGAAGAGGTGTATATGTTGTAGCCACCTGGTTTATGAGGATGTGAGTCACTCCGAGCATGTTTGCAGGTTGAAGCAGGTTGAAGAAAGCCTTATATGGCTTAAAACAAGCACCAAGAGCATGGTCTGACAAGATTTCTGAATATCTTGTCACTATTGGCTTTCATGTAGCCAATGCAGATTTCTCGCTGTATGTGAGACACAGTGATAGAGGGGTTGTGCTTGTTGTCATCTATGTAGATGACCTGATCATTACGGGGGACCATGATGCAGAGATCCTTGATGTAAAGATCTTGCTTAGATAGAAGTTTGAGATGAAGGATCTGGGGGAGCTCAGATATTTCTTGGGCATTGAGGTGATTAGGTCACCACATGGTATAGGATTACTACAGAGACAATATGGCTTGGACATGTTGTCCAAGTATGGTATGACAGGCTATAAGCCTAACTCAGTGCCATTGCATCAGAATGGCAAGTTGAGTGCAGATTCAGGAGAGATTTTGGAGGATCCTACTATGTATAGGCGCATAGTAGGAAGCTTGATCTACATGACAATCACCAGGCCAGATTTGAGCTATGTTGTTGGGTTGGTGAGTCAGTTAATGCAGGTTCCTTGGAAGCCACATTTGGATGCATTGAGACGCATACTGAGGTATGTGAGGTCTACTTTGCATTGTGGACTATTTTATGAAACTGGGACAGAGATATGTGTACATGGGTACACAAATGCTGATTGGGCTGGTAGTATCTTAGATAGCAAATCTACTAGTGGCTTCATGTTTTCTTTGGGGAGTGCTGCTGTGACTTGGAGCAGCAAGAAGCAGCCTACGGTTGCTCTATCTAGTACAGAGGCCAACTACAGAGGTGCTGCTATGGCAGCATCAATGTGAGGTAGCTTGGTTGAGAAAGCTACTTGCAGACTTGGGTCTATCTCAGTGGATAGACAAGTTGTCATTTTCTGTGACAACGTTAGCAGTATACAGTTGGCCAAGAACCCAGTTTTTCATGCTTACACAAAGCATATAGAGGTGCACTACCATTTTGTTAGAGAGAAGGTTTGGCAGGAGACGTTGACCTTGTTTATGTCAGCACACACGATCAAGTTGCTGACATCTTCACCAAAGCATTGGGTACAGAGAAGCTCCGTAGATTCACAGCTTCGCTTGATGTACATGAGATGGAGTTGAGCTCGAGGGGGAGTGTTGAGATATCGAGCTCATCTAGTGAGGCGGTGGACACTGATGACCTGCCTGGGGGATAGGCCCCACACTTACACCACTGGCATGGTTGGTGAAATCATGGGTGATATGCGGCCAGTGGGATGACAGGCTGTGTGACAGCCATTCTAGAGACTGGCATATTATAGCGCTAGCTCATTTGGGTTCACACTATAGAGAACCCTAGTATGTATTTGGTTGAGTACCTTTTCATATGTGTGTTCTCTTTTAGGGTTTTGTGAGTGTGTGTGTGCTTGCAAGAGCTCAAGCTCTCTTCTTTCCTGCATCTTTTTAATCGTCTCATTATTCCGTCTTGGCCTAGCTTGTATAATTTTTCCATAATCATGTTGGGAGATATAATCGTGGTGTTGTGTGTATGTAGGAAAGCACCCTAAAGGTGCAAGATATTGTGGCAAGATAATAATGTCACATGTAATATTGAATGGTGTGTGAGTGTTGACCAAAAGAGTGGAAAAGGGAGTGCCACATGGATGATGATGTGTAAAGTGGGATAAGGCTAGAAAGCCTATATCATTGTATGGTTCATTGTGATATGCAAGAGAATTGAGTGTTGAGTGTGCAATCTCTCTCTCTCTCATGGAGTTTTTAGTGTGGTATAACTCACCTTAAGTATGTTGCTTAATCATTTTCCATCACCCCATGATCAATCCCATTCTTGGATTGTTAGCATGGTATGAGAGCTTGGGTGGGCTCTTGGTCATGGTGATTATTTATGTATAGATTTCTTGGTTATGTGTTCATTTGATTAAGCATTATTTTCAGTTTATTATGGAAAAATTTATGCACACTCATATTATCATTTGGACATTTCCAAATTTTGTGCAACTCTTGATAAGGTTTTTAAAACCTTAGTTAAGATTTCATTCACACCATATCATATGTTTTTTTTAAAAGCATAAGCCTTGCTCACACATGGAACAATAAGCATAGTCATATATTTAAAGCAATTGGCATTCACACTTGGGTACCCTACCTAACTACGACCAAAAAGGTTTGTAAACTTATTTCCCCTAGTGTTTGATGATAGGCAACCATGCCCAAGCCTGCGTGCTCAAAACGAGGATTTTTTTTGTAATCACCCATGGTATGAGGGTTGCCCTCCTGCGCGAGCTCACCTAGAAGTTCGAAATGGTTGTCGCGTGATGTGTGCATGAGCGATGCATGTGCGAGATGCATGCGCATGGGTTGGTTCCCATCGGAACTTCCATGTTCAAATCAGACTCAGTGGTTCCACTGTGAGCAAGTCGGCTCAAAATGGACTAGGTGTCTAAGATGGTAGACACACACACACATGTTTGGTTGATGGACACTCCAATGTATCATTGAGGGGGAGTGTTGAAGGTAGCGATTGCGGTTGTGCAATGCTACATTGAGATGGGTGATGGGTGAGTTGTGGAACACCTCGATTAAGAGGGGGTGTTGAGAGATGTAATCGTGGTGTTGTGTGTATGTGGGAAAGCACCCTAAAGGTGCAAGATATTGTGGCAAGATAAGAATATCACATGTAATATTGAATGGTGTGTGAGTATTGACCAAAAGAGTGGAAAAGGGAGTGCCACATGGATGATGATGTGTAAAGTGAGATAAGGCTAGAAAGCCTATATCATTGTATGGTTCATTGTGATATGCAAGAGAATTGAGTGTTGAGTGTGCAATCTCTCTCTCTCTCTCTCTCTCTCTCTCATGGAGTTTTTAGTGTGGTATAATCCACCTTAATTATGCTTAATCTATGTTGTCTATCACCATGATCAATCCCATTTTAGGATTGTTAACAAATCAATTGATAGGGGGTTGCCTTTTTATTAAGGCATCATTGTGTGTCCTAGTTAAGGGGTCTCTCTTAGGGAAGGCCATTAGTCAAATAATGGACTATCTCTTCAATCCATTCTAGAAAAATGTAGAGCTTGAATAGTGGGGTATCGAGCAGTTTGTCCTCTCATAGTGCAAGGCTTATTGACCAAGTAAAGCAGTTCCTCCTGATGGTCTACAAAAAACATAAGTAGGTACATCCTTCATGTTAGTGTATTTCCAAATGAAACAGTCTTGGAACTCTATGAGTAGGTTAACTAGGTCCTTTTCTTCCTCTAGAGCTAGGTCTTTTTCAATATGTGAATTGGTTTTGGATCTTCATTAGATCCTACTAGGTTGACCTCTTTCACTAGATCCTACTAGGTTGACCTCTTTCACTTTAGCATGTCTATCATACGATGGTCCAAGCTTTCTGCCTCACAAAAGGATCCTTTTCGCTTTTTCAAAATGTAGGAGGCAGTCGCCCACGTCATACATTTTGAAGTGCTCAAGAACCTGCCTAAGATCTTCCACATAGACACTCTCTTGAAGAATGCACTTAGCTTCCTTTTCAGCCACTGCTAAGGCTTTATTTCTTGCTCTTCGCGCAGAGCGAGAGAGTTTTTAAGATTCTATCAAACCTAAGGGTTCATCTCTCTCTATGCCCATTAATATAACTTGACTAGAACCTCAAAAAATATTGAGCTCTTTTTTCCATTAGGGTGGCAAAATTCCACATAACAAACTATGGCCTTGACGTATTAAAGCCAATGCTCTAGAAGAGATGTAAATCTTCTCTTTTTGAGCATTTAGGGGCCCCAAGCTGCCACCTCTTGTTGCGGATATCACCTTAAAATTTGGGCATACATTGCATTGATGCTATAATGCTCAACATATAGGCCGAAGCAATTTCCTTGCCACCATTTGTTGTGGCATATCTCATGCCTTGGGAGGATGCCCATGGTTGCAAGGATGTTCATTCAATCTTGGAGTCTTCCTACTCTAGGAGTGAAGCAAACTCTGATCTCTCACACTCCTTGTCCAATGTTTTATGCCATACAGTGTTATTTACGATGATTGAGCCTTTGGCAAAAGGTCAACCACTCATGAGATGAGCTTTCCATGTTCTTAAGTTTACCTTAAGGGTTTCATTCCTTTTCTGTATGTGTTCAGAATCATGGATCAAGCTCTCCTAATGACAATCAACTTCCTAATGAGATGTTAATCCTACTCTAATGATAACACATTTAACATGACTAATCTAAGGGGGGTGATACCTAAGTGAACTCATGATGATGAGTGTGTGCTAATTAAATTTCAAGTTAATTAGACTCCAAGATAGATTAACTTGGACACATAGAGAAACTTAGATAAATCTCTTTGCTCATGTGGCTTCATGCTAGGCTTTACACTTTCTTGGCTGCTTATTCTCACTCTCTACCTCTTCCTTGTGCTCTTTGGTACCACATTTCTCAATAGTATATAGATATCATGTCTATGTCATCCCAATCATGAACCATTGTAGCCTCTCTTATAAAGGGTCTGCTGCCTAGGATGCAGTCATAAGACTTGGGCTGTGCTGAGAAAAGTTCATTACCACAAAAGACTAGCAAAAACTTAGGCCAAAGGTCTTAATTCTCAAATTGCACAAAAGCTCCTTGTGTTTTGCTATGGCCCCGCCATTCATTAAGCTTAACTATTAGGCTGGTAATCTCAAGTGAAGGTTGCCCCCATCTCCTAGCATTGCTTTGGTAATGGTGCTAAATCTAGCCCCTCCATCTAGGATGGCTATGACTTGACTGTGCTTATATTTTACTAGAAGGATGGCATTCATGTCTCATCACTCTCGAAGTAGCAGCCTAATTTATTCACTGCTCGATACTTTTGGAAAAGCTTTGGTAAAATACCTCTTCCCTCTCATAGGTATATCATCATCAGAATCATCTATTGTGAGTAAGAATATAGCAAAACGGAAAGATAGATATCAAAACAAAGTGTATCAGGCAATGCAATAGATAGAGAATGGAGAGAATTTAAAATTCTGAGGTGATGGTCTTGTCCACCCGTGTTGTGTGCGCTTTCAAGTAGAGCTTATATGGTATTCTCCACTCGTGCGCTCTCAAGTAGATCTAAATAGACTCCGGATGGAGGATATAATAAGTGTAGAAGGTGTGGATACTTACAAGCATTGGATACCTTAGCTTGTGATATATAGTGGTACTACAGGTGGTGTGGTGACACGAGTGATTACGTGGTAGACACACGGTCACATCACCACCCTCAACGTTGGCCAATAAACCACCACCCACTAATAATTAACCCATATCATTGGGTTGGGGGCTCCTGCCGAGGGCCCCCCACCCGGGGCTAACTCCTTGGGCCCTAGCCGGGGCTAACTCCTTATCCACTATCCTTTCATGGCATGTCCCTAAACACTTTCTCTAGACTTCTTTTCCTGAGTATTGAGTCTGGGAATCTCACTACACCCCTTGGAGGATCATCCTCCCTTAGAATCGTTGCCCGAAAGCCTTTCCTGGTGGTGTGCCATCCTCTCATGTGTGTTGTTACACCACCCCGGTAGTTCCTAGGTAGCACAATTTGGTGAAGCTAGGGCTTGTGTGGTCCCACACAAAGAGAGATTGGAGAAGAAGTAAAGATAAAAAGAGAAGAGGGACAAGTTATCTAATGGATGACATTGCCTTCTCAAACCCTAAGTATGGATATGCCAACACACTATGTTAGAGTTACAAGGAATAGAGAGTAGAGAGAACACTCAATCTATACATGAATGAGAAGATTATTACAACATAAGGAAAGTTGACTTATAGAAATCATAATCCTTTCTTCTAGGCCATCCAAGAGTAGGAAACATAAGGGTTCCCATTACTAGTTCTAGCACTTTTGCGAGCCTTATAATCAGCTTTCCTATGCTTTTATGCCTTTAAGATGATCACATCTTAGCAAAAATTGTTTTATAATATAATAAAGACATAATGAAGACATCTTTGGCACTTTATACAAATTAAGTGTTTGAAATTTATGAATGCAAATATGGCAATTGCAGACATGAGTGCATTGGTTAACTGGATGGGTTAACATCAACTTAATTCAAAATGCATGCAAATTTGTGTTAGTGAATAAGATATACATGGCCCCTGTAAATGCGGCTAATTAATTTTTGGAAAATTTAAGTTTCTTGGATGAATTTTCTATGCTCCAAAGGAAAGATTGAGTTCACATTGATATTTCGAGTATACATACATTATGCAATGTGTTTATTTTAGTTCAAACGATTGTAGATAGAGGGTGGATATTTATGTTCTTTTTTTGGATGACCCTCCTGGAATCTATAGCCAAAGGTTACGACCCTCCCTCCTTTTCAAGCAATCGGTTCACACGTCTTCACGAGGAGGAGTTTCTCAAATCTCTTGTGGATTGGGATGCTCACAATGCAAAGGCAATGTCGGCGATTACAGAATCTCTCACCAAGGAAATTTCCCCTACCATACAGACTTTGAAGACTGCCAGGGAAATGTGGTCAAAGCTTGCAGGAATGTTTGATCGAGACTCAACCATGCAAGCAGTAACCCTTCTCGGCCAGTTGTTTTCCATCAAGTTTGAAGCCGGGACCTCTATGCAGTCATTTCTAATGAAGGCAAAGGTTATCCATGATCAGTTATTGGCTATGAATAGTGTGTTAACTAGTACCCAGTTAGCTGCCTTGGTTCTTACAAAGTTGCCTGAGGAGTACGAGATGGTCTCAAGGGCATTACGCTTACAAGTCACGAAGGAAAAGCTGGAATTTGATGATCGTATCTCTTTTCTCATTGAGGAGGAAGCAGTGCTCATTTCCCAAGGCAAGATTCGAGTTCCAAAGGATGTAGAATCGGCACATGCTGCATCGAAATCCAATAAGAAGTCTAGGAGCCGTTGTTATAAGTGCGGAAAGCGAGGGCATTTGGCTCGGGATTGCAAATCCAAAGCTAAAGCTCAAGGCTCGATGAATGACAAAGGCAAAGGCAAAGCTGACGAGGATGACAATGACAGTGATACTACCAGGGATGATACGGCTTCTGTCGGTGTGGCAAGGACTACATTGGCACATGCTCCAGCATTCTAGCTTGGTGGATGGATGCTACCACGTGCTTCAACCAGAGAGAGGCATGTGAGTGGCAGAGAGGGGTAGTCTGTGCTCCCATTTTGACGACTTGGACCCATGTGTCGGAGTTCAATTTCTGGGTGTTTGGATCCGTGTGTCGGAATTCAAAGCACTAGGCATCTGACCAACATGGCGTATAAAACACTATGGATGTGCTGCAGTCATTCATTGTTGTTTTCGGGATTATGGACAGGGTGTGTACCAAAGTTCATTATCTTGTGGAGTTTTTTTTTGGATGTGATGTGTTCACAGTTCATGAATGGGGATTCTTGGACGTAGTGTGGTCTACAGTTCAATGTTCTTTGAGGCAGTTGGTGCTTAGGATGGCATTTTTGGTGGTGACAAGCTGGTGGTTTTTTGCAAATCCGAGGTGTACCTAGTGGTTGGCCACTGCTGGGGTGTCCATGGTAGCTTCTTCATCGACTTGGTATTCCTACTTATGTCCACTATGAGCTGAGAGGGTGTTAAATTTTTTTTAATGCATCTCAAGTGAGGTCGACCAAGTCCATTTGTGGATATATAAGCACCCTAGCTCCATTGTAAAATTCATCTAATTCATTGCTGTTGTGTTGGTTCGAATACTCTCTCTCTCTCTCTCTCTCTCTCTCTCTCTCTCTCTCTCTCTCTCTCTCTCTCTCTCTCTCTACCTCTCTATAACGTTTGTGCACCCTCTCTCTCCCTTTCTCTGCCAGCGTTTTCTCTCATCCTCTCCCCCTTAGCATTTTCTCACTAACGCAATATTGCTTCCGCATCGTCAACTTTGACTTCTAAACGTCTTCAAATTGAGCACACAACTTCAATGGAATCAATGAGCCCTACATCCAAGTTAATGGGCTTTATAAAGAACGAGAAACTTAAACATTTTATATTTTCACTTTTATTCCTTTTTTATTTCCATGTATAGGAATAACTTTTTTCAAAAAGTGGCTCTAACACAAATTTTCAACCTATGGTTTATAATTGTGTAAAGGGTGAGGATGTAAGAATGGGTTAGGTTAAATGTTGACATGAAGACAAATAGAGAGGGGTTCCCTTGGGGGATCGAAGCTTAGCTAGAGTAGAGTATAACTTTCTTCAAGGCATTCTTGTCATGTGCATGCACATGTACAAGCTGATCCCAGGGCTGATCCTTGAAGGCCAACAAATAAAAGACAATATTAGAACTAGATTTTGGATCTTGTGCTGCTAATATGGGCAAGAGTACCTTGTGAAGGGGCACAGGAGGTCGTCGGCCAGTTTATGAAGGAGTATATCTCTGTCAACTATAGCATTTTATGGAATATTTGTCCAGGATATGGCCGACAGCAGGTCAATCAATCCATAAGGGATTCAACGGCCTATATAAGGCATAACTTGCTCATTAGTTGAATCACTCACTCCTCTAGGGAGTAGGATCACCAGATTAGATGTAAATTAAGTGAGATACCACCTTTTGCCTATGGCTTGCAAGGTTTGTACACCTTTTTGTATTATAGAAAATACTGAATACTCAACTATTTCTCTATCTTATGTATGTGTTTTTCATCAAGCATGTTCGACGATGGTGTTAAGGGTTAAAAGAAGACTCCAAGAGATTCTTCTTGTGACATTAGTATCAGAGCTTCAGGCTAATGCTGAGATATTGTTGCTACCCATGTCCCAGCAGCCACCCTTAATGCATCACGCATGGATGAAACCATCACACGTGTCTTGATCTTCTGGTGGTGTGGGGACCAGGTAACATTATTTCAGTATTAGGTTCAACAAGGCTAAACACTGATTCAGTCCCTGATGAAGGTGCACAGTCCAAGGAAAGGAACACAAAACATGAAAGAAATATCTAGGAGGTTGGTTGTGGTGGTGTTCCACAAGACCCAAGGGGAATGGCAACCTTGTGAGTCGAGTGCCACTTGGGGCACACCAGGAAAGGCTTTCAGGCAATGGTTCCTCCAAGGAGTGCAGTGAGATTGCTAGACTCAATACTCAGGAAAAGAAGACCAAAGAAAGTGTTTAGTTGGATTTGGAGACCGGGCAGGGTTTTTAGTGAAAAGGTTGCCAAGAAGAGAAGGATGATAGGATTAGGACTCCAAAAATGGACAATGGGATGATGACAGTCATCCAAGAATAGAAGTTAGAATCTCGTCATCAAGTTTACCAGAGGTGCATGCACATGTACATGCTCCAGGGCTAATCCTTAAAGGGCAACATATAAAAGACAAGATTAGAACCAAATTTTGGAGCTTGTGTTGACAATATGGGCAGGAGTACTTTGTGAAGGGGCACAGGAGGCTGTTGGTGAGTTTATGAAGGAGCATGTCTCTATCGGTTACAGCATTTTATGGAATATTTGTCCAGGATCTGGCCGATAGCAGGTCAGCTAGTCCATAAGGGATTCAAGGGTCTATATAAGGCGGCATGACTTGCTCATTAGTTGATTCACTCACTCCTATAGGGAGTAGGGTCACTAGATTAGATGTAGATTAGGTGAGATACCACCTTTTCCTATGGCTTGCAAGATTTGTACGCCTAATATACTAAATACTTGGCTATCTCTCTCTTCATCTTCTGTATGCGTTTTTCATCAAGCATGTTCCACGATGGTGTTTAGGGCTAAAAGAAGACTCCAAGAGGTTCTGCTTGTGACATTGGTATCAGAGCTTCAGGCTAATGCTAAGATATTGTTGTTGCCCATGTCCCAGGTACCCTTACTGCATCGTGCATGGATGAAACTATCACCCGTGTCTTGATCTTTTGGTGGTGTGGGGACTAGGCAACGTTGTTTCAGTATTAGGTTCAACAAGGCTAAACATTGATTCAGTCCCCGATGAAGGTGCACAATCCAAGGAAAGGAAAACAAGACATGGAAGAAGTTTCTAAGAGGTTGGTTGGTGGTGTTCCACAAGACCCAAGGGGAATGGCAACCCTATGAGTCGAGTGCCACTTGGGGCACACCAGGAAAGGCTTTTAGGCAACGGTTCTAAGGGAGGATGATCCTCCAAGGGGTGCAATGAGTTTGCCAGACTTAATACTCAGGAAAAGAAGACCAGAGAAAGTGTTTGGTTGGATTTGGAGATCGGGTAGGGTTTTCAATGAAAGCTTGCCCAAGAAGAAGAGAAGGATGATAGGATTGGGACTCTAGAAATGGACAATGGGATGATGACAATCATCCAAGAACATAAGTTAGAATCTCGTCATCAAGTTTACCAGAGGGGGATGTCGTGCATGCACATGTACATGCTCCAAGTCTGATCCTTGAAGGGCAACAAATAAAAGACAAGATTAGAGCCAGTTTTTGGAGCTTGTGCTAATAATATGGGCAGGAGTACTTTGTGGAGGGCACAAGAGGCTGTCAGCAGCCAGCAGCAGCGAGTTTATGAAGAAGCATGTCTCTGCTGTCGATTGCAGCATTTTATGAAATATTTGTTGACAGCAGGTCGGCCAGTCCTCCATAAGGGATTCAATGAGCCTATATAAGGCATGACTTGCTCATTAATTAATTCACTCACTCCTCTAGGGAGTAGGGTCACTAGATTAGATGTAGATTAGGTGATATACCACCCTTTTATGGTAGCCTATGGCTTGCAAGATTTGTACACCTTTTTATATTATATAATATACTGAATACTTAGCTCTCTCTCTCTTCTCTCTATCTTCTGTGTGTGTTTTACATCAAGCATGTTCCAAGAAGACTCCCAGAACTTCCACATGTGACAATTGTTTTGCTATAAATATTCTTTTGAAGTGCGTTATAGATTTCAAGTGAGCCATTAGTGTGAAGCACATGGTGGTTGTTGATGCGCTGTCCTCTAGGCACAATCACCACCACCTCCTCCCTTCCTCCCCCTCCTCCTCCATGGTGAAGCACATGGTGGTTGCTGCACTATCCTCCATGCACAACCACCATCACCTCCTCACCCCCCCCCTCTTCTCTCCATAACTTTCCTTCTTAACCCTTTCCCTACCCTTCTCCCTCCTCTCGCATATTCCACTCCCTCCTCCTCCTAATCCCAGCCCTTGCACTTGCCCTCCTACCAGCCCTTATCTTCACCTTTGTCTCCCTTATCTCTAATTCCATTTGTTTTTTCCTAGCCGCTAGCATATTGTTTCCATTTACCTTCCTTGTATTCTCTTCCTTCCTTTTTTCCAATTACCATTACTCTAGTTCCTTCTTTACAAAACCCTCCATGGTACGTGTGTGCATGTAGAGAGAGAGAGAGAGAGAGAGAGAGAGAGAGAGAGAGAGAGAGAGAGAGAGAGAGAGAGAGATTTATTCACATTTGTTGGAGGCTAAAAAATGACCTATGAGATCACATACAAGCACGAAGGCCATGGAAGGTCCTATTGGAAGCCAAAATGACCTATGAGATCATGTAAAAGCATGAATAAAGGCCATAAAGGTCTTGAACCAAGTCAGTACTACTAGGAAAGAGATACCAAAAGAAAACCCTACTAATTGCAACATTTGAAGGCAGTTAAACAATGTGGCATCCATGTCAAGCCAAGGAATAAGGATTCTTATGCCATGTGGATGAGTTCTCCTTGGCTTCAAGTCTTAGAAATAGAGGAAGTCATGGCTAACACTACACTATTTTGTTAAGTGCCATGAGAATTGAGACGAAACATAAAAGGCTTAAACTAACATTAATGGCATGCAAAATTCACCCAAAAAGATAAAGAGCACAACAAATTTAGTTGGATATTGTGCTCATTCCCTCTCAAAATACTTATATGTGAGCTTCATCTCATAGACATTGAGCCTCAAGAGATGAGTTACACAAAAGATTTCAAGATTAAGAGCTTTGAACGAGTTGCAGAACAAAAAAGAGCTCGAAAGATCACAATGAAAAGGAGCCACTTGAATGTTGCTTGCCAATAGGTCAATGGGCGCCTTGAAGATCTGCTTTGAGACCCTCATTTAGGAAAGAAGCATCCATATCCACAATGGTGTGGGAGGTTGATTTCACTACAAAGAACATGACGTCCAACTATCCCATTGATTTAAATATTTGGCAACTAGGTTGACTACCGCCATATTTATGTCTAGATACAATGTTCTAAGAGTTTAGACATGATGGAAAGCAACTTTGGGATGCTACCAAAGACAAATTTCAACGTGAATAAAATTTAATTGGGCATTGTATGAAAGGTTAAATGCAAGGGAATGCATGAATAGCAGCATGATGCAATATTATAACAGAGATCCTTATTATAACAGAAATTCTTATAGGGCCCTCGACCTAGATAGTTTGGAGAGATTTTGATTGGAAATTGGAGTGGGATAGTATCTGGAGGGTACCACGTGGCATGTGAAGACATCGATTCCACATTTGGGCGTGACCGACCGGCGGCAATAACTAAATAATTTGTTTTTTATTAAAACAAGAGAAAACATTTTTCTACGGTTGGGGGAGTTCGTGAGCACGCAATCCGAGGAAGAGAAACATCGATTTTATTTATTTTCAAAGCCCAGAGGGGGGGGGGAGTAAATGCGCCGGGAAACCGAGAGCAGTCAACTTCAAATGCTTGACTGGGGCGCAAACCGAGGTGCAGTTTTGGCGCTTCCCAGGGGGGCAGGCGTAATTATATCAAAATTATTGGGCAAATTAAACTAACTGGGAGGAAAAAGAGGCAAGTAAAATTGAAGTGGTTTCCAGACGCGTGGGTTCATACGCTGGCGGGCGGATAGAGTGTGGTGTGCTGCCAGGTGGAAAACCGGGAGGAAAAAGCGGCACGTAAAAATTTAAGTGGTTTGCAGAGGGGTGGGTCATACGCTGGCGCGCGGATAGAGTGCGCGTACGCCCACACCAAAAAAAGATTATATATTTTTTTCTTTCCTTTTCATATTGGGCGGGACCCGGGCGGCCTTTCTCTTTTGGCAGTGTGGAGGGGGCCAGTATACCCACTCAGGTGGCGGCCTATTTTTGCTTCCACTTGCTCTATGGCGGTGGGCCGTGGCGGCTGCTCATTTCGAAAATTTTAGTTTTTCACCAGGCTTTCTTCTTTAAGCCCCCCTTTTTTAGGAGTTCGATAAGGGAGAATTTAAAAATAATCTAATCTAATCTTGGGGACTACGTATTCTTTTAACCCCATTTCTTTTCGCCGATTAAAAAAAACAGAAAAAAATGGCTCAAAACTTCCACTTCCTTCAAATCTTAAAAAAATGGCTCAAAACTTCCACTTCTTTCAAATCTTTAAAAAAATGCCTCAAAAAATTCCAGTGCATAACTATGATTCCAATCTCGATTTGTCTTATCTATTTTTCATTAAATTGGACCGTACATTTTATTATTTATTGATCTTGAAGAAAACTCTAGTCTTAATTTTATATGGTCTCCCCATTTCTTTTCTAGTCTTAATTTTATATGATCTCCCCATTTCTTTTCTTGAAAATCTAAAAGAAATGCCCCACCGCTTCTAAGTACAAATAGCTATAAAACCCTAGTCTTATTATATTACCTTTTTAAAGCAAATTTGCATAGTTTCCGATTCTTTTGTTACTTACTTTTTGGAAGCACCAATAAATATTTTTTTTGAAGATTTCACTAATTTCGCTGTGTGAATAAAATTGCCAGCTCATTAATTTCCCGTTTTCCTCTATTTCTCGAGGCCTGCTTACGTGGCCACCTTGAGATGCACTAAAACCCAGTACCCCCTCTGCCGCCTTCTCCATCTTTTTCTTCTCTTTTCTCTTCTATATATTATCTCCCCACGCCCTTCATCTTCCTTTTTCACGCTTGTTCTGTTGAGGAGTGTGCTCTGAGAGGAGAGCAAGCTGCTCGCTTTCCTCTCGTCTTTCCTTCGTTTGGGCGTATGCCTGATTCGTTAGTCCCTTGCGCATGTTTATGTCTCTTCTCCTCTTTCGCCTGTCGTATCTTGCTCACCCGAGCTCTCCCCCTTCATCCTATCCTTGTCTGGGTTGGCCTCCTTTAACCACACTTCGCCTTCCATAGCTTCTGCGAGAGCTTCTGTGAGCTTCCTCCCAACAAGTGTAAGTTACGCTCTTCTTCTCTCCCTTGCACAGTTGCTCTGCTTTGGCCTCGCTTACCCTCCAGCACAGCACCAGTAAGTATCGAGCCTTGCACCTCTTTCGAGGCCTGAGCACTACCAACTGTGCTACGGTGGTGAAATAGTCGGATCTTTGCCGTGTAGTTTATAATGCTCATGACTGTTTCGCTTAACACGCTGTACACTTTGTGGTGCATTCTGCTAATATTTCCTGCTGTTTCAGCAACTCATTTGATTGTCGTACTCAGCTGACACGCTTCTCTGGCTTTCCTTGTGTAGAAGGTCACCATTGTTTCTGCATTTCCTGCGTATTGGGCTCCTTCAGCTTGTTGCGAGAGAAATGCCTGGGCCTCAGAAATCCTCCACTAGCGTCGTCAGAGGTTCCAAGAAGGTCAAGGTATCAAAAAGCTCTCTACCACAGGCAGAAGATGAAGGAAATCTGAAGATTGCTCCCATGAGGAGGGTCCGGGTGATATGCACAGACCCTGACGCCACTGAGTCCTCCAGTGACGAGGAAGAAGAAGAAAAGAGGAGACAGAAGTCTCCTCCCAAGAGAGTAGTGAGAGAGCTGTTCATCCCTGCTATTTGCACATTTCTTCCCTCTGAAGATGCCATAGATGAAAACTTACGGACAAGCTCCCAAGACCGCGACTCTGCACACTGTGACATTTCCCTAGAGTCCTCGGTTAGGTCCTGGTTTCCCAAGCGTAAGAATGCAGGTAGATTTTCTGCTAAAAGAAGCTTGAGGAAATGGAGGCTCATGCATAGTGATAGCAAAGCAAAGCCAAAGCCCCCTTTGTCGAGAAAGATTGGAACTACTGCCAACAAGACTTGTAGGTACATTGGGGTGAGGCAAAGGAGATGGGGCAAATGGGCAGCAGAAATCAGGGACCCCTCTCAGGGCCTCAGACTTTGGCTTGGTACTTACGACACTGCTGAGGAAGCCGCCATAGCCTATGATGATGCTGCAAGGCAAATAAAAGGACCTGAAGCTCTCACCAATTTCAATACCTCTTCAACATCATCACCTAACCCCAGCTTGACCCCCCTGCACCTCCATTCAGAGAGCAGTACACATAGCCCATTAGACAGTGACTATCCATGGGATTGCCCCTTATCTTCTATGGGCAGCCATGCCGTATGTGACGGGTGGTCAACCATGCATGACGATGACAATGAGCTTCTCCCATTCTGTTCTGATTTTGAAGCTATGGAAGATTGCCTCCTCGGGTACTCACCTTCCTCTGTTCTGGAGCAACCCAACTCCATGGACATGTCGCCCTCATCGGTGCTTGAGAATGCATCGTCTGATGATTGCAGCTCTTCTGCATTTCAAGCTTATGGTCAGTACCATAGTTTTATCATTGAGTTTTGCATACTCTTGACTTTGCATCCCAAGTTACTCACCTATCTTTCTTCTGTGCAGATGTGGGGCTTTTGGATGTTTCCAGTAGTGAAGTTGCTGATGGTTCTAAGATTTTCATGGGCAAAACCGGTGCTGAAAGCAGTTTTGTTGACAAAATGATGTTCATGGATGTGCCCAATGTTCAGATGGAACATGATGTCAAGTCTGAGCCTACCCTTGACTCTTGCATACTTATGCCACCCCTGGCCGAGCAGCTGCCTTGCTTTGAAACATTCGAAAAGATGTATGACTTTGGAGGTTCAGCTCTTTCAGGAGTAGAGAAAGATGCTTCTGATGAGTTTGGTTCTTTTGAAGACTTGCCTGAGGATGAGGGTGGCAATCTAATGACTTTCGAATTGGATGCAGAGGCGTTAGCATGGATCAACATCTCAGAAGTGTGCGGCGCATAATGTGTGCAGTGCCTCATCGTGAAACATGATGGGGCATGCAAGCATGCAGTGGCTATGTGATGTGCCATATCATGATGGATGATGAGCATGTGTGCTATGCCATCATGATGGGTGATGATGAGCACATGTGCATATAACATGTGATGTGTCATTAACGTAAGGTATGATGCCCACATGACCCGGCAATAAAATATAGATGACAAGTGAGTGCTAGGAGTGGTTTTAAGTTTTAGAAGTTCACACTAGTTATTTGGATTTTCTGTGCTGCTATGCCTTCCAAGTAACAAAATTTTGGCTAAGGTTAGGAGGAGGTTTAAGCTTGAGAGGTCAAGCAAGTATTTGCAACCTGATAGAAGTGTTAATTTCTGGTTTCTCCATATTGATTCTTTATTTATTGTGCTAAGGGCAAGACACTCATTGGGTCACCCCTGGCATTCTCAAAGCAAGGAACATTGTGTCCTTGGCTCGTCCATATGTGTGAGACAGAGAGACTGGTAGTAGCCAATATGCGGCTTATGAGTATGGTTTGTATCTACTATGCGGCGTATGAGTATGGTTTGTATTAGGCTCAAAATGAGTCATTGTATGAAATGAGCAAATGAAATCAAGTTCAACTGGTGTGTTATCTCTGCATGCACAGCAGCAGCCCTCTTTCCCTACTCTCTTCCAAGAAAGCTTTCCAGGTCAAATGTAGAAGGTAAGGCTGTGTTGTTCGTGTTTTTGTGTGTGTGTGTGTGTGTGTTTTTTCACTAAAAAGGGGGAAGGGGGGGGGGGGGGTTTATTTCTTTCCGGAAAAAGTTTGGCAAAGCCAAGTGGTTTGACGTGTTTCCTTGATCGTCACCCTACGTTTGCAACATGCAAACACAGCTTGGGTCGCGGTACAGTCTCGTAAATTATTATGTTCGTTGATAATTTGGAAACTGGTAAATTATATTTATTCGAGATGAGGGCAAGTGAGAGCCAATCACGGCGCGGCACGTCACTAAAATTTGCCATTTCTTCGCGTACTAAAGATTTCCGCTAGGTTGAATTTATGGCGAGCGATAGCTTTAATATACGCTATTTGGCCTCATATATACATGGAACAAGATTTAAATCCCTTCTACATTACTCGTTTCATAAGCTATTTAAGGGGTTTATGGTTGTAACACTGTTACAATTTCAAGTGTCACACTAGTGGGGTGATGAGTCTTAGTGCTTAGAAAAACCATGTTTTAGATGGCTTTATTAAACAGCTTGAGAAGTGGCCTTGCCCCGGGCCTCATCTTATGGAAGCCTCTTGAGGATCTTCTACAGGAAAGTTAATAAAGCCAGGCTCAATCGGCACTCGTCAGGTTTTGCTAAAATAGATGCTTGCCAAAATTCTCGTCATAACTCTTTGTCGGGCCTCTCTTCTTGTCGAACTGGAGTGCTCACGACGGAGTCGTATCTTTACTTTGGTTGGTCGATGAGTACCATAATAAGCTTGAGGAATTTGCAATTGCAGGATTGGGAATATTCCTCCAAGCTTTGGTAAGCAAGAGTTTGTGCTACCTTTGGAGTTTGACAACATGCTACCTTTGGAGTTTGATGTCAAAGTAGGATGGAGATAGAAGTTATATAGCAGATGCATGTATCAATGCTCACATAACCCAGTTTGTAGTGTAATTTTCTCAGTTGAAATGTAAAAATCTCAGTTGATGTTGCCTTTAATTTCAAGGGATGAAAGTTTTTGCATTTTTGGCATTTGTATGATTTCTAGTGATTTTCAAGTCTACATCCCAATAAAGCCTAAGCATTACCTTCAATTTTAAAGCTCGATTTTTTTTGAGCACTCATTGTTGTTGACCATCAAAATCCAACAGAATGTATTGCACATAGCAATGGTTGTTTCTCAAAGCCCAAGGTTCATTTATATACTCCATTGCATGTTTGGGTCTTGTAAGGAAGTACTACGCCATTTTGGTTGAGAATGCCAAAATCTTCAATTTCTATAGGCTTCCTTATATTCTATGGTTTCAGAGCCTTCCCTCGTGTGGGATACTTGTAGACAATGATGTAAGTTATCCACCTGATTTCCAAAAGATCTAATAATGGTTTGTTAGCCAATTTTGTGTGCTTTGCCACGTTTTCTCAAAAGGTTCCTTCGCCACTTCATTAATTGCAGCTCCACCAACTTTGGCACTATAGCTTATATTGGATATGGCATCCTCCATCCTCCAAGGTTTCTATGGTGTAAAGGAGTAATCCTTGTGGTAATGGCACAATTTTTGACATGGCTTACATCATCAATTTCGGCAAGGGTTTTACTTGTACAGATTGAATGGCACGATTTTTGATATGGTGGCAGGGTTACTTGTATGGATTATGCCTTTTCTGCCAATGCCAGCATTACCTCTTCATTTGTTTACTTTTTTTTTCCTATGAAGCTATTGTGCTGGCTAGAGGGTTTACCTCTTTCCCGAAAGATACCTCTCTGGATTGCTATGATGTTGATGAAACCTTGGGCATCCATGCCACCTTTAGAATATTCATAATTGGGTAGGATTTAGGGAGCAAGTATCATGCCCACTAACACCGTGAAGAGGATCCAAGCCAACAATTTTGAAAATTTGGCGGAACTCTAGGAGGTGATATGCCATAGTTGGAGCTAAATGGCTAAATGCTGGATCTAAGAACATGAATGTTTAACTTGGTATCTTAGATGGTATGGAGCATCAAAGGTTTGATTTGCTAGGATGCAAGAATAACTCAACTACTGATTACTAACACCAACTATACAAAGACCCAATGCAACATTGTCAAGGTACAACACATTCATTATAGTTGTGCTCAAGAAGGATGCAAAAATCTAAGGATAGTGTGTCCCAAGAAGATCTCACTCTACCCTTGGTGTGGTTCAATACGGGATGCTATCATCTCGCCTTTCATTAAGCCTATTTGGCATGATGCCAAACATTGTCTCTATGGTCATCATTGGTGGTGGGTCCTTAAAAATATATGAAATTATAGAAGGGGCCGACAATTTTGAACTACAAGACCTTTCCCCACCAAGACCATTGTCGAGACCAAGTAGTGAAGCAGTGGAGTAGCACAAAAATTGGATTTGTACAAAGCTCTCTTGGTGCTCCCACATACTCCAAGAAGCGTAACACACGATCATTTGTCAAGGAGGTTGAGGAATTACAGAGCCCATTAGTTGAGCTTGACGAGGATGAGGAAGATCCATGCCACATTGAACACTCTCTTGGTGCCCTCCACTCTGTAGACCATAACTCGAGACTTTTATTGGCCAATGATGAAAAGAGGCGTTGCTAGATTTGTAGAGCTAAGTGTATTGTTTGTCAAAAAATTAAAAGTTGTAAGGGAAAGACTCGAGCATTTCTTATGCCATTACCCATTCCAAATGAGCCATCGAAGCAAACTTCTATGGATTTTATTATAGGTTTTCATCTTTGAGCTAGTCACAATGATATAATATGGACCATTATTGATAGATTTAGTAAACAAGCACATTTCAGCTAGTCACAATGATATAATATGGACCATTATTAATAGATTTAGTAAACAAGCACATTTCATTGCATGTGTAAAAAGACACTCACTCCTAAACAAATTACACATCTAATTCTTAAAGCAAATCTTTGCTCATCATAGTTTACCAAAAGGCATTGTTTTGGATAGAGATTCTAAAATTTGTAGTTATTTTTGGACAACATTGACTTTTCACCCTGAATCTAATGACTAGACCGAAGTGACCAATAGTAGAATCTTAGATCTTCTTAGAGCTTATGTTTTATCATAGCCTAGGCAATGGGATAAACATTTACATATTCTTCAATTTGCCTACACAACAATACCACCCATTCAACTAATAAAAAGGCACTATTTGAGAGACTGGGTGTATGGTAAGACCTTACATACACATATGACTCATCTTTCACATACTATTGAAGGATGTCTTCACAAAAGAATTTAAGAATATTCATGACCAAGTCAAGGAAGCCAATTAGAAAATCTCAAGAAAAATATGACAAGCAAGCAAACAAAAAGAGAAAGCCAATGAACTTTGAAACATGAGATGATGTTTTCTTGAGGATCAAAAAGAGAAGACTCAAAAGTGTAAAGAAGAATGCTATTGTCAAATTGGCTCCTAGATTCTACGGTCCTTTCCAAGTGTTAGATAAAATCAATAACTTGGCCTATAGACTAGAACTACCTTCCCATTAGAGAATTCACAATTCTTTTCATATTCGTTTATTAAGGCCATTTAGAGGACCAATCCCTACTCATCTTGTTTATGAAGAGTCTCCACAATTAGTTGATGATGAAGAACAATCAGAGCCAAAAAATTTATTGTGATCAATGAACACACCACTACACGCACAGGAAACACATATTATAGATACCTTTTGAATTTTAAAAACCAACCATGAGACGATGCTAAATGGATGCCAGGGTACTTTTTCTCACTCGTCCCGACATTATCGAGTCATATGAGCAAAGACAACACAAACTGAGAACAGTTGCCAATTGGAGCAAGAGGGATGTTAGCACACACCCTCTATGGCTAATTCGGGATCCTTGAGAAGCCATTGTGTCATGCTAACTTATTGGTATCCTGAATGATTTCACCAATAAAAATACCAATGTGTTAGTGATATTGACATATGCATAGCAGGACCATGCTTGTCATTATGTATTACGCGCGATATTTTTTTCGTGTTGATATATTGACTTTGTCTTGATGTGCATGTCTTTTCTCAAGATAGTTGGAAGCATGTGACCTTCTTTGTTGCACTTAAAGTATATGATTTGATATTTTTGATCATCTTTGTTCACTTTAGAAGTACTCTCTTCAATTTTGGCTCTCGAATCATTGCTCTTCCTATTGATGAACCGATTGAAGTTATGGTTTGAACCTTGAAACATGTCAAAATATTTAGAAGTAAGAACATACTTTTGAAATTTAGATGGACGAGGCTCTTGGGTAGCCCTAGCTTCCTTTAGAACACTATTTTTCTTTTCACATTAAGGGCTAAGGAAATAGTAAAGCTCGAAGAATGAGGATGGAACATATTTACTTCGACTCAAAGGAAATAGTAGAGCTCAAAGAATGAGGATCAAACATATTTACTTCGGCTCTAATGAGTGATCTCAATCCAGCTATAAATTTTCTCTTTTGCTCTTTCTCATGCACTTTCTCTATGGGTTTAAGCTGAAGAAGGGTTTGCCAAAACTTATTTACATACATATGCACTATCTCCTTCTTTAGCTATCGAATGGTATCCCATTGCTGTCATCTTCTAGCATTATATTATGGTGTCAAGAAAATTTTCTTTATATTGACTTTCAAAACTCTTTCTAAGTTTGGGGTTTGCGATGTCCCGTCTTAGTAGCCTTCCACCACAACGTAGCAATATCAACTAAATGGTTGGCAGCATACTTGATTTTATCCCTTTTGGAGAATTTATCCCCCAAAAAGTAATCAGTAATCTAACTTAAACATGAGAGTATCACCTTAGCATCCTTTTTGCCATCATAATTTTGAAACGAGAATGCTTTTCACTAATTTTATTCTCTTTCCTACAATCTTAAGCTCAAAGGGTAGCTTGCGCGATTTTTTGAATATGATCACCTTCAAAATCTGAGGATTCTCCACTACATGCTCCTCTATGCCTCTTCTTGCAAGATAATGCATCTTCTCACTCCCTTCTAAAATCCTTTTCAAGTAAAATTTGATCCTGGAGTGCCTAGATTTGCTCCATAATGGTTGGGGGTTGAGGAGGATTCATGATGGAGAGAGAAATGTACATAGATAAAGAATGCAAATAGATGGAATTGAAATGTCTCAACAAATAATAATACTTATCGGTTCTCGAAAGAATTTGTATAAAGTCGAATCGTAGTGTTGAATTCGTGTGCGGGTTGTATTATTGATTGGTTTTCCTTCATCTCAAAGTCCATCAAGAAATATCAATTTTGGGACTCATGTGCCGTCACAAAATTACCCCACTTGATGTGAAGCTCTGGATTATTTGAGTGCTAATTTTATAAGGCTTAAAAGAAGCCCTTGTGAAGCTTTTTATATAAGGCTTTATGGACTTAATAGATTAAGGCTTAAATGCATTAGGCTTTCACTTAAAATACTTAGCCTTACTCCAACCAAACCGTTAGCCCACATAAAAAGAGAAATCATTGTGAATTGTCAAAACTGCCATGTAGTGTGAAAGAATAAGAAACTAGGTCACCACACCGACTGTCCATGAAAGTGTAAGGAAAAACTTGTGCCATTTGAATTTCTCAGAGTGGGGAAAGGCACTTTTTAGCCTGCTAATCACATCCCTCACCTTAGATCTAGATTTGGTGAAGAAAATGCGAAAACCATTTTTGGGTGGAAGAGGCGAGATGGTTTTGCATGATTTTTTTTAAAGATGGTTTTTGTAAACCTTTGCTTACTTCAAAACTTGATTTATGGCTTTGACCTTTGGTTAATACTTTTACACACCAAACAAAGCCTTGCAGCCACGTACTTGAGCTTTTAACCTCTCTTGCTCTAGTAGTCCCAAAGCTCTAATACCACCATCAGGGAATCTTGAAACCACTAGGGACAACAATAATCTTACAAAGATAATTCAACTTAAAACATAGACTTGCAACAAATTAAAACATGAAGCATAGCTTAGCATTAACAAATTACATGGAAGACTAATAACCATTGACAAAGATTTGGGTCAAATCTTCCCCCTCATGCATGTAGCTCCCTTCAAGACATGAGTATTTCGATATTGTAATTTCAAAAATTAGCCTTGGAGTTAATAATAATACCACGTACAAAATTTGGCTTTTACATGCCAAAAATATTTAAGCACTTAAGCTTATTCATAAATAATTATGTAAATCCAAAATACTAGTTCACGTGCGCTAAAAAGTAATCAACGCCCATACATATGATGGGTGGATAAAATAATATGTATAAACATGGTACAAGACCAACCAAAAGTTAATGTCCAAGTGTGGAAAAATACCCGCACCAATGTGCTCAAAAAAATCCATATGACACCTCAACCAGTGAACCTTCGTACAATGTGACACCTCATCAACAAGCTAGTTTCATTAGCCACGAATCCCTAAAACTTTGGCACTAGATATGGCTATTGAGAACCATTTTATAGTCTCCAAAATTCTTCAACAAAAATTTTTGGTGCCCCATTGTACAGTATCCTAAACAAGCTAGTTTCATTAGCTTCCATGAATCCCTAAAACTCATAGAGTTCCATTTGATAGTCTCCAAAATTCTTCAACAAATGTATTCCAAATTAATTCTTTAGATCTCTATTTGTTACTTCATATAGAGTACTATGTTGCTTTTAATAGCCAGATACTTTATTATTGCACCGCATCCTATTACTATGGAAGAAGGAATCATCTTTTCTCATGTAATAGCTTTCACGGCGGTCATGAATATAAGCCTCATGCATATAATCCCTCTCATGTAGTTTGGCTCTCATAGGCATGCATATGAGCCCTCTCATGTAGTTTGTCTCTCATAGGCATGCATATGAGCCCTCATGTAAACTAGGTCATACGTATAAGCTTTTATTATGGAGTCCATTATATGCATATGCATATAGGCCAAAGAAGCTAAAACTTGAGGAAGCCAAATAGGCCTTCAAACATGCCTTATAGTCAACTTAGGAGTTCTTTTGTTTAAGAAGGCATGCACGCCCTCATGGTCCTGTAAGAGTGTTCAACTTATGAGTTATTATCCCACATGTAAGTTTTTGAATGATCTTCAATCTTACATAGCTTTCTAATGCATTCTGATGTAGGATATGATAAATTAACCCTTTGAAAATTTTTTTGGGTGGATTATTGTGGAGTGGTAGATCAAGTGGTTTAAGTAAATGTTGCCTACTTTATGCTAGTGATTGTGGCTGCATTAATACACAGTGTACTAGCTATACCACAATGGCTCAAACCACTTACCACCTAATTATTAGATTTTCTTGATGCAGCATATCCGAATTCATGGGTATGGGTTTTGATGTGATAGAAAGGTTATGATCATGATGAAGCCCATTGTAAAACCTATTTTTTTATAGGATAGTATTAAGTATTATTAGGTTTTAAACCTTTATCAGAGATGTCAGGAGTCATGAGTTGAAGAGTCGTGTCACGTTATGTCTCTTGGGATCTTCATGGTGAAGGCGGTTAAGCTTCGAATGCCGTGCGTAGATATAGAAATGTGTGTAGCTATTGGAAAAACATATGTTATCTTGGAAGGAGTTTTTTTTACTGTTTTTACTATTGTGTTATGTCCGACATGTTTGCCTTCAATCGAAAAGATATCAATGTATGCTTAGGAATTACAAATGAATAAAGTGCTGTAAATGTTCAGATATATTGTGCAGAAGATAGAATACTTGAAATGACAGGAAGAATTAATGTAAAGATTATCTGGTGCTGAGTTAACCCTCAACACTTTTGGCGATCCTGCGGTATCAAACCTAGGGTCCTTGTTCATGGGAAAGGGACAGGACAACAGGAATTCACAGAAGAACTGTTAAGATGGATGAAAGGAGACAAGAGTTCAGTAAAAACTGGGTGACAGAAGAAGAAGAATATTTTCACGTACGCAGAGAAATTCTTGCAGGAAGAATTTCCTTCCTTACCTGCAAACGTGGTGAGGTGCATACGAACCCATGTGTGGAACAAACAAAAGCAGGAGTTTTTGCCTTTTGGGGTGGTTAACGGGCCACGAAGGGTTAGAAGAATTCTTCAAGAGTCCAATTATCAGCAATTTCATACATGTGGGGTTTGTGGTGGTCACACGCATTGCATTAGGAAAACCAGTGTGGGGAAGATTACAATCTCAGAAGACCTACTCAGGTATGATACGAGATTAAGGGGTAGATTAGGAGAAAGGTTTGCATTAGATGCAAAAAATATCCACCCAGATAATAACCCACCAAATACCCTTGAAAATGATAATTCAGATGAAGAAGCACCTGCACCTGACTTTGCAGAAGGACAGGTAGAGTCACCTGCACCTGACTTTGCAGGAGGGACAGCAGAGACATCAACAACTAATGCTGAAGATTATAGAAGAATTTCAATTCTCATTGGCTTAAGAGCACTGGGAGCTCATTTGCTGAGAGTAAGGAGACCTTTAACTTTTAACCCATTGCCCGGAGTACCTGTCACACAAGAAGACCCCAACCAGTGATGGCTTTGAATCCTCCACTTCCTGGTCCCCCAATAAACCCAAAGGTTGGCCCAGCCAAGTTCAGCGGCTCAAAGAAAGCAAATGCTGACAGTTGGTCAGTTTGAAACCCGATGGTAGACTAGTGGTTATGGGATGTTCTCGGATGCTGTGAAGAGAGAGCATTTTGTAGCTACATTGGAAGGTCGAGCTGTGAGTTGGTTCTCTCAATATGGATTATCACATTTTGCAGATTATGCAGCTCTCAAACCAGCATTCTTGGCCAGGTTTGTTCAGAAAAGAGAAAACACCTGAGGATGTGCTCAAGAAGCTTAGAGAGTTAAAACAAAAAAAACTTGGAGTAGAGGATCATGCACAGAGATTCAGAACCCTCTATAACAGGTTGTTGGTAAATCACAGAGACCAACACCTGAACAATTGGGATATTATTTCTGTAAAGGCCTCAGGAAAAACCTGCAGAGCTTTGTTGTGGTAGGGACATTTAGAATGATGCTAATTTCACTGACATGGTGAATACAGCACTGAGAGCTAAAAGGAGAATCAGCTCCAAAGGCAAGAAGAAATCAAAAGATTCTGATGATGATGAGGAAGATTCTGATGAAGAGGATGACAGTGACTCAGAAGAAGACACTGAATCTGATAATTCAGATGAAGAAGAGTGGGTAGAGAAAAAGAAGACAAAGAAAACAAAGAAGACAAAGAAAAAAGAGGAAAGCAAAAGGAAAGAAAAGAAAAAGATTAAAGTAAACAAAGAAGATGATTTGGAAAAGAGGATTTTTGATAAAATCAAGAATATGGGCATGGCACCTGTGGTGGAGAGGAGTCAGCCAACCCATCTTGTGAGATATGTAAATACTTGGGGCGCATGTTGCAACCAACTATTGGTATAATCCATAGTATAGGGGGAGATTACCTCCACATATTGTGTCAATGAGTCAACCTATAAACCCACAAGCAAATCAGGTTGGGGTGGAACAAAACAGGAGAGCCACAGGTCCTCCTAGGAGAAATCAGAATTTCAATCAAAACCAATTCCAACCCATTAATCCAAATATGAACCAATGGGGGGGGCATTAGAGGAATTATAATCAGAATAGGGGATTTAACAACAATAATACCTGCAATTACTGTTGTAGTGCTATTTCTGGTAAATTGGTGTGTCTGGCAAGATGTCAAATGATGGCATAAACCAGATTATTGCTGAGAAGCTTGACAAGAACAACTTCCATGCTTGGAGGTTCAGGTTGACAAATTTCCTAATGGGAAAGGGTTACTGGGACTACATAGAAGGTAAGCATGAAGAGGCACCGGAGATACCGGAGATCAATCTGACTGCTCTAGATGTGAAAGAGTTCAAGGATTGGAACCAAGGAGCCAGAAAAGTTATGTATTGGCTCTCTATTAGTGGACACCATGATTGGGCACATACAGGATGCCAAGTCCCCCAAGGAGGCGTGGGACACCTTGGTAAAAGTATATGAAACAAATACCAAGGCACGAAAGATGTAGTTGAAGAATGAACTTCATACTGTGGAGAAAAAGAGTATGTCTGTGAATGACTATGCATTGAAGATCAAGGGTATTGTGGAATCCCTTGCATCTATTGGCATTTCAATAGATGATGATGATAAGGTGGAAGTCTGTCTCGGGCCACAATACAAGGCGTTCAAGACGTCTATTCAGACTCGGGAAAACATTTCCAATTTCACAGATTTGGTGTCTATGTTGATTATAGAAGAGAAGAGCTTGGGTGAAGACCAACATCTTCACAAAACAAAAACAGTTCACAGCAACAGGCCTTCTACATAAGTTCAGGAAGAGGACGAGGTAGAGGAGGCCATGGACACGGCCAAGGAGGTGGCCGAACAGGTAATCAGAATTATGGCCAGCAGCAGCAGCAACAACAGTCCCAGAATTCACAACAACAACAACACGCAGGTGGAAGAGGACAATTCAGAGGCAGGGGGAGTTAAAGAGGTCATGGAAATTGGCAAAGGTAGTATAATGATACACGTGGATGCTTTTATTGTGGTAAGCTTGGACATGCACAGGCAAATTGTTATAAGAAGCAGGCTGACATGCAAAATGGGAAATTGCAGCAAAACAACTATGCATCCTTGAGCAGAAACAATGAGGATAATGAAAGGTTGTTTGTTATGCAGCATGTCGTTAATGCCATGTCTGAAAATGTTGAAGCAGCACATAAAGATGATGTATGGTACGTTGATTCAGGTGCTTTGAACCACATGACAAGTCATGGGGAGTGGTTCAAGGAGATGAAAAACCTTGAAAGACCAGGTTTTGTGGAAACAGGGGATGACACTGCTCATCCAATTGCCCATGTTGGAGATGTGCCATTGTCTATGCAGGATGGCAAAGTGAAGTACCTTGCAGATGTACTTCATGTTCCGAACATAACAAAGAATCTGGTTTCAGTTGGCCAGATGATTGAGCAGGGTTTGCAGGTTCGGTTTAACCTTGATGGTTGTTATGTTGAAGACTTAAAGACAAGTACAGGTGGTTGCAAAAGGCAACAGAGTGGGCAGAATGAATGTAAACATGCCCGAAGTAAGTGCTGCGATGTTTGCAAATGGTTCAGGAATCGTTGCAGACACAGACATTTGGCATAAAAGAATTGGACATGTGAATGTGCAGAGAATGAAGTCTATGCAGACTAAAGGAATTGTGACAGGGCTGCCAAAGTTTAAAGTTGAAGGTATGCAGAAAATATGTGAAGCATGCCAATTTGGAAAGCAAACAAAGCATGTATTTCCACGTGACAGAAGTGTGAGCAGAAATGCACTAGATGTTGTGCATTCAGATGTATGGGGTCCTACGAAGACCATGTCTATGGGAGGCTGCAGGTATTATGTGACATTTATTAATGACCACACAAGGAAAGTGTGAGTATACTTCATGAAGAAGAAGAGTGAGGTGTTCACTCATTTTCAAAATTTCAGAGTTATGGTTGAAAAGCAAACTGGGAAACAGGAAACATGTAAAGTGCCTGAGGGGTGAACTCAGGGTATACCATGGGGATTTTTGGGACTTAGAAAAATTTGGAGAGGTTGAGCTCAATGCAAAAGAGGATTCGAACTTGGAACCATCCAGCTTTCAACACCTATCCACTATGCTATACTTTCCATGGAGAGTGTTTTTAAATTTAAATGTTGATATTTTGGTCCCTAGTTCACTTTCTTACTGGAAAATGTTTCCCTAGTTCACTTTCTTGCCGGAAAAGGTCTCCCTAGTTCACCCCTAGTTCACCTCGCGAGTTCACCCCTAGTTTACTCCCAAGTTTACCTACAGGTCACTCGTAGTTCACTTGGAAATCCAACGATGTTGATCAGATCCCGATCGCAACGCCTCTTTTCAACTATAGATCCCTCCTGATTCATGATGTGTCACTTAGTCACATGAGGCCATCCACTCTCCCAATGTGCGAAAAAACTGAAATTCCAAAACAAAACAAAACAAAACAAAATGTATACTCAAGAAAAAAATCAAGATTAAAGAAAATAAAAAACCAAACCACAATCATGTAAAAAAAAAAGAGAGAACATAATTAACAACGCTTTAAATTAAAGATAAAATCACAAGATGAGAGCAAGGAATTGAGAAATGGAAGAAAAAGAAACGAAAGCAGTAAAAGTTGACATGATTACTTAAGATGATGTTTTTTTTAAATAAAGAAAGAGAAGAGGTATTGTGTGGTGAGAAAAGAAAGAACAAGAAAGTGAGAAATAAAAAGAAAAAAGAAAAGAAGACAAGGGCTGTAAAAGAAAAACAAGCTTGCAACTTATCATTGATAAAATGATATATCTTATTATCTCATCATTGGCCAAGAATATGCTTTTTAACTTCTCTAATTAAGCGAATGCCACCCAGTGTCTTGTTGCACCTAGTAAATCAATGAAGGTACTTAAGCTAAATTCAACATTTGAAACAAAAGACTAAAACAAAAGACTAAGAAATACTACTATGTAGAAAAGTTATTTCATTGGTAAAAAGAGTTATCTTTCAATATTTGAAACAAAAGACTAAGAAATACTATTATGTAAAAAGTTACCTTTCATTGGTTAACGGCTCAAGTTGTTTTCACATCATCACGCTAAAGAGCATCGGTGAAATCGAACTCATCTACTGTTGGAGGTCCTTCAATTGATATCCTCATCAATGTAGCTACAATCTATGTATTCATTTTATTTCTAAGCTTTAACTTAATGATATTTTGAATACTAAAACCACGCTCACAAATTAATGTGCTACAACATTGTACTAAAGCCACTTGTGCCAACTTAAGCAAGGACCCATACTTTTCTTGTAATGTTTGATTATTATTAATTAATGACCATGTATCTCTCATATTCCAACCTCTCTAAACAGTGAGACAACTTGAATTTTGGATGTTTGAAATTCACTCCTCAATATTCTTGGATCTTACAAGTTCTCATGTGGAAACACCTCCATCTAGCATTGTCTTGCTTTGACCATAGAATGATATCAAAGTATCTAGTTCTTCACCTCCAAAATTGTTCAATAGTTTAGGAACTAAATGATAGAAAGAGAGAGAGAGCACTTTCAAGCCAAAACTGAATTGTCCACAAATCTTTTTCTTAAATCTTTGATAATATATGTCGTGAACAATTTTTGAAAACTGATAGCATGCTTAAGATTTGAGCCATCAAGAAGACATCTAATCTTCATACTTCTAAAATCCTCACCTCTAATGGAAGATCTTAAGGCATGAAGATTAACTTTGGTGACCCATAATCTGGAATACTAGGAAACCCTTTACTAATTGATATCTATAGAAGGATATGTGATAAACTCCATCTCCAAAGCATAAACTTCAGCATTAACCAAACTAAGAAATGAAGTAACATCCACATAATCCTTTTTAAAAACTTTACAAAGTATAGCAACATATTGAAACAAATCCCCAAGAAAATGAACTCAAAGAAACATATTCTCTCAAATATTGTTGCATTTTAAGTGTGAAAAAACTCCAAAAGGGACTCTAGTGACTCACAAAATTTTATTAACACTTTATGCCTACTCAACCAACAAATCTTATGAATCTTTTTGAGCTTTAAAATGGAGCTATTAAAGTATTCTTACAAATGTTTCAATGTCTCCATGTGTATCACACTCTTTTTGAAGAAACTAGCAACTTCATTAAGAGTATTATCCACAAATCTAGCATATTGAAATTTCTCAACACACCTATCTTGTTACCTATCATTATTGAGGATCCATCAAAACCAAAACTCACAAGCTTTCTCTCTTCCAACCCATGCTCTTTGATCAAGGTCTTTAATGATTTGAATAAGCCTTCAAAAGTACGATCGTTAACATCCAAAAGATCTAAAAATGCCACTCTATATAGTGATTGTCCATAAATGAGAGATACACAATTAAGTGCTCTTGGGTGGATATATCAAAGGACTCATCAATCATGATACCATAACATGGTGACTTTATAATTTGAGCCATGCAAGAAATTGATAAAGACTTGCCAATGAGTTCAAAGCCTAAAGTAAACATGGCAAGTAAACCCTTACAAAACCATTGATTCTATGCTCACCTGATAAATCCTAGATAATAACTTAGTTGCCTACCTAGCTAAACCTTAAGAAACTGAATGCGAACAGACGAGCTCATGCAAAAAGGAGAGAGGGAGGCATATGCTACACACACACACACACACACACACAGAGAGAGAGATGGATGCTATGTTTTGGAGCGAGACGGTTGGAGGAAAGATTAAAATTTGCTTTGAGCCTTTGTGAAAAAACAAATTTAGATTACTGTTAAATAACCATTTTAAAATGAACCTTAAGTATAAACGTTGTGAGTTAATAGCAAAACTTAACATTAATATTCCTATTAATAAAATCTCTTTATGGCATGGTACAGACTCTAGAGAGAATTTCAAAAATATACTTATGATCATTGATGTATCATCCAAGATTCTTCTAGTTAATGTATTTTTATAACATAGTATACTCAGTTTGTAGTGTAGTTTTTTTGGCTGAAATTTAAAAAATCTCGGTTGGAATTCGACATTGTATTTAATTTTAAAGATGTAATTTAAATGTTTTAGTTATAAATCTTGGAATTAGTATCATTTTTTAGAGATTTTTAGGTCTAAATCCTAGTTAGGTTTTAGCATTACCTTTAATTTTAAGGGTTGAAAAAAGTATTTTTTTGAGCACTGGTCAATTGTCCCTCGTGTAACCCCACATGTATAGTACCTTTGAGGTACTTGTAACTCAAGTACTCATTTGAGCACTATCCAATCACACTTATTTGGTTTTTCTAGATGTATTGGTGACCATAGTTGCTTTTTGATGGGTGTCCTCCATATTTTTACCATTTTGGCCGTAAAATACTTACAAATTTTTAAAATGTCTGTCAAAATTTGCACTAAAATTAAAAAAACTCGCTATATTTTACCAAACCCATCATTTTTTAAGGTCAAGGGTTCCGCCAAAAATCAAGTACGTTGGTGACTAGTAAACAATTGAATTAACTCACTGCTATAGTGATATTTGGTCTTGTGGTCATATGCTTACATATATCAAGCATCCTACTAGTGGTGGCATCAATGTGTCACGACTATGAGGTGGATTCCTACTACTCTAGAGGTGTGGATACGGGATTGAAATCAGACATATTTAACTTTTCTAACCTTGCTCTAATAGTTAGCATGTGATCCGCTATGTTATGTGTGATGCTCATGCAATGTGCTATTTGGCCTAAGTGGGACATCTGGGGTTGTTTTGAATATGATTGTAAAGTTGTGGTGCTAGGTGCATTAGAATTAGGTTATCGACATAAACAACTATGACCACTCTTGTTGAATGTTTGAGTTGACAAACATATTGGTATTTGAGGCACAACAATGGAAAACCATTTTGCATGAAGAAATAATCATGCAATCATATATACCAGATCTTGGATGCATGTTTTAGCCCATAAATGGATTTGTGCAATTTGCATGATAGGCCAAGTGAATTTTGGTATCTTGGTCCATAAAAATATTTTCTTCTACTTCCACATGTAAGAAAGATACCCACACGTCCATTTGGTGGATGACTTACCTAGTGTGTTTGCATGACTGATGATTGTGGTTATGGTGGCCATGATGGTGGCAAATGTTTGTGTGTGATCCACTCCTTGAACTTTCCTATAACACTTGGCTACTTCTATTTGATAATCTTTCCATCCACATCCCTTTAACTACCCACTTGCATTCTATTGCCTTCGAAAACAGTTCCATTGGCCACGTTTTGCTATTTGCAAGTGACTTCCATAAGCTCCATTAGATCCATTCACTTGATTGTCTGGCTTCTTCTATTGATTTTGGTTTTATCTTCTTTTGTTTATTTTCAACACTAGCCATGCACAGGTATTTAGGATTACTTAGTATGGTAGATGGTTGCCTCATTCATTAAGGTCGCATGGTGGATGTGTTGTTTAGTCTTTATTGACAATGGATGTACCTCCATAATTAAATCATGTTCTTATCCTAGACAACTCCATTTTGGTTTCATAACAAAGACTTAATGTGCTTGGGTCGTTGAATCTTGCAGGGTCGACAAGTTCTCGTCGATAAAGAAGAAGGCAAATTCATGAAATCGGACATCCTTGAAGATGAATAACTATTATATTTGGGGATATTCTAAAGTTGATATCCTAATAACAATTCTAGATAGCTAACCATTATGCATGCTACTCTCATGGACACGAGCAAAGGGATAAAAACAAATCACATTGAGAAGAAATGTCTTGGTAGCACCACTATCAAAATACTAGACATGCTGATCTATCACTAACATGCATGACATGCATCATGGACATAAGGGTCATACCTGTAGTGCATAATAAATCTTCATGCATGCATTATGGACATAAGGGTCATAACAGTAGTGCTTAATCAATCATCATGTGTATAGTTTGCTAACTCCTCCTTTCTCAGCACTTTGTGCACTCATGCATCAGCCACATCCATACTTGAATCTTGCTTCTCCTCCTTTTTGTGTTGATGCATGAGCCACATCCATACTTGAACTTTCTTCTCTAGCCTTTTTGTAAATTCATTGATATAATGGCTTGGCTTTCGACAATAGTTGCATGAATATTGGGATGAGTCTACCTTTGGCTTGTAGCCACCTTTAGAGAAGGCTTTGCCTTTACCATTTTGACTAGCAACTGCAACCAACTCATCAAACATAGGGGCATTGGGATTACCCTTAATCATGAGCTTAAGTGTTGATGCAAAACATTGGTATGAATCTGATAAAGCTGAGAGAATAGTAAACATCAATGAACTATCCGAATAGGCCTCATTAATACATGCAAGCTACTCTCTGAGATCTTTGATCCTTGTGAGAAACTCACCCATTAACTTTGCCTCATTGATATGCTCGAATTCTAACTGCTTGTGCAAGTCGGCCACTCATGCCTCATTACACAATTGGTAACGCGCAACACACATTCCATGCTTGCTTGGTAGTTTTACATGAGAATATGAGAAATAATGCTCCTTTTTAACAAAAAGTTCCACCAATGCGTGTGCATGTGCATCACAACTCTCACTGTTGCCATCTTGGCAACAACTGGGCTGAAAGTTTCCTCATAATCAATGCCATATGTCTATGCATATCCTTTGGCTACCAATCTAGCCTTGTACCTGCTTATGCTTCCATCACTGTTATGTTTTACTTTGTACACCCACTTGCATCCAATGGCTTTCTTGCCTTCAGGTCACAATTGCACTAAATCCCAAGTCTCATTTCCATATAATGCATCCATCTCCTCATCTATAGCTTTCTTAGCCTTCTTTACACCAGGTGTTCTCATATAGCTGGTATCCCAAGATCCTCATCAAGGCTCATCTCTGAGCCACTAGACTCTCCACCATCAACATGAGAATGCCCTGCAGAAATGTCAGGCATACTAAGGGGCTCAACCACTTTCTCTTTGCCTTTATGTGATGTACTAATCACATTTGCAGGACTGGTATTATGACGCAGCCTGCCACTCCATGGTCTATCAACTAAACCACTAGATGAGGACTCTCCTGGTCCACTCAAAGACTGTGATTGCTGACTTGTATTCTGTGCAACCACATTTCCACTCACATCAGCCCCAATAGCTTCTTTTTTAGCAGTATACTAGCTGCTCATCTCATAAAAAAAAACATCGCTGCTTACCCTCAACTCACATGTAGCAGGGTTATAACACTTGTATCCAATAAACACACATTAGCCCAGGGAAAAACCTTCCTAAAAGGAGGGAAAAGTTCGGCGAACCACACATCACTACCATATAAATGGCTACATAAAGGATTGATATCCAAACACCTTGAGGTGACTCACAACTAGTATATGTGCTCTTCTAGGGATATCGCAAGAACTACTTTGCTTAGGGCTTGGCTAATCAAGTAATTTGCATAGCAAGTTACCTCACAGTAGGGTTAGTTAAGTGTTGCAACCCATACATCACTACCATATAAATGGCTACATAAAGGATTGACATCCAAACACCTTGAGGTGATTCACATCTAGTTTTTGTGATCTTCTAAGAATATCATGAGAATCTCTTTGCTTGGGGCCTGATTGATCTAGTAAGTTGCATAGCAAGTTACCTCACTATAGGGTCAGCTAGAAAAATCGTAGTACCTTAATGCTTCCATTATCCTTTTGTTTCTTCTCTCTATCACTCCATTCAATTGTGCAATAAACTCTTGCTTATTTTGTGGCTCAGCGTAAGTCTTGAAGTGTTTTGACCTGAATTTTCCTCCCTTATCAGACTTGATTTTAATTATCCTTCTTCCTATGTTACCTCATAAATTATCTTGAACCTTTGGAATTATTTAAATGCATAATCTTTGTGGCCTTATTGGTATGGTGAATGCTTTACAAGTATTTTTCTCCTCCTAGAGATGGATTGGCCACCATTAGTCCACATAGATCCATGTGAAGCGATTCCACTTTTGAGTGTCTTCTTTTGGGAAAGGGCTCTCTAGCAACATGTATACATCATGCACTTGTTACTCTATAATCCATGTTTTGCAAAAATCCTTCCTCATTAAGGCTATTTTGTTCAATGTTCCCATATCATTTTGTGCCATGTTTCCTCCTCTTTGGTTCCTTGTTGTGCTGTTGCCATTGCATATGTAGGATGTTTGTGTGTTTCTAACTCTATCTTGTACAATTTCCCTTCCCTTGTGAAATTTAGTAATCTTATTTCTCCTTGAATCATCAAACATTCCTCCTTCCCAAAATCTACATGTAACTTGATATTTTCCATGTCTTCATGGACCGTAAATTCTTCTTTCTCCTTTAGGTATCCAACATTTCTCCTTCCTAAAATCTACATGTCACTCGGTATCGTCCATGGCTTCACGAACAATAAAATCTTGGAGGTCTATGGGAACAACACATTTTGACTCACCCCACTTATTTCTCTTCACTAACTTGTATGCTAATTTACCCTACCACCATAGCCTCTATGGGCACATTGTGTCCCAAGATAAAATGTATCAAGATTTCATGCCTTTTGTAGTAAGGAAAATAATGTTGGTGATTGCACATATGGACCGATATTTGTCACCCAAGACAAAATGTATTAAGATTTCATGCATTTTTTAGTAAGAAAAAAATGTTGGTGGTTGCACATGTGGACCGACATGGAAAAATTAACATATGGACCTAGTTCGTTCCTTTAGTTCTCCTAGTTCGTTCCTTTAGTTCTCCTCCCAACTACTCGATAAATGCTATTAATGTAACTTGAGAATGAGTGGCCATGGCTAGATGTGTGTGCTCAATCTTCCTCCGATTTTCTCTAGCCTCCTTGGCATGCATCCTCTTACAAAAAGTGTCCTTGGCCCTTGTGGCAATAGCATGTCACTCCTTAGGGATTTGTGCTGATGTTGGTTTGGTTGACTTGGTTTGCAAAGTGTCCTTGGCCCTTGTAGTAATAGCATGTCACTTCTTAGGGATTTTGTGCCGATGTTTTTGAGCTCAACTATGTTTGTGTATTGTTCCATCTTCTATTATTGTTATGCTCTCTGGTTCTTGCTATGAAGAATGCTCTTTTATCATGTTCTTGTTTCTCGCTATTACTGTTATGCTCTCTGGTCTTGCTATGAAGAATTCCCTTTCATCATGTTCTTATTTCTTCAAGCCTAGGTGTTTCTCTTCTTGTCCACATGGTTCTTCTCTCCCATCCAAGTGTGCATATGTTTATTGTAGGCGGTTCATCAAGATGAACAAGCTCTTTCTCTCCTATTCTCATTTTTAAGTTTTCTATTTAAGGGAGATTTGAAAGAGTCTTACCTTCTTATGAAGAAGCGCTCTATTGAGGTAGATATAAAAGGGTATTACCTTATTTTACAAGGAAGCACTCTGTTGAGGTAGATATGAAAGGGTATTACCTTATTTTAAAAGGAAGCACTCTGTTGAGGTAGATTCAAAGGAGTCTTACCTTCTTGAGGTAGATGTAAAGGAGTCTTGCCTTCTTAAGAAAGAAGCACTTTGTTATGTGTTGAGTGTTGGTCATTGGATGAAATCAAAGGTTAGGTTTGAGGATGTTTGGAGCACTACAGTTGACTAGATTATCATTTTCAAAAATTAACTCGAGGAAAAAGCTCTCATGATCTTTAGCTTTCCCTAAAATAGGTCTAAGCAAATTTTCACTCGTGTGAAAATTTGATTGTCACAAGCCTATGTATTGCCCAAGTTGCTTTTTTGTACCTTTTGTTTTGGTACACACCATCTTTTGTGGGCACGCCTAATGGCTCATGTTATGTCTTGTGTGGGCTTGTGGCTCATGTCTTATGTGGTCTCATGCCTAGTGGCTCATGTCACATCTAGCTGGGCTCATGTCACATCTAGCTGGGTTCACAAAGTCACATCTAGTAGATTCACGTCACGCCAAAATTGGTTAAAATAGCAAGTGATGTTGGGTAAATTTTAGGAGTAAAGGGGATTGCTACATGACCCTCAATTGATGTATAAGTTGTATTAGTCATAGAATAAGGTGCAAAGGCTCAAAGGAAGCCCAAATGTGAAGATGTATGTGGAATGTCCAGCCCAAATGGACGCCAAAAGAAGGCACCTAGAAGAAGGCCCAAGTGGGGAGGTGGTCCTCAAATCTAGGCAAGATTAGGGGATGGCATCTTAATCAAGCTTAAGAGTCACAATTAGTAGCTAATAGAGATGTACTGAAGCCTATTTAAGACCCTCTATATAAGTGTATTATCATATGATACTTTTGCTAAATCTCTTGCTTGTCATTATGCTATAGTTCCATCGTTAGTTGTAATCTCTTTATTGCATTCTTATTATGTCAAGATGTTGATGTTAATCCATTTATACAAACTTTAATCTCTCTAGGTATGAACTTCAACATTGTATCAAATCCACACCCACCATCTATGCAACCTAGGACAACCCTAGTTAGCAAAGCCATTAATCCAAATATTCTCTCTTTTCCCAGCTCACAAATCATAAAAAATCAAGGTGCTTGGGCACATCTATTAAAAAGGGGATTCACTTGGTTTATCTACATCAAACAAGTGAAGAATTAAGCAATTCAAAGCTTCCAAAACCATCCCAACAAGACAGTGACAAAAACTAGCATAGCAGAGGGTGAAAATCTCTATTTTCTCATCAAATCTTGCAAGTTTTCAACCCATGGGTTCATCATATATGATGTGGAGGTTGTACATGTTGGTTTGTTGAGCACAAACAATAAGTATCTAAGATTTAATCTTAAAATCATTCTATGGTATGTTATTAGCAAAAAATTATCTATGTTAATAGGATGATTAGTGCTAATCATAATGATTAGTGCTAATAGGATGATTAGTGCTAATCACAATGAATTTTTTAAGCCCTTAAAGCTCAATTGTACCATTGGGGTGTTGCTAAATCCTTGTGCATCATCAAATTAATTTATTCCTTGGTTTGGTACTCTAATTTTCTCTCCCAAAATAGGATATTCTCTAGTTTTACAATTTTTAAAATTGAGAAGAGTTAATTATATAAAATGCATCCATCTAATTTTGCAAGGGACTAGACACTAGCATTAGGAAGTAAATAAGGCAGAACCACAAGACATGTTGTGAAAGTATAAAGATAGTTTGTCATTCAAATAAGAGAGGAAGAAAGAGCGATTCTCCTAGCCAAGCTTCTTCTTCTAATGTACCATGAGAGTGGTTTTCAAATAAGAGAGGAGGAAGAAAGAGGGATTCTTCTAGCCAACCTACTTCTAATGTACCATAAGAGTGTGGTTTTTGGTGTGGTGGCACCTGGCTAGTTTTCTTGTGCTTTGCTTTGCTGTAGGCTTTATTTGTGGGTAGCACATCGATGAGTTTATGGAGTTTGACAGTGTCGCTACTAATGACAAGGTTGTGGGATTTGATAATGTAGTTGCCGACAGGTGAGGATGATCTATTACCACAAGTTGGTTATGAGATGGAAGTGGAGATGAGACTAAAATTAATGAATTACCATGAGTTTATGGGTAGCACATCGATGAGTTTATGGAGTTTGACAGTGTCGCTACTAATGACAAGGTTGTGGGATTTGATAATGTAGTTGCCAATGTCGACAGGTGAGGATGATCTATTACCACAAGTTGGTTATGAGATGGAAGTGGAGATGAGACTAAAATTAATGAATTACCATGAGCTTATACCTACAAGTGGAGGAGACACAATTGGTGGATGTAGGATTTTAAACTTCGATGAATGTTTTAGGATACCTCTACATAGGCTTATCTCACAAATGCATATGTAAGAGATTTAAGAAAAGATGTGAAGTGCATTTAAACATCAAGGTCACTTTCCTAATAAGAAGGAGAAATTTAATATAGCTCTATGTGCTAGAAATGGATAAGAGGTAGAGGTCACTCAAGCTTTAAGGGAGTCATGGTCACCCCTACAACATTTCATATCTAAAAAATGTTTAAGTTATGAAAGGTAAGTGATAGGACAAAGGTTAAAAAGATTTAAAAAACCAATTTAATGGTGTATTTACAAGTAGAGTACATTGGTGATGCCACATTGTTGATGCATTAGAAAATATAAGGTCAATAGTGGTGAAAGAGAACATGGTGAAAAGAAAGAGATGGTTATTAAATAAGGATATAAAATTGTATGGCAAAGGTGAGGTCTAATGAAACTCTACTAATATTGGAATATATACTTCTTCATGATGTGAAAATATGTGCTCTTATCTTAGGTGCATAGTTCCATAACAACTTAGGGATGTCTGGAAAGAAAAACTGATCTCCTTGAACTATGAAAGTGGTGAAAGGGCCATGGGTTCAAAAAAGTTTAAGTGCATTTAGGTTGGAAAAGAAGCTAGCATAAATTCCTTAGTATCTCATTATGAGAAATATGGATCATGTGTAGCTATTCCTTATGGACGGTGAGATATTTTAAACCTTGGTTTAGTTATAGGTATCAATGCTTTTTCTTCTTAATGATAGAAATTAATTAATATGATTTTTAAATATTTTTTAAAGATTCCTAGCTAGAGAGTTTTTTCTAGAGAAGAGACAAAACCTCGCCATGGGATTATTGTGGGCATGGCACATTCCTTGTTTGGTAATCCTTAATGATTACAAACTTAGTCATTGTTTTGAGGATATCAGATTGGAGGGAAAAAAGTCCATGTTTTCACACCTCCAAATTAGTAATCTAATGAGCTTAAAGGTGGATCAAAAGGGAAAGTCATAAGCAATAACAAAATGACTAAGCTGGACCACACTGCCCAAAGAGTTATTTTTTTAAATGAAAATTTTTTATTTGTTTTTTGCATGCTTTGAAAAGTTATAATATCTTTGTCTTTATTTCTTTTTCTATAGATACCTCTAAAGATAAGAAGATATATGATCCACCAAGGCATTATCATAGGGCTAGACATACATCTCCAATTTGTTACTTTGATGTATCCTCCTGGCATGCATAGTCCCTCCCAACGGGAGGGGTTGGACTTCATAGTTGGAAGGGTTATTACATGAGAGCATGATCTATTCATTCTTATAAGACTATAACACCATTCTCTTCTTAAAGTGTGGTGGCCTAAACTGCACTTTAAGTTTTATTTCCTACATTTTGGATATGCTTTATGTACTAAGTGGATTGGCACTAGAGGTCTCATGTGGCAGAGCTCCTCTAATGAGATCTACAAGGCCCATCAATAGACCTTGCTGCACTTTTGATTCAAATGCAAATCATAGTAGATGCATTAGTGGTGCCTCATGTGCAAGCCTCATTTGGAAAGAGGGTCTAAGTGGAGGAGAGGGAGGAAGACATGGAGGATAATTTTGAAAGATGACATAATCCTGTTAAGGGATATTTCCATTTACATGATGAAAGTGTTTGCTCTAGAAGAGTAGTGCATGGTTCCTCTGGTGATTCAATTACAATCATGATGAAAGTGTTGCTAAAAGAGTAGTAGATGCATTAATGGTGTGCCTCTGATGATTCAATTACAATCATAATAGATGCATTAGTGGTGCCTCTTGTGTAGGTCTCATTTGTTGGCAAGAGGGTCCAAGTGGAGGAGTAATAGGCAAACATGGAGGATAATTAAAGAGGCGTGGTTTTGGTAGTCGAGCATATTTTGATTTCATGTGTCTTGATTTTATAATAGATATGTACTTACTATTGTTTATTGTTGCAGCATCTTGCCTTGTTATGTGGAAAAAATGGCCAAAGAAATGACTAGATATAGGAGATATGATGAGCATAAGAATGAGTGCTATTAAGTATGGTAGCGTGTTTTTCATGATTTAAGAATTGTCATGTGTTTATATTGAAAGACAAAAACAATATGGCTATATGTTTTTTGTTTAATATATGTTCTAATATAGTCATGTAAAGGTTATTTAAGTAGATCTATAAATTCTAAATACATTTTAAGGACACTTACTATGATTTTTAAAGATTTGAGTAGATCTTTAAATTTTAAATATTCTAAGGGCACTTACTATGATTTGCAATGACCATTGAAGGAGTTTAAGGCATGAAAACAAAACTCTTTGATAGACAGGTGTTTAGAGCATGAAATCAAAATAACATTTCTTGAATAATAAAATAAAATCTCAACGAGAGTTTCTAGTCTCACTTGACTTTAGTCCACTAGATTTATTAATTGCCTCGTGTAGTGGGGGTTTCATGGAATCTAGACCAAGAAATGCTAGTCAATTTGATTGTGATTTGCCTCGTGTAGTGGGGGAACATGCATCTATTCACAAAGTCCTGTCCAAGACAAGGTCATAAAAATAGCCCCACAATGTTTAAATATCTTTGAATTCTTCAAAAAAATAAAAACTAACCACTTAATCAATTTCCACCACAAAGAACTTGATGCCCAACCAGTCAACCTCAAATACTTAAATATTTATTATTTATTATAAAATATTACATTGATTTCAAATCCATCTTATTCTACTACATTGATTTCAAATCCATCTTATTCTACTACATTAACTTCAAAAGATTCATAACTCTTGACAAGACTATATAATAGCCAGATTAAAAACATAATCCTTTGCTTCCTTATACCAAGTTTTTATTTATTAACATGGTTGAAAGCTATAATACACATGAATATTTGTAAAAAGCCAAAAATACTTATTTTCTTAAGTAGCATATGTTTTATTTATCATAGATCTATCGCTTTTTAAGACATAAAATTTCATGATTATGGATTCACCTCTACTCTTGTTGCCATTTTTGCATGCAACAATCTACTCATGAATTTAATGTGATTGAGAAAATCTTCTTATAAATGGGACCTACTCAATTTATTATGTATTGAAATTGTCAAAATATGTCCATGAATGTACAATCATAATTTTTTTCATTGTTGCTTCTCCAAAAACTATAATATTTTCACTAGTGGCATGGAATTCAGCACCGCATTTTACCTTTATAAAAGTAGATTTTCTCATTATTCCTTTCTCAAGGTATTTTTATTTATGGTTTACTATATTTGTAATGGTAAAATTTAAAGCTTTATGCAATTTAACTTATTTATAACCATGAATGTGGTTTCCATCTTTGCTATGGTGATGAGTGTACTTTGACAGTAGTATTAACTAGAGTTGTTTTGTTGGTTTGTCACTTCCTCCACTTTGTTTCCTTTTTCTTCCTTCACATTTATACACCTTGTGTGTGTTTGGTTTTCCCTCTTTCTGCCTGTTTTCATATCCCTCTTATTTTTTTAGTGATGTCTCTTACTTCCTATGGTGCATAAGTTCTTAACTTTATGCTTTTTTCATGTTCTTTATAGCATTTGACATGAAATGGATGGTAAACATGTTTTAAAAAAATTTGTTTTACTTACTATATTTTTCCATTCAAAACTTTCAATTCAATCACGCTCCACTAATTTTACAATGAAATAAAGATAGATAAACTTTGTGTAAAATATTCATGACGATATATGATATGCATTGAGTATGTCTTGATACTTTCTACCATGGTATTGAATTTTTTTTAAATATTTTCTTTAGAATTTAATAGAATAAGTGTAAGTGAGAATGCATATATTTGATTATTATCTTTTTGAAGTATATTTTAAGAAATAATATGAAATCTACTTCTTAAGTTGGTAAAATAACCCAATAAATGGGTTTTGATATTAATAACATTTTTACTTTATTGACTCTCTTCTCAAGCTTAAAACTAATGGCACTAAAGGAATTGTGAAGTTGAGTATGTGACCTAGGTTGAATGTGAAAAAAAAAACCTCAAGATGGTATGATTAGATATTTGCATATTATTTGATTACCATTGTTTTTCTTTAAAAATGAAAACATTGTGTAATAATAGTCATCTATGAAGTTAATGTTTGTTAATGTTTGTAAGATCCTCTTTGAAATTTATTTAATGTACACAATAACAAAAACATGCCATGCCATTTAAGAAATATGTATAAGCAAACTCTATGCCCTTTGAAATTGTGTCAAAAACAAATGTATTTATAGAAAATATTCAATATTAAAAATTATAACGTATAACTACATTTAAAGGGAGGAGGACATTGAAGCACATATGAATGTGGAATCCATACATATAAGCTTTTTATTGCATACGATAGTGTTGGTATCCTTAATGCACATAAAGTGATACTATCTACCCGAAGTTTAATGTAGTACCAAGATTTTAATAAAGAGTCTAGAAAAGAAGTCATGAAAATACCTTAAACCATATAGAGTTTAGAAACTAAGTCATGACAATATCTTAAACCATATATAGTTTCATGTAGTCCCAAGATTTTAATATAGAGTGTAAAAACTAAGTCATGACAATAGTTTAAACCATAGTGTTGTGACTAAATAGAAAAAAAGAGGCTTTCTTAATGATTCCTTGATACTTCACAATAGTAATGTGCTAGGTAACCTCAAACAAAATAGATGTGAATGAGGGCTTGATTATCTTTACAAAAAACTACAACAATGCATAGCTATATCATTAAATGCAAATGACATGATTTCTATATTACTTTTAAAAAAATGGAGCATTACCACATGGTGATGCATGCATGTCTCCTCTCCTTTGTTATTAGTCCATAAGTAGCAACACAACAAATTTTAAGAGATAGGTAGTTAACTTTTTTGGATGAAATCACTTAGCATTTGCATGTTTAGTACATTTGAATAAGTTTGCAGCAAATATGGAAGAGTTTGGGGAGTAGAATGCTAAAAGATATGGGAATTCAATGATTAAAGATATTTGAAATTGAATATATGTTTTGCATTTGTATGAGTATCAATTTGATTAAAGAAAGGAGAAATGGTATAGAAAGGAGTATATTTATAAAGTTAAGGATAAAGGGCAAGGTAGAAAGGTGTAACCATTTTATTATAGAAAGGAGTATGTTTATAAGGAAGGTAGGGTAGGTAGTATTAATATGGGTCTTCAGGTTATAGGGTCATAATAAGGATTTTTATAGGTAGAATTGTATAAGTTAGTTGCTTGAAGAAAAGTAAATATTATATAACATACTAAACATAATTATAGTAAAAATAATGAAACATATAATATATATCTTTATACTATATGATATATAATATATCATATAAACTATAATAATATAGAAACAAAATATATAACAAAATAAATTTTCTCAATAGGATTGCCTTGAATTATTAAACAAGATGATAAGGCCTATATCAAGCCCACATCTACATCATGGATTATGTTAAGTAAAAGGTGTAATGAAGGATACATATACAAAGTGTTGTGCCTTCTATAGAATTTTTTGTTTACATTATGAATTAAGATAGATATTATGAAATAAAAAGTGTATAGATAGAGTCTACACAATGTTACGCTTTAGATCCATTCAAAATATATAAAATGACATGAGAGTTCTAAAAGGCCTTTTTTTAAATCCTTCATGAACCATATTATAAGTTGACTACCAAGCTAAACAAGCTTGGATACATTTTTATGAATTACACAAAATCTTATATGTAGAAGGCATTTTTCTTTAAGAACAAGGAAAATAATAAGTTATTTTATAAATTTTTGGGTTCAAATCAATGGGAGAGTTGTATTTGAAATTTGTTTTTTCACAATACCAATTATGATCCGTTGCTTTCATTAATCAAACAATAAATAATATTACCTACTGGCCTTTTTTGCAATACCTAAATAATGATCCATTGTTATCATTCAAAAAATAAACAATATTGTTATCATTCAAAGAATAAATAATATTGCTACCCACCTTTTAACTTTAGCTTGTGACGTGAAGCCCTATGTAAATCCTTCATGACGGCCTTAATAAAAGACAATATCATCAATTTTGTTGATAATGGCCTAATGGTATTTAAGAGCTTGGAATATTTTTTATTGTGTGTTGAATAAAATTTTTATTAAACTCGTTGTGTTTTTATGTTTTTTAATTTCCCCTTCAAACCATTTTTGTCTATATTTTTAGCCTAAAAGTGCATGTTTTCTTGAAGTAAGTTTTAAGCATTTATAGATTGTATCTTTTAAGAACCACCCAAAAACAATTCCCAATGATGAGCCATGCATATTTTTATGGAGTACTAAAATTTTCTAAATATTGATCACATGGTTTCTTTGTAATTCTTAAGAGCCACACCCACCAAAGTGGCATGCATAGTTTCATGGAATACTAACATTTTAAAAGATTGATCACATGGCTTCTTTGTATCTCTCAAGAGCCCCCAAGGATCTTTACCTTAAAAAACTTCACTTATAGGATCTTTACCTTAAAAACACCCACTTATAGCATTTTATTAGATTTAAGAGATCAACTAAGGACAAATGCATAGTTTGACTGAGAGAAATTATTTTTTCCCACTAAAATATACATCTCTTTAGAATGTACATTTGTTCAAAAGCATGGCTAAAAGATACCTCTCTTTTGAATATACATTTGTTCAAAAGTATGGCTAATTTATAATGTTTTGAATGGCTATAATTTGTGACTATACCCATAATTTTGTACACAATCATAGGAATCAACCATATAGGAGGCCCCTATGTTCACCTGTTTCCTATGTTTGATATAGTGTTTAAGGATTTTTTTTATATTTATTAGTCCTAGATGTTAATGCTCTAGTTCATGTAAATAAATGGATGTTTGACTATTTAACATTTAAGTTCTCTTTCTATTGTTCACATGTTTCCTACGTTTGATATAGTGTTTAAGGATTTTTTTATATTTATTAGTCCTAGATGTTAATACTCTAGTTCATGTAAATAAATGGATAGTTGACTATTTAACTTTAAAATTCTCTTTCTATACAATAACCTTAAGATTGTTATACTCAAGTTATGCACCTTACATAAGCCTACTATGAATTCTCTCTCTCTCTCTCTCTCTCTCTCTCTCTCTCTCTCTCTCTCACACACACACACACACACACACACACACACACACACACACACACACATACAGAGGAAAAGAAACTAAAATTAGTGAGAGACTCTTGCATGTTCCTTGTCCCTACATGTATAAGGACATGTTGAGAAGCGCGAGAGAGAGGAATATGTATAGACATATAGGGACAAGGAACATGCAAGTGCATCACTAATTCTAGATTTTTTTTCTTTGTATCTAGGACCCAAGAGAGAGAGAGAGAGAGAGAGAGAGAGAGAGAGAGAGAGAGAGAGAGAGATCTATTTGTCCTACTCCATACTCCCTTAAGCCACCCCTTAGGCTTTTTTCTTATTTATTGTCCTTGAAAGAATATGGACCACCTATATTTTAGGTTTAAGTACACACTAATATACCTTTAACAAATCACCTAAAATTTACTACTAACCCTAACCTACAATTATCTTGCATGCTTTTAAGATAACCTTTGAGAACCTCCCTAACCTATGGTATTTTGTACATAAGTATACATATATAAAACTATACACTCCACCACTTTAACAGGTTCTTCTTTTATATCAAGGATATAGTCCTTTTATTGCCCACTCACATGCCATATCACTATCTCCACCCAAACCTTTCCATCATAAACCTACAATGACAACATGCACTCTTAAAATCAAAAAAAGAAAAGCCATGGAACACCACTTGGCTTCTCTCCATCTCCTTAGTAGCATTAGATTTGACAAGTGATGATTCTTGTATATTTTAAAAAGGTAATATAAGAATTACAAAATAATGATTGGCCTTAAGGATGTTTCAAAGGTTCAAATGGTTAAGGTGTCTTTAAAACATAAAATGTTGATAACAAAGACACACTCAAAGAAATATTCATAAGATTCTTTCATAATTTTAATATATGAAATTTTATTACGATATTAAGAGTACATAACAAAGGCATATACAAATTTTCTTATAATGTTAAGAGTACATAACAAAGGCATATACAAATTTTCTTATGATGTTAAGAGTACATAACAAAGGCATATACAAATTTTCCTATGATGTCAATAGAACACAACAAAGGCATATACACAGATTGTTTTTAGAAAGTAATGAAGGTTACAACAAAGGCATATACACAGATTATTTTTAGAAAGTAATGAAGGTTACAACAAAGGCATATACACAGATTGTTTTTAGAAAGTAATGAAGGTTACAACAAAGGCATATACACAGATTGTTTTTAGAAAGTAATGAAGGTTACAACAAAGGCATATACACAGATTTTCTCTAGAAAATAATGAAGGTTACAACTTGAAAAGGATACCTATTTTTTATCTTTTTTCAAAACTTCTCTCTCTCTCTCTCTCTCTCTCTCTCTCTCTCTCTCTCTCTCTCTCTCTCTCTCTCTCTCTCTCTCTCTCTCTCTCTCTCTCTCTCTCTCTCTCTCTCTCATTTCCCTCTTGAATCAAAGGTCTTGAGTTCAAATCTTGTCGGATAGATCAATTTGGTCTCTTGGGATAGTTTCCTACGATGCTAAAAAGTTCTCTCTCTCTCTCTCTCTCTCTCTCTCTCTCTCTCTCTCTCTCTCTCTCTCTCTCTCTCTCTCTCTCGTGTGTGTGTGTGTGTGTGTGTGTGTGTGTGTGTGTGTGTGAAGGAACACTAAAACATTAGTTGACTTATAGAATGACTTGTAAACTCCTTGAACCAATGACATTGCAATTAACAGCGTGGTTAGCTTGTATGTCTTTTCTACCCATGCTTCCACACTCAAATGTGTAGATTTTTACATAAGAGAGCTAGATTGATAACTATCATAGAAGCATAAACCTTTGCACATCTCCTAAGAATTTCTCAATTGACCTCACAAACCAAGAATATATTATATGTTTTTTCAATAAGCATATACTCCTATGCATTATTGTAGCATGATGTAAGACATTGACAAGATCTTGAAGCTAGTCAAACTATAAAGATAATGTGAAAATGTTAAAGTAAGACTTTCCTCGTGTATCTTGCTCGTGTATGGTGAGAGTGAGTAACTTGGAATACACGGTGGTGGGGCTTGTGCGCATGGTTGAGTATGGTTGTGATGGGCCTTTCTTATAAGGGAATAAGATTATTCCCATAAGACCAAGTTTCTAGAATTCAACATGGTAGTATTTCACACAAAACTTAGGTGGATTATATCAAAAGGTGGGAAAACTAGGCCAACAAGGTCATTAATGAGCACAACCACTACCCAAGTTATAAATCTAAAAATGCTATGCTTTGAAAAGACATACTAATAAAAGCCTCAAATATCCTTGAAAGTTTTTAGTGGCCCTAGGTTTGGATTACAACTCTTAAGACATTAGAATGCTTTTGACAAAAAGGTGCAAACTCACGGGTTGATGGTTCATGTTTAGGGCATAGCCTGACCTGGTGGCCACTTGAGAGGATGTAACAGTTTCGGAGTTGAGACCATGGTGTTGGACAATGCAAAGAGGTGTGCACATATTTTGAGGTGGTTTTTGAAGAGTGGGCACCTAGGTGACTGAATGGCCAATGGAGCCAAGGGCTTGCCCATTGGCCACCTCGCAACCCTCACAAACAACACATTCACATTGCATGTCCCTCCCACTCTGCTCCCATTGTTAGGAAAATTTTGCATCACCTTCCATGCTTGGCCACTTTATGTTGACTTGTAGCTCACAAAGGAGAGCTCCATCATCCATCTTACCATCCATGAGAGACGCGCACGTTGCCCATGTTTGGGGGATGTGTGAAGGGCCTCTTATAGGATGGGGTAATTTCCCTATGTAGGAACCTTATACCCTGGATTGGGGTAGCACAAGTTTTCAAAGGTATAAAATTAAGGTTGAAGGTGTGAAAAGTGAAAGCATGAGATTGTGGACGAGATTGGTGTCCTGGCGCCGGAGTGGCGAGTCTCTCGTGACACATGGTTGGCACGTGCGAAGTGGACGGCCGACAAAAGCAAGAGGAGATGTGGTCCGGATCTACTGCGCAGCCTCATTGATTGGAGCGCCAGCCCACGATGATGATGATGGGGCTGCGCACCGAAAGCAAACAGAAGCGCAGCACGTGACCACCCGCCAGGCAGAGCCCCGCCCCGCCGCCCCCTGAAAATTATCTGCCATTTACATACAGCACTGTGCCGCCCACACGAGATTGGCCAATGGCGCGCTCCCACACTTGACACCTCAATCTTCCAGTTTTATTTTTACTCCTTTTTTATTTTTCAACCAATCAACAATACGCACAAGTCTTAAATGATAAATCTATCCGGTTTTTGCTTTAGAAATCTCTACAATATGACGGTTTTATAACTAAAATATATCAAAAATCATTCCTTAAAATAAGGGCTGCCTAAAATCTCAGTCTGTTTTTCTTTATTCTGTCCGGTACAAATTCGCTGGAATGTCGGTTTTTTTCGCCTTCCGAGATGCAAATTCACTAGAATGCCATCTTTTTTTTTGTATTGCGAGGGATTTTTAAATTTTTTTTAATGGCATGCGAGAGAAGAGGGCGGGTATTGAACCCAAGCTGTCACGGTGTAGGGAATGCCATTTTTTCAACCACTGGTCCAAAAGAAATGTCGAATAAGCTTTGCACCTCTCAAGCTTTTGGTAGGTAGAGATTGAACCCAAGACCTCTGCATTCTTGGCATTCTCTATTAATCAACCCACTACAACACCCGTGGGTACTTGACACTTGAATAATTTGAACCACCATGGCTTGAAATCAACTTTTCCTACTAATAGTGGAATACCCTTGTTTTTTTTAAACCAAGGTTAAAAAAAGTAAATGTTAAAAATAATCACCAACATTCTTCAAAAAAAAGTTCTATAAGGGAAAATGTAATTGTGCCAAAAAGTTGTCCATGATGAACTTGCATTTATTGCTTCTCGTTGAGAAGGGGTACAAGTACTAAAGTGAAATAGTGCTTGAAAGCAGATCATTCATGGAGCACGCTTACTTGCATCATCATTACAGAAATGACCGCCCTGTCTCATTGCCTTTCAAAATCACCATTAATGATGCAGTGGAGGTGAGAAGAGTACATTGAATGAGAAAAACAAACTGGAAAAAGAACTCACAAAAATATATATATTAAGTAGGATAAAAGCTTCAAAGCCTTTGGAGAAACTTTGGAGGGCTGCATAATTTACCACTTTGGAAAATACCATTGAACACAAGGAGGGAGGGGATATGTAGAAGTAAAGTGCATAAGTAATAACGCCACCTCTGACCCCTACCTCTAGCCCATGAGCAATGTTCTTGAAAAGCGTGAGAATAGGCCCTATGTTGCTTAATGTTCACAAAAAATATCCTCTACAACAAGTTAAAAAACCTAAAACCTTCTACATGCGAGAATCCATGTTTGGCGCATAAATTAAAATTTCAAAAATCCTTTTCACATCATAAGAAAGTTAAGAATCTTCAATTGCAAAACTATGCCTTTAAAAATCTTCTAACATGCAAATTTAACCATTTACATGAACTTTAAACATGCGAATATGGTGAAATCAAGTATATAATATACACGACGCCACCTTTGCTTTCATAGAGGAAAAAACTTCCTCAAAAGGCTTCACAAAATAAATCATAATAAAACGATGTGAAGATAAATTGTTGATACATGAACAATGCAAAGGAGAAGAACAGTAGGGGAGGATCTTATACATGTACAAGAAGGTAGAGCCACATAAAAAGGAAGGAAGGTGAAGAATGTACCTTGTAGATCTAGGTATGTAAGTTATGTAGAATTAGTAGAACGATGTGGTTAAGATAGAGGGAGGGAGAGCGAGAAACATCCTACTTGCATGACCTTTGTCGAGAGAGAGAGAGAGAGAGAGAGAGAGAGAGAGAGAGAGAGAGAAACATCCTACTTGCATGACCTTTGTCGAGAGAGAGAGAGAGAGAGAGAGAGAGAGAGAGAGAGAGAGAGAGCTCTTATCCTATCTTGGCTTCTCAATTTTGAATCTCGAATCGAAGGAGAGCGAATAGTCGAGAGACTATTCTGTAGACTAGTCGAGAGACTAGTCTACAGAATAGTCGAGAGATTAGTCTAGAGAGGGAGAGAGTGAACTCGCTCTTGTCCTATCTTGGCTTCTTAATTTTGAATATCAAATCCATGGAGGTCCTTGTGAAGTCAAAGAAGAAGAACAAGAGAGAGAGTGCTTAAACCCTAAAGATCTCTCTAGCTAATCACTATGCATAAACATGCATAAACCAGGCATATACTCATCCACCTGACCACCCCCGAGCCGAAGGGTGCACACATAAATACAATGAAGTGCCACATACCTAACCTTGGTGTCCCATACCACCAAGAGATATGACTTCATTGAAATGGCAAGAGAGTAGATACAATGCTCTACACAAGAGAACATCCCTTGAGAGTGCACCATGTCCCTATTATATAGGAGGGCCCTCAAGTGACTCTTGACTCTCCATTTCCATGTATGACCCTTGGTTGCCTGACCCTAACCTCAACCCAAGGTTAGACCTAACCCTTGCCCCACTAGAGCATGTTCCAACGCTCCCATGCTTACATGCCTAGGGTGGGTTAGCCTCCTAGTATATGCACATATAATGTGCACATAACATATCCTTGTTAAGAAGTTTATAATCAATACACATCCACCAAGTACCTTGATCTTTTTTCTTAACCAGGAGAACTGGTGCACCCAGGTAGACTTACTTGGTCTAATTTGACCCATCCTCAAGTATTCAGCTAGTTGCTTTGCTACTTCGTCTTCCTTAGTCTAGCTGGCTAAGCCGATATAAAGGAATACTAAGGGATTCTACAGCTGACACTAGCTCAATTTTATGGACCACCTCTCGTTTAGGATGTAATACATGAGGTAACTCATCAGGAAATACATCCTAAAATTCACTCTTAATGGAATTTAACACTTTACTTTCCCAAACATCCAAAGAAACAATGTTTACATCAAAATGAACACATGAAGACATTAGATCCATAACCAATTGGAAAAGTTCATAGTTAAAAAGATTTTCCATTAACTCAAGCTCATTAATAAAAGTTTCCTTGGATACAACAATGTTTCCCTTACGAGTAATAAGGTTTCCATTGTGATGGAAAGACATCAAATGTTTGACCCAATCAACAGAAAAATCCTTTTTTTTTTAATGAAACCATTCCATCCCTAAAATGATGTCTACATGACCCAAGTTCATGACATGAAAATCAAGTCTATTTGAGTACAAATAGATGTCTAACGATAGTTTTGACACCTTCTTGTCCCAGAATTGGACTTGTCCTCCAGCCATCCTAACCTTGTACATGTGATCATTCTGTGTGGTTTCTAGCTTCATCCTCTGTACCACTACATGTGATCATTCTGTGTGGTTTCTAGCTTCATCCTCTGTACCACAATGTTATCAATAAAATTGTGAGTACTACCAGGATCAAACAAAATATGAACCTGATATCCATTTATTGATCCATAAATACGAAAAAATTTGTTTGGACCAAAAACGTCTTTACTGAAAGTACAATTTGAACATTGGCTTCCTTCTTTAAGATGCGTAATATTGACTTCAGAAAATTTGCCTTGAAGTTATGTAATGTGCACAAATTTCTTTGGTATAAACTTCTTCGATACCTCCTTTTGTCCAAGTGCCAAAGGTGCTGTAGCTCCATTCAAAGGACAGAATTTCTTTATGTATCCCTTTTCCTTACATTTGAAACATGTGATAGTATCCTTGCTCATAAATTTCTGCTTCTTGTTGTGGCGTTGTCAGAATTTTTTGGTTTTGGTGTGAAAACCAACTTTCTTTTTTGTCCACTATTTGAAAAAGTGAATGTGGATTTCTTTTCATTAGACGATGGTTTTGAAGTGTTGGGGACCGCCGACCATAGTCTTATGAAAAACCTAAGCTGCGTGAATAACATCCTTAGTCATTTTGACCTTGCATTTTTCTAACTCGTATAATTGATAGTCACGAGCTAGACCATTTATGTAAATCCCACACAAGGTATGATCATTAGACTTGGCTTTGGTAGCCAATTGTCTAAACTTCTGCACATAATTATCAAAAGACTGATTTCCCATGTTATTTTCATAACAATCTTGGCAATTATTTTGAATTCATCCTCTGGTTGGACAAACTCTTTTTTGAAAGCTTCCTTTGAAACTTTGCCAAGTGGTAGGAATGGAATCGTCTTTGAGATCCTTCCACCAAGTTAATGCCTTCCCTTTCAATAACCCCAATGCCGTCTTAAGCTTTTACACATCAGTGAATGGATGAAAGGCAAAGTGTGTATTCCACCTATTGAGCCAGGCATCTACACATTTTTGAGTCTTCTCCTTTTTCTCACTACCGTACACCTTTAATGCAAATGATGGAGTAATTACTTTGGTAGGAGAAAGAGGTGCCGCCAAAAGAACTTTTTGCAAAGTCAAGATCTGCATCAGTGACTCCATCTCATCATGGCATTTGGTAATAGTTGCCTCTAGACGCTCTATCGATTCCAAAAATTCACTCTTTCCAACAGCCTCCTGATCATCACTCATCAACTTGGAATTTAAGATCTTCCCTACCTGAGTTCGGATGATCACTCATCTCATCGACATTACCATACTAAGAAGTCAATTTGAGCCATGGTAATAAGGTTCTTCAAAAATCACAATTCACTTGAACCAACTTCACTTGCCTACCCTTGAACAAAATGATCTAGCAAATCAATTCACTAGAACTGGTTGCACATAAGAAAAAATGCTTTAATTAGCATTTGGTGTCTAAACAATGGTAAAAAAATCATGAAAACACCATCTAGAATTAATCCAAATGGAAATAACTACAAATACAAGGCACACTTGCATTAATTATATGTGAATAACTCGCATCTATATAATGTGGGCACGTTAAAAACGTACTTCAACAACCCTCAAAAATATTAAATTCTCGAGAAAAAAAAATTATCATGATTTTTTTCTAATTTTTCCTAATTTTTTCTATTTTTAGGCCCTCAAAATTTATTAATTTTGAAATCCACAAAAGTCTATCTTATGGCACTCCAAGTCTAAATTTTTCCAGATAATTTCAGCAATAATATTTGCCAAAATACAATTAATATTTCAAAAATATCAATTTCTAAGATTTCTAAAATAATGTATAAAATTTTTCTAAATTTGGTAATTATAAAAAAATTTACCTCGAGAATCCCATCGATCACGAATTTTTTCAATTCTACCCGACAATTCTCAAATCCAATCAAAATCTCCAATTTTAATGGAATTACTAATTTTTTGGGAAAAACATTTTTTTAGGAATTCAAAAAATCACGGGCACCCGAACGGACACACCACATGCAGATCAACAAACTCGGATATTCCAAAAATTGAAAATAACCTTTGTTTTATTTTCCACAAATTTTAAGAAATTTTTTAAAAATTTTATTGTACCCCGAATACATTATTAGAATACGAACGGTCAAAAAAATTCGGAACTCGAAGAGTCACCTCGGAATGCGGACAACTAAGGGTTGTGGAAAATGAAGAGACAAAAAAACTCTGGAATTTGAAAGGTCAAACAAAAAATGGACTCCAAAGGCGAAAGGACTCGACATGATTTTTTTTAAATATCATGAATTTAAAGTTTCCTTTTTTTTCTATTTTTTAAAAACCTTTAATCCAAATCTTATAAAGCTTTAATTAAAATCTTTAACAAATATTTTTATAAAAATAAATTTTAAAAAATGTGGGGGGGGCACTATGCGCCGGTTGCTAGAACCCCCCCCCCTTTTAACGTGCGCGCGATCATGAGGGAGAGGGAGGGAAGCACAAAGTTTCCCTGTTTCTCTTCCCCTTTCTCCAACTCAACTCCCTTCTCCACCATCTCTCTCATCTCTTCTCTGTTTAACATAGAGATTATGGCTTAACTTTGATTATACACTAATCATGAATTTTAACTAATCAAATCTACCCATATAAGGGGTGTACACACGCGGGAGAGAGAAAATGAAGGGAAATTCATATTTGAGAGATAGAAATTATGCCACACACATGAGAGAGAACCCAATGCATCAACATGATGCCCCTACCGATTTTCAACAAAAAATTGGCAGAAATTTGATAGCATACCCCGCGAAAAAACCCGCAAAAATGCATTAAAAATGTCTTTTTTACCATAAAAATGCTCTTAAAAATTCCTGAATAATCAAAAAAATTCCTAAAATTTGTGAAAATCTAGGTGATCCTTTCTACCAAAAAATACCCTCAATAGCATGTGCAGTATTTTGGTAAATTTTTTCATAAAATGCTTATTTTAACCATAAAAATAGAGAAAAATAGCATTTCCACGCACGAAATTTCCCCGCAATGTCGATATGTCCATCCAAGTCGAGAAGCACCGCATTTTGACCTCCATATTGATGTTCCCAATGCATAGGCCACCAAAACAAACCAAAAAATATCATTTTTTGCTTAGTAAATGTTAAAATTTACTTTAAAAATGCTAAAAATTTAGAATAATGAGAGAAAAATAAGAGGAGAAAAAACATCAAAAATTAACTAGAGACCACTCTGATACCACTATTAAAACCGTAAAGATCTATCTAGCTAATCACTATGTATAAACATGCATAAACCAGGCATATACTCATCCACCCGGACCACCCCCAAGCTCAAGGATGCACACATAAACACAATGAAGTAACCCATACCTTACCTTGGTGTCCCATACCACCAAGTGATATGACTTCATTCCAGCAACACATAGCTCTAGCATGAAATGGTAAGAGAGTAGATACAATGCTCTACACAAGAGAACATCCCTTGAGAGTGCCCCATGCCCCTATTATATAGGAGGGCCCTCAAGTGACTCTTGACTCTCCATTTCCATGTGTGACCCTTGGTTGCCTGACCCTAACCTCAACCCAAGGTTAGACCTAACCCTTGCCCCACTAGAGCATGCTCCCATGCTCCCATGCTCACATGCCTAGGGTGGGTTAGCCTCCTAGTATATGGACATATAATGTGCACATAACAAAGAGAGAGAGAGAGAGAGAGAGAGAGAGAGAGAGAGAGAGAGAGAGAGAGGAAATAGATAATACTTATTCTACGCCATAATAAATCCTCACTTAAGGCCGTGTACTCATTCCCATAAAAAATCCTCACTTATGAATGCACTTATGAATGCATTAAAGGCCATGTACTCATTCCACACTATAATAAATCCTCACTTATGAATGCATTAAAGGCCATGTACTCATTACTACACACCATAGTAAATCCTCACTTATAAATGCATTAAAGGAGGCCATGTACTCATTCCACACTATGTACTCATTCCACACCATAATAAATCAACACTATGTACTCATTCCACACCATAATAAATCCTCACTTATGAATGCATTAAATCCTCGCTTGTGAAGTTAGGGAAGAAGAAGAAGGAGAAGAAGAGAGAGAGAGAGAGAGAGAGAGAGAGAGAGAGAGAGAGAGAGAGGAAACTCATAATACTCATTCTACGCCATAATAAATCCTAACTTATAAATTAAAGGCCATGTACTCATTCCACACCAAAATAAATCCTCACTTATGAGAATGCATTAAAGGCCATGTACTCATTCCACACCATAATAAATCCTCACTTATGAATGCATTAAAGGCCATGTACATGATTTTTTTAATGATAGTAACTCCCTCAACCTCAAAGTGTCAAAATTCAAATGGGATATCTACTACAAAAGTAATGGGTGGTATGGGCATTCTTGATAGCATTGTGATTCTTCAAACGATATATATTGAATGGATACTAAAGGCATATGGCAATCTTGAAGAGGATAGTATTACAAACATTGAAAAAGTAATGGGTGGTATGGGCATTCTCGATATCATTGTGCTTCTTCAAAGGATCTCTATTGAATGGATAATAAAAGCATATGGCAGTCTTGAATAGGATAGTATTACAGACATTGCAAAAGTAGTGGGTGGTATGGGCATTCTTCATATCATTATGCCTTCTCAAAGGATCTCCATTGAATGGATTCTAAATATGGTAGCCTTGAAGGGGATTGAAGCATTACACAAAGTACTTAGAGATTATAGACATTGGAGGAATATCCCCCTTTTCTTCATCCTCTTTCATCCAATCCCTCTAAAGGTCATTGGAGGTCAATTGGTAAAGTAAGTCCCTTTCAAGGTCAATTGGTAAAGTAAGTCCCTTTCAAGGTCATTAGAAGTCGATTGGTAAAGTAAGTCCCTTTCAAGGTCATTAGAAGTCAATTGGTAAAGTAATTCCCTTTCAAGGTCATTGGGAAGTCCATTGGTTGGTTAAATCAATCTAGAAATCTTGATTTGACTTAAAGCATCTTGGTTTGAGTTAAATCAGTCTAGAAATCTTAGTTTAAGTTAAAGTATCTTACATGCTAGAAAGCTTGGTTTGAGTTGAAGCATCTTGCATGCTAGAAAGCTAAACTCCCTCAAAAATGTCAAAATATTTTTCGAGACTCCATTTGGTTTTCTTGAATTTTCAAGGTAGATATACCCTTGGATCACGAAATAAGCCTATCTCCTTAATAATAGGAAAGGCTTGAGTAGGGATTGCAGCATAATAGTTATCCCTTGGTCGAGATTGCAAAAAATATATAATTTTAACAGAAAGGATAAATTGACTTGGAAGAGAGTCCTACTTAATGTGACGGGTTCTCCATCCATGATTAAAAATGAATCAATCAATTATTTAAAATGCATCCCCCAACAAATAACTAAGGATTACATTTTCAGGTGGAAAATTTTATTGTCTCAATGGGTTGACAAAATCTAAAGGATTGTTAGAATTACGGTTGCAAAAAAGCACACAAAGCTTGGAGAAGAAGAAGCAACAATGCACACAACACATAGTGTATTAGATCGTGTCAATGTACAAAAGATAAGTTAGCCCTAGAATGATGGGCGTATATACAAGCCGAGGGAAAAAACCTCCTAAGGAGGGAAAAAGTGCCCCGGCGGTCCTAAGTGTGTTCACACACATCACTGCCTATATAGATGGCAACAAATCCCCCCTGGGAGTGATGGTGTGAACGAGAGCTGGCACTCATGTATAGGGAAGTGCCATGCCCGAAGTAGATCAGTCCACAAAGGGGAGCAAGCCCAAAGCTTTGCGAAAAGCTTAAAACTTCTCACGAGGAAGCGTCTTTGTGAAAAGATCGACGAGGTTATCCTGCGTTGGCACATATGCCAAGCTGATCTCTCCTGCTGAGAGTCTCTCCCTTGTTGAGATATCGAGCTCTAGTGAGGCGGTGGACACTGATGACCCGCCTGGGGGATAGGCCCCGCACTTACACCACTGGCATGGTTGGTGAGATCTTGGGTGATATGCGGCCAGTGGGATGACAGGCTGTGTGACAGCCACTCTAGAGACTGGCATAGTTATAGCGCCAGCTCATTTAGTCGGGTTCACACTATAGAGAACCCGTGTATGTATTGGTTGAGTACCTTTCATATTGTGTGTACTCTTATCTTGTATATGGTGTGTTGAGTGTTGAGTAGAGAAGAAGAAGATTTTCAGCCTCTCACCTTGTGTGTTCTCTATTAGGGTTTTGTGAGTGTGTGTGTGTGCTTGCAAGAGCTCAAGCTCTCTTCCCCCCTGCATCTTTTCATGGTATCAGATCCTGGTTCGTGCTAAGGGCTGAGCTGCAAGCAAGAGAACCACAGGAAGCGGTACGAGGGTAAGAGCTGCAACTACTCTTCCCTATTGTGTTGGTGACTACACCCTTGTCGGGAGCTCTACGGGAGGCACCGGCAAACGATCTCCGATTGAGGAGCTTTCTTCGCGAGAGTGAAGCTATAGGGCAACTATACAGTCCTACGGACTTCAATTTTCGGGCCGAAAACGCGTTTCGGGCGCGTCTGGACCTCCGTTTTTCAGAAAGCAGGCGATTTCGAGCACTGCGGGTAAGTCATCGATTCTCTGCAGAACTCTGTTTCAAGTACTGCAGGAAGACAGATTGACTGTGCAGACACTGTGGGTGCTGCAAAGAGGTCTACAGTTGCCATTGGGTGTATGTATGTGCATTGAGGTCACTGGTTGTGACATTTGATTGGATAGCAGTACCGCTGTGCAGAAAATACAGTTTGTGCAGGAAAAACCAGAGTGCAGTTTCTGGTAAAATTGTGTGTTTGGCAAGATGTCTAATGATGGCATAACACAGATTGTGGCTGAGAAGCTTGACAAGAATAACTTCCATGCTTGGAGGTTCAGGTTGACAAATTTCCTGATGGGAAAAGGCTATTGGGACTACATAGAAGGTGAGCATGAAGAGGCACCGGAGATACCGGATATAAATCCGACTGCTGCATATGTGAAAGAGTTTAAAAATTGGAACCAAGGAGCCAGGAAAGTAATGTATTGGCTTTCCATTAGTATACAGGACACCATGATTGGGCACATTCAGGATGCCAAGTCCCCCAAGGAGGCGTGGGACACCTTGGTAAAGCTTTATGAAACAAATACCAAGGCTCGTAAGATACAGTTGAAGAATGAACTTCATACTGTGGAGAAAAAGAGCATGTCTGTGAATGACTATGCGTTGAAGATAAAGGGTATTGTGGAATCCCTTGCATCTATTGGTGTGTCAGTAGATGATGATGATAAGGTGGAGGTCTGTCTACGTGGTCTCGGGCCACAATACAAGGCGTTCAAGACGTCCATTCAGACTCGGGAAAACATTCCCAACTTTACAGATTTGGTGTCTATGCTGATTATCGAAGAGAAGAGCTTGGGTGAAGACCAACAGTCTTCACAAAGTAAAAACAGTTCAGAGCAACAGGCCTTCTACACGAGTTCAGGAAGAGGACGAGGTAGAGGAGGCCGTGGACGCGGTCAAGGAGGTGGCCGAACAGGTAATCAGAATTATGGCCAGCCGCAGCAACAACAACAACAGTCCCAGAATCAACAACAACAACAACACACAGGTGGAAGAGGCAAATTCAGAGGTAGGGGGAGTCAAAGAGGCCGTGGAAATTGGCAAAGGCAATATAATGATGCACGTGAATGCTACTATTGTGGTAAGCCAGGACATGTGCAGTCAGAATGTTATAAGAAGCAGGCTGACATGCAAAATGGGAAAGTGCAGCAAAACAACTATGCATCTGTGCGCTTTTGCCGCACAGGTCGTAGCTGGGGACTTGCCAGACACCGTATGCGAGCCACGAATGGCTACAAGCATACAACCAGGGAAGGAAGCTCAAACAGAATGCCAAAGGGTGTGTCACTCACCGCTTAACTACTGCCTTGAAGGATTCCCGCGTCGCAGCCGTGAAGGAGGAGCCGCCGTCGCCGCTCTACCGCCTCTCCGCCGTCTCGCCGTGCCGCTACACAGTGCGCTCGATCGCTCTCTCACTCTCTCTCTCTCTCTCTCTCACACACGCAGGAGAAGGAAAACAAGGAGATAAGGCAAGAGCACTCTTCTATTCACAACACATGAGAATGAGGATTTTAGGGTTACATTTGACTCATATAGGTGACTTGGCCGTTCACACTTGGGCACCCATACATGGCCGGCCGACCCTAACCCTTATCCTACTGATATCCAAGGTGCGCCTCTCATCGGCGATCACCCAATCCCTTCATCCTTAACATATGGTGCCGACAAGCCCGGCCCATGACTCAGAATATTTAAATTAATGACGTAAAATATAGTACGTCGCCATGTCCGCCATGGGTTAACATGCCCCCCTTCCTGATGTAGATTCCGTCCTCGGAAGCTATGGTATGGTAAGCTCAAGAGGGTTGTTGTGGTAGACCGTCTGCAAAACAGGGAAGTAGAGTGAAGGTATGCTAGAATTCAAAAGATATAAAGTGTATAAATTCAAGCATGTGAGACCACAATGGATGTTGCTATGAGAACTTAGTTTAAAAGTCACATGAGTGAGCTAGTGTAGCAAATTAATAGGAGTTTAAAATTATTGAAAGGAATTCAAGAGTTAGCAAGGTGTCACAGGTTAATCAAGGTTTATAACTGGCCTAAGTCAAGGAAAATAACCAAGCTTAATAAATAAACAGATGACCACACTGTGTCTACTCTAAGAACAAGTTAATACCACACGTCTAGGGACACAAGAAACATCACAGTTACAGGAGCCTTTTGCCTCTTTTTTTTTTTTTTTTAATGCACGTGACAATTTTTACACACAATGGCGACCTTCCTAAGGCAAAACTAACATCGATCCTGGTACCATGTTTAACACAAGGCATTATCCAGGAATCTATTAGCTCACTTTAGGCAAGGCTACCCCCTACCAACCAAGGCATCGGTCTGGAGTAGAATACTCCTCGCCTACCAAGTATCAATAAGGCGATAGGCCAACATTAAAGCACACTAACCCTTGTATTGCCATTTATTGTAGGCTTTTTTTTTTTAAATCTATTTCTTTTGATCTTTGCTCCTGAACTAAAATGTGTTCTTACATCCTTTCGACAAGGGGTAAAAGCTATGTCCTAGAGGTCAACACACACATGGCCAGGTGTCAAACATTAAGATGGTTTGACCCTAGACCTAAGACAATCGTATTCCAAGGTTAACTAAAGACATCATGCTGCCTAGGAATATTTCCAATAAAGTTAAGCTCATTAATGTTTTACACTAGCATGCAAGCAACTTCAAAAACTAAGTAGTACAGTGACAATTTCCATGTGGTCATGCCGTATAGTTTATGAAATTAATTGAACAGAAAAAACGAAAGAGAGTGGGTATGGAAGAATTACACCTGAAATTGGAGATCTCCTTGATTTGATGAGACAGCTTGCAATGTGATGTAGATATATTTTGATGATCGTTGCGGCAGTCTCAAGATATGGAAGCGAACCCACCTCAAACTTTTTAACCTGTACAATCAACTAACAAGCACTATACCTCGAGAGGCACATCAGTGTGAAAATTTCAAGACTCGTTTAAGGAATCTAAACTAGAAAAAACTTGAAAACACTAACCTACCTACCAGTCACCACACTACTACTGAGAATACGGTAAGAGGATGTTGTAGAGTCCTGGCTCTAGCCCTAAGGCTAAGCCTCTATCCGCATCATCCAAACAAATAAAGTCAACCTCAGTAGTGCCATGAGTTTCATCCGTCCATTCATCATTGTCAGATATTTCCTTTTCATTTTCCCATCCACATAAACTCATCAAGAATATAACCATGCGAGGATAGTCATCTTGTGGAAAAGGAAAGCATTGGGCTATCGGGGATATTTCCTCTACGGAGTAGGGGTCAGTCATGGTCAATAGGCGAATTAGCCATTCTAATTCTTCAACATTTTCCTCTCTGGCCAGTACATCTATATGATCCCATTCAGTTTCAATTACAGGATAGCACATGTGAAATATCTGAGAAAGGTACAGATGATACCTCTCATCAAAGGCGGGAGTGGATGAAGTGTATGATGATCGTGCATCTGCCATATCTGCAAACACAGATATAGCATCAGTAGGTTTGTGAGACAGGTCAATCTAGTTCTTGATTGTATACGGATATTTATCCTCTTTTTGTGCTCTTGCTCTTTTTACTATTTTTTGTTTTTCTTTTCTTTGTTTTGTTTTTTTTTGTTTTTTATAATGTATGAAGCTATATATATACATCCCCTTGAATTTGGCAATTACATGGTCAGGGGAGAAGGTTAAGGAGGAAGCATTAGAATGTCGAGCGTGAGTACATGCTCCCCCTTTCCTTGGGTAGATCATATTATTTGCAATGATGTTGCAGCCTCTTGGAACCAATTTGTCCAGCGGGTCATAGGTTGTGATGTGGGCAGATAGCTTTTTATGACCCTTGTGGCCACATCCAATTGCAGAGATGGTAGTGTACGCTCCCATTGACGAATGGAGGAAATGGTTTCCATCGATACTATTACAAGGGGAGATGTAGGCTCATCGGTTTTTTGTTGGGTGTTGACAAGAGTAGGTGTAGAGCATGTAGAAACTTCTATATGAGTGTGTGCCTGGCATGAGGAGCTAGAAGCTTCATGTGGCTCCCCCCTTCCTGAGCTAGGTGGTAATGATCGATATCGTTTGGGAATCCAAACTAACTCTGGAAGTGGTGCGGAGCACTCTGTTACCTTTCCCTTACCACGGTCTTGAATTGTCATTGGGGTGGCAACAATTGGTTTGCAAGGTTTTACAGGTGATGTAGAGGGTTTCACCTTATGTTTAGGGACCCAAATCTGGTCATTCCCCTCGTAGTACCCTTGGGCTACTAATAATTTTTTAGGGATCCATCGCGATGTTACATTGCCCTTTCTCGGGTGGGTAGCTGCTTTCCTTTTACGAGGCTTCTTGGTGGCTGAACGAGATTGAGCAGGGGAAGTAGCTGTTAACGAAGCTTTGGAGACCCATTTGTATGTACTCTTTGGCATAGTAAGTAAAGCTTTAGGGACCACCTTGCCTGTTTCCACTCTTGGCATTGAAGCGTTAGAGGGGTGGCCAACAATCGAAGATGGTTTTGCCACTGGACTTTGTGATTTTTTGTTATCTAATATTTGAGTGGATGACTTAGGTGCGGGATTTTGAGCGGTCAGACCTAGTGTTGGTTCTTGCGTTGTGACTTGTCTGGTTGCCCAATCGATATTGCACTTGGTGGCCATCATCCATTTGCGCCCTAAGATTACAGTCCCTCCCATGGTACCAGTAGGCATAACCAAAAAGCTTTGAATTATGGTTCCCTTGTCATAGGCAACCGGAGTGTGCAGAATTCCTGATACAGGGGTTTTCTTCTTGTTGATTCCTTGAACTTGGATAGAACTCTTGGTTAAAGGTGGTTTTCCCAGTTGACACCACACGCCATATGATAGCAAATTATGTTGAGCTCCTGTATCCAATAATGCATTATACAGCACCTCCCCGTAAGGACTCTGTAACTCAATTGGGTATCTTAGAGGTGGGTCAGATTCCAGTGCATCCTCCTCTGCTTCCTCGAAAAATACTTGCGTAATTCCCAAGTTGGCTTCTCGTTGTCGCCTAGCACGCTGTTGACGTTCTTTGGCTTCGACTCTCGCTTGTATCTTTTTAAGCTCAGCTTGTTCTTTAGCTGCCTTCTTTTGATGGATTGCATGTAACTCCTCCTGGCTTAGGGGGTCATAGTATCTTTTGAATTTACTCCCATTAAGGAATCCAATGGTTTCAACTCCGTCGAGAGTCTCCACTCTGATGGTACCTTGCGGGGTAATTTCACATACTCTATATGGTCCCTTACCAGCATATTTGAGCTTCTTCTTTTCGTTTCGCACTCCATACATCAGGACTTTATCCCCAACCTTGATGTCCTTGTCCTTTAAATGGCGATCAAACCATTTTTTCCTTCTATCCTTCTCCACAAGGGCATTGTATACAGCCAATTGTCTTTCTTCGTTTAGCCGCTCAAGGATATACAGACGCTCTGCTAAAGGATTACCATCCCATCCCTCTTGAGTAGCAACACGAAGACTAGGAATGACAAATTCCCACGGCATGACTGCTTCTTGGCCATATACCATTTTGAATGGTGTGCAATTAATAGCCACTTTGTACGCAGTACGATAGGCCCATAAAGCTGTCGTAAGCTTTAGATCCCAATCCGTGCGATGAGCTTCAACTGTCTTTGTCAAAACAAAGATTAAAGTCTTGTTGGTACTCTCGGCTTGGCCATTCGCTTGCGGATAGTAAGGAGTAGATTTATGATGGGATATCATGAAATTTGTTGTGAGCTCCTTAATCACTTCATTTATAAAATGCGTACCATTGTCGCTCACAAGTTCAAAAGGACAACCGAATCGTGTGATTATATTTTCAAAAAGGAACTTGGCTGTTGTCCTTGCATCTGCCTTACGTGTCGCTTTCGCTTCAGCCCATTTGGTCATATAGTCAGTGGCCACAATAATATAGCGAGATTGTGTGTTTCGGGCCGCTGGACTAATTGGACCTACAAAGTCTAAACCCCACTTTTCAAATGGTTGGTTTACTTTGATCGGATGTAGGGGCATCTGATCTTTCCTCTGCGGTTTCTTGTATCGTTGGCATTCATCGCAACCCTTCACAAAGAGTGATGCATCTTGGAACATAGTGGGCCACCAATACCTTGATTGTAAGATCTTTCGCGCAGTTAAGTCTCCTGAGAAGTGACCACCGGCTACGCCCATATGTGCCTCTTGCAAAATGTATAGATACTCATCCTCTCGGGCACAACGCCTAAGAATGTCATCCTTTTCTCTTTTATAAAGAGTCCCTGCTATCAGGCAATAGGGTTCGCATTCTTTGATCAGCTTCCGAGCTAGATCTTTGCGAAGCTCCTTGGGTGGAAAGCCATTAACCAAAAAGTTAACAATCTTCTCACTCCATTCAGGCATTGTCTCCACCATGAACAGGGAAGTGTCAGGTAAGTCATCATCAACCCCTGTAGGAGCCTCACCATTGGGTATGCGAGACAAATGATCAGCCATAACATGTTTCTTGCCAGGTCTCACAACAACCGTGAAATCAAACTCAAGAAGAATCAATAGCCATCGTGTGATTCTTCCTGTGGAGCATGGTTTGTTTACCAGATACAACAATGCTTGATGATCCACATAGAAAATAAACTTGGTGGCAAGGAGGTAATAACGAAATTTCCTTACTGCATATATCATTGCCAACCCTTCTCGCTCCGTAGTGGTGTAGTTCATCTCAGCATCGTTCAACTAGCGACTGGCAAAGCTAATGGGGTAGTCTAGCTTGTGTTCTCCAGGTTGAGTTAACACACACCCAATAGCAAAGTTTGATGCATCAATATGCACATGGAAGAGTAAATCCCAGTTAGGCATTCTCAAGATTGGAGCACTCGCCAAGGCCTTCTTTAATAGCTCATAGGCACGGTCACATTCTTCGGTCCAAATAAACTCAATGAGAAGCTTATACAATGGTCGAGCTATCTCGGCGAAGAAGAGAATAAACCTTCGATAATAACCAACGTGGCCCATAAAGCGTTGGACTCCCTTGTAGTTGGTGGGTGGGGGTAATTCCAGAATGACCTTGATTTTACTCTCATCAGTGGAAATCCCATTTTTGGACACTATATGCCCTAAGATAACTCCGTGTTTAACCCAGAATTGGCATTTGAAAGGATTCAAGGAGATGCGATATAATCTACACCTTTCAAATATTTTTCGTAAACACATCAAGTGCTCGTCCCAAGAGGAATGAACACAAAGATCATCTAAGAAAGCTTCACAGAAGTCCCTTAGATATTCCTTAAAGGCCGTGTTTATCAATCGTTGGAATGTTGCAGGTGCATTGGTCAGGCCAAAAGCCATGACGCGAAAGGCAAACACTCCAAACTCCGTGATAAATGCTGTTTTAGCTTGGTCCTCGTCTGCAATTGTGATCTGATTGTAACCCGAGTACCCATCTAAAAAGCTATATGCCTCCTTGCCTGCCACTCTTTCAAGCACATGTTCAGAATATGGCAAGGGGTAATGATCCCTTCTGGTGGCTGCATTAACCTTTTTGAGATCAACGCACACTCTGAGTTTCCCATTCTTCTTTGGCACGATGACTATCGGAGAAACCCATTCTGAGTGCTCAATAGGATATATGAATCCACATTTTACCAGCTTTTCAATTTCCTCTTGTACAATCTTTGCGTACTTAGGATTCATTGGGTAGGGACGTTGCTGGACTGGTTTAGCAGTGCTAATCATTGGAATCGTGTGTTGCACCACCGAGGGTGGAACACCCTTCATATCATGATATGTCCAAGCAAATATGTCCTTGAATTCTTTAAGAAGCTTCGTAAGTGCAGCTTCTTCCGCCTTGGTGAGGTCTTGAGCAATATGAAGTGGTTTAGACTCCTCACCCGGATCTGCTAAGTCTATCTCCTTAACTACCGCAGGGCCATCGTAGACACCGCTACTCCCATTGGTAGGCGTTCGTTGGGCTTTTGTGTAGACTACTTTACGTTCCCCTGTGGTGAATGATTTGAAATGCTCGGGTGCGGGGTGTAAGTCTACTGGTTCCTGTTGTGCCAGACTTTTTTCTTTCAATTCCGCTTCCTTTTGCTGCTGAGCCAACTCTTGGTTTTGTCGCCTTCTTGCAGTACGACTTAGTTTTGGCTTCTCTTCGATTTCTAATTGGGCGACGTCATGAGGTTGCGGAATACACCACATGACACTTTGGAGGTATTGTCCCCAATTATCCGCTATCTTCCGATGAGCATCAATGGCTCCTACATAACTAAGCCATTCTGCAGTGGATCGCTCCTTGTTTATTGCAGTTCGTACATTAGCTCGATAGCGTTGGCGCTTATGTCTCGTTTTCTTCTTACCAAGTTTTTTATTTTTGTTTCTATCCGATTCGGACTCACTTGGTCGATCTTCACTTTCGGATGAACTGCAGGAGGCCACTGTCCTAGGCCTTGAGCACCTTGCTTCCACATTTGGGTGAATATTTGATTCATTTTCTCCATCAGGCTCAGGGTCAGTTTCTTCTTGAGATTCATACTCAGAGTTGCATTGGTCAGAGTCTTCGCTACTTTCAGTGTCGGTGGAGTTTGCCACGTTCTCGCCATCAGGAGTCATGTGCATAACACCTATCATGTTTATTGGCACTAACGGTGGCATATCTTGCCCCTCAAGTGTTACCCAACTTGTGCCTCTATTTCCCCATGTGTCTATGGTTGCCGCTAGGTGTACCCAATCCACGTTATCCGACTCAGTCATACCCGGTAGGACATCCATATAAGGAGAATCTTTCCCATCATCAGTCTCTTTTTTGCATGTATAGCAATACCTTAATGGGGCGGAGTGAATAGTGGTATCCGATCGATTATCAATGATAACCTTGCTTCCTAAAGGATGTGCACGACCATTCTCAAGATCAACTCGAATGACAGAGTCCTGGAATTGTAGGTAGACATGGTTTTTCGACCAGTCATGCACCATTTGTGCTTCCCTCATGAAAGGACGTCCTAAGATCATTTGATATGACATAGGATGCTTGGAGAAATCCATTACAATGAAGGTATGTTTTACCTTGTATCCCAGGACCTTGATCTTAAGGTCCCTTAATATTCCAATAGGTTTAGCTATGGTTCCGTTTGCCATCTTAACCACTATGTTTGTGACTTCGAGGTGAGGCCTTCCCATAGATTCCCAACAGTTTTTAGTCACAATGCTCACTCCAGCACCACCATCAAGGATTCCCTTTAGAGTTAATCCCTTGGTAGTAATGGGGAGGGTGGCATTAGATTCGTCACCTTCAAAGTACTGTCCCAACTTGTTCACAGGTATTTCCACGACCGAATCTTCATCAAAGTTGGGTTGTAGATCCCAATGTTCTCCTTCATCTTGAAGCGTGTCGGGTCTATCCATATTTGCAAATTGTGGTAGCCCCGCCTTTAGTTCTCCATTGAGAAATGCCCGAAGAGCTAAGAATAGCTCAGGATCTCCGTATAATTTGGATATGATCGTGGTTCTGATCTCAGAGGACATGAAATCCATTAGCTTGGACACATTCAACGGTACTTTTCGAGACATCGCCCCTTGACTAGGGACTGGTGAAGATGGAATCACTTCCTCTTCGATGGGGTCAGGCATTCCCTCACTAAACATTCTTTCCAGCAAGAAGGGTGTTTGCCCACTTCCGGATGTCCTATCCTCACTTTCTTCCCGAATGATACTCGGTATAGCTAACGGTTTATGGTTCCGGTGAGGCTGAACTTGCGTAGGAAACACTGTGTCTGAAATTTTGACTTTTCTCGGGTTTGGCTCTAGTTCTCTTTGTGTTTCTTCCACCAAACCCCTTAAGTGTTGTACTTGTTCAATCTCCTCAACTGGGTTTGGGTAAGTTCCAATCTTTTTCTTGAGGGTTTTTGGCCCACGTGGCTTGTCTTGGGGAGTCTCAGTCAGTTTGGGTGGTCGAGAGGGCATTAACTGACTTGGTTGTGGGGCCGAGGAAGTTTCCTTCTGTTTTCCCTTATTTATGTACTCGCTTGATTCCCCTTCATTGAGCTCCCGTGTGGGTTCCTCCCTTAAGGTAGTGGTTTTGGTCCCCATGGTTTCTATTGAATCAGAATCGTCTTCAGGATCATTCATATACACGGGGTCGTCTCCTGTCCCTATGTTAGTCTTTGAACTAGGCTTGGAGCTCGTGGCATTAAGCGATCTCTTCCGCCGTGTTTTCCTTTTCTTTGCCTGAGCGATTGATGCAGTATCCCTTTCTTCAAGAATGTAGTTTTGATTTTGAAGCATTGACCGTGTAACTACATTCGCGGGTACAACGGGTGTGGTTCTTCGTGCTTGGTTGGTGACCTCAACCAAATTCAATGGCGTAATCTTGGGTGCATTAGGATTATGTGGACATTGAGCGATCAAATGATCTATGCCACAACGATTACATGTAAGTACCGGCATTCCCGATGTGCTCCCTTGATTTGGTTGCATCTGAGTAGCGATCTTTTGTAACCTATTAGGGCACTCCGCTACACGATGCGGTCCACCACACTCGTAACATTGAAGAGGTGGTCTCCTCGCCATGGTATTAAGGTTTTGCCCTCTTGTGGCAAGAGCAGCCGCTTGATATACAGGCTTGACTTGCCCGAAATGATCCTCCATGTAGTACTGGGGAATCATTTCAAACGTATCAATCCCGTATGGAGCAGTGGGGTCTACCTCCTCTTCATAATCTCCACATGCACTATGTGACTCACAACCCATCTGGTTTACAGGGGTAATCCTTGGATGTGGAGGTTGTGGTCCTAGCACTGGCGGTGGTAACGGCACAGACTGGACTACATTCGGATTCCTTGGAACTATGTGCTGTGACGGTTGCTCGATAGGTTGTGCAGGCATTAGCGCGGGTACTTGAGGTGTGTTTGACCAAGCTAGTGGTGCCTGGTTTGCCAACATTCGCTTAAGTGTTAGGCAATCTTTAGATTGATGGCCATACTTACCACATGCATTGCAATTCCCATTGAATTTGACTCTAAATGTGGGACATTCACTCGTGCTATGTGGTCCTAAGCACACCGAACACCATTGTTGCTCTCTCCTTGGGTACATATGGCTATTCTGAGGAGCTCGATTACCCCTAAAGTATTCTTGGAGAGCCTTAGTAAGGTCGGTCACAGACATTTCAGATATCTTGGGCTCCTTGGCAATAGGTTTTACCGTCATTGGCTCGTGCCCAGATACTTGCGAACTAACAGACTTTGTTTCTGAAGACACCTTTTTACCTGCAATCATCAAGTTGTCTTCTAACTGGATTGCATTGGCAGTGACTGCTTCCCACGTTGTAAGACCTCTAATGACTAGGCCATTGTAAATGTCCTCGTGGCGCAATCCTCGGATGAAATCTATCGAGGAGTTGGTTGTTATTGAAGCGTTCATCGGGAGTGCAGCGAGAATTTAGATGCTTCAATCGACTTATAAAGTCTCTCACTGACTCCCCTTCCTCGCGTTCAGCTTTTTGGAGTTGAGATGCTACCCCCCAAAGCACACCCTCACGTATGTATTCTTTCAAGAACAATCTCTTGAGAGTGGGGTAGTGAGTGCGCTCTTCAACCCTTAAGGTTCGATACCAATCTCCGGCCTTCCCACTCAAGGTTAAGCCTAAGGCTTTACACTTATGCAGCTCATTGTGTTCTTCCAAGGAATCACACACGTGTTCAAAGACTTCAATGTGCTTCCTAACATCCTCGTTACCACTGAATTTTTGAGTGAGCTTAGCCACTTGTACTGCCTTGCTTCTAGGTTCTCTCTCAGGCATACCCCGCATGTTTTCTGCAATGGATCGTCCGATCGTCTGAGCAAATGCTACGAGATCACCTAAGTGAGCAGGCATAGTTGGTGGAGGCACTTCTGGGATAGCCTGGCTGATAGGAGTTGGCGTTGGTCTGAGTAAGTTGGCAAATGACGTAGGATATGATATGTGGCTAGGCCTAGCTCCCCTTGGATAATGGTTATGATAAGGCAGTCTTGGAGCATACGCCATTGGCATACTAGGAGGCGTAGGAGCTACATGAGCATGAGTAGCAATAGGTACATAAGGCCGATAGGCACTGCCACGCACTGTTGTAGGTACTGTTCCACTAGGTAGTGGTGTCGTACTAACTACAGTGGTAACAGGTGCGCTTTTTGTCATGCTCATCATTGGGGTGGCATTGCGGATTCCTTAATGGAAAGTTGAGCCAAGGTTGGAAAACTAAAGTTACTACTCGTGGGCTCAACCTGCATTGAGACTCCAGGCGAAACAACGTATGAAGGGTCTATGGGACTCACCGAGGGAGTCTCCAATTGTGATAGGGTTGGTTGTTTTACCTTGCCCGTATCCAAAAATCTCATAGGGCCAGTGGAAACTAAGTTCACTCCCCTATTTTGCCTCTCAATTTGGATAATTCTATGAATCACCTCGCATATCATGTGTTGTTGCTCCTCTAGATTAGTGGCGCTAGATGTAGATCGTAGGACTTCTAACCAACCTACATGATATGTGTAACCCGTGTATAGGTCCGTTAGAGTCTCTGTGTGTAGATCATATTCCCAATTTTCATTGAGAAATATCCCATCTAGACTTGGTGTGCCAAATGGTTCTCTTGAAGTGGACGCAATGTCACTTCTTATAGGTTGGCTTCTAGGGACCTCTACTTTAGGAAGAGCATTGGAATGTGGTAGCTCAGTAGGGCCCTCATTAAACGAAGTGGGTAGAATATCCACATGGACACTCTTTGGGAGGGTAGGGTCTATATAAGATGTGAATGGCGAATCTACTACCCCTCCTTCCTCATTTACTTCGCTTGTAGCATGTTCAGAGCGTGTAGCTCTACTAAAGGTCTCTATTAGACGACTAAACATGCTAGATCCGGGTTGTGGGGCCCACACTGGCATGTTTTGGCTTGTCTCCTCAGGGTTCTTGGTAGGGTGTCCTTCCATGGCTTCTGAGTCAGAAGATGAGTCACTATCCACTATTCGTGGATCTTGGGTTGCACTCCCTTGGGTTCCAGCCGAAGGCCAAGATGCCAACGTGGAGGGATGGTGTGAGCCTGTGTAGACTGAAATGCTTTCTAGTGGCTCAGACTCCAGCACCCGACCAGAGCGTAGATGCATGTGATGTGGGTACCCTACGTGCGTTGGTAACTACCCTTGAAACTCACACAAGTGGTTTCTTAGGGTATTTTGCACCTCGTTTTTACTTGTTTTTAGATTGTTTTTAACTCGTTTTTGACCCCCTTACTTACGGTCAAACTTGGACTAGGGCGTGTGATAGCTCGAAACGAGCGTATCGTTTAAAGGGTCCTAGTGTGCTTTACAGCACCGTGTTCGCCTATATAGAGCTCCTGTAGTCCTCAAAATAGTCCGTTTCCTTTGGGGGGAAGGGGCAAAAGCCTATTTGCTTGTGGAGGAAAGGGTGAGGGCTTTATCCCACATGCTCACTTTACTCCTTGGGGAGTGGGCTATATATAGGGCACGACTTCCCATAAGCTCTCACTTGAGAGAAAGCTATGGAGGCTCACTCTCCTATATATATATATCAAAAGGCCGGGGCCGGGGCCGGGGTCGTGGGTCAATTGGGGTTCTTTCTTTTCAAATTTTTTTTCTCCAATTAGAAAATCTTTCCTCTCCACATGTTTGGTTCTTTCTTTGAAAATAAAATTTAATTTTTTTCAGAAACAGAGATTGAAAACCACAGAAACACCTCAACAGCAACACAGACGCCTTTCCTATAGTGTAGATTAAACTTCACGCAGCAGCAGCCGAGCTGCAAACTGGAGCTTGGTGCAGGGCAACTCCCCGGCAGCGGCGCCAAAAATGTGCGCTTTTGCCGCACAGGTCGTAGCTGGGGACTTGCCAGACACCGTATGCGAGCCACGAATGGCTACAAGCATACAACCAGGGAAGGAAGCTCAAACAGAATGCCAAAGGGTGTGTCACTCACCGCTTAACTACTGCCTTGAAGGATTCCCGCGTCGCAGCCGTGAAGGAGGAGCCGCCGTCGCCGCTCTACCGCCTCTCTGTCGTCTCGCCGTGCCGCTACACAGTGTGCTCGATCGCTCTCTCACTCTCTCTCTCTCTCTCTCTCTCTCACGCAGGAGAAGGAAAACAAGGAGATAAGGCAAGAGCACTCTTCTATTCACAACACATGAGAATGAGGATTTTAGGGTTACATTTGACTCATATAGGTGACTTGGCCGTTCACACTTGGGCACCCATACATGGCCGGCCGACCCTAACCCTTATCCTACTGATATCCAAGGTGCGCCTCTCATCGGCGATCACCCAATCCCTTCATCCTTAACATATGGTGCCGACAAGCCCGGCCCATGACTCAGAATATTTAAATTAATGACGTAAAATATAGTACGTCGCCATGTCCGCCATGGGTTAACAGCATCCTCAAGCAGAAATAATGAGGACAATGAAAGGTTGTTTGTTATGCAGCATGTTGTAAATGCCATGTCTGAAAATGTTGATGCAGCACAAAAAGATAATGTATGGTATGTGGATTCAGGCGCTTCGAACCACATGACGAGTCATGGGGAGTGGTTCAAGGAGATGAAGAACCCGGAAAGACCAGGTTTTGTGGAAACAGGGGATGACACTGCTCATCCAATTGCCCACGTTGGAGATGTGCCATTATCTATGCAGGATGGCAAAGTGAAGTACCTTGCAGATGTACTTCATGTACCGAACATAACAAAGAATCTGGTTTCAGTTGGCCAGATGATTGAGCAGGGGTTGCAGGTTCGGTTTAACCCGGATGGGTGTTATGTTGAAGATTTCAAAGACAAGTGCAGGTTGGTTGCAAAAGGCAACAGAGTGGGCAGAATGTTTACGTTGAATGTAGACATGCCTGAGATGAGTGCTGCGATGTTTGCAAATGGTTCAGGAGTTGTTGCAGACACAGACATATGGCATAAAAGAATTGGACATGTAAATGTTCAGAGATTGAAGTCTATGCAGACAAAAGGAATCGTGACAGGGCTGCCAAAATTTAAAGTGGAAGGTATGCAGAAAATCTGTGAAGCATGCCAATTTGGGAAGCAAACAAAGCATGTGTTTCCACGTAACAGATATGTGAGCAGAAATGCACTAGATGTTGTGCATTCAGATGTATGGGGTCCTACGAAGACCGTGTCTATGGGAGGCTGCAGGTACTATGTCACTTTCATTGATGACCACACAAGAAAAGTGTGGGTATATTTCATGAAGGAGAAGAGTGAGGTGTTCACTCACTTTCAAAATTTCAGAGTTTTGGTTGAAAAGCAAACAGGGAAATATGTAAAGTGCCTAAGGTCAGATGGAGGGGGAGAATACTTCTCCAATGAGTTCTCTGAATTTTTGAAGAAGAATGGTATTCGGAGACAGTTCACATGTAGATACACTCCGCAGCAGAATGGAGTTGCTGAGCGAAAAAACAGGCACATTGCTGAGATTGCACGAGCATTGATGGAAGAGAAGAATATGCCGCATTGCTATTGGGCTGAGGCTGTTTCTACAGCAGTATACATCATGAACAGGACTCCAACTGCAGCCATACATGATGTAACTCCAGAGGAGAGGTTTACTGGCAGAAAACCAGATTTGTCTCATCTGAAAGTTTTTGGATGCATTGCATATGTGCATGTGCCAGATGAGCTGAGAACTAAGCTGGATCCGAAAGCTGAAAAATGTGTGTTTATTGGATATTCCCTTGAGCAAAAGGGATACAGGTGTTATAACCCTGCTACACGTGAGTTGAGGGTAAGCAGGGATGTTGTCTTTGATGAGATGAGCAGCTGGTATGCTGCTGAAAAAGAAGCTGTTGGGGCTGATGTGAGTGGAAGTGTGGTTGCACAGAATGCAGGACAGCAATCACAGTCTTTGAGTGGACCAGGAGAGTCCTCATCTAGTGGGTCTGTTGATAGACCATGGAGTGGCAGGCTGCGTCATAATACCAGCCCTGCAAATGTGATTACTACATCATGTAAAGGAAAAGAGAAAGTGGTTGAGCCCCTTGGTATGCCTGACATTTCTGCAGGGCATTCTCATGTTGATGGAGAGTCTAGTGGCTCAGATATGAGCCTTGATGAAGAGCTTGGGATCCCAGCTATGAGAACACCTGGTGTAAAGAAGGCTATGGAAGCCATGAATGAAAAGCTGCGAAGATCAGGGAGAGTGAAGAACCCTGTGCAGAGATTTACATATGATGGTTATGTGGCACATCACTATGCATATATGGCAAAGGTTGTGCAGGTTGTTGAGCCCACATGCATTGATGAGGCTGTTGGAAATGTGTATTGGGAGAAAGCTATGGATGAGGAGATGGATGCACTATATGGAAATGAAACTTGGGACTTAGTGCAATTGCCTAAAGGCAAGAAAGCCATTGGATGCAAGTGGGTGTACAAAGTTAAACATAACAGTGATGGAAGCATAAACAGGTACAAGGCTAGATTGGTAGCCAAAGGATATGCGCAGACATATGGGATTGATTATGAGGAAACTTTCAGCCCAGTTGCCAAGATGGCAACGGTGAGAGTTGTGATAGCAGTGGCTGCGTCAAAGCAATGGTCTTTACATCAGATGGATGTAAAGAATGCATTCTTGCATGGGGATTTGCAAGAAGAGGTGTATATGTTGCAGCCACCTGGTTATGAGGATGTGGGTCACCCCGAGCATGTTTGCAGGTTGAAGAAAGCCTTGTATGGCTTAAAGCAAGCACCAAGAGCATGGTCTGACAAGATTTCTGAATATCTTGTCACTATTGGCTTTCATGTAGCCAATGCAGATTTCTCATTGTATGTGAGACATGGTGATAGAGGGGTTGTGCTTGTTGTCATCTATGTAGATGACTTGATCATTACGGGGGACCATGATGCAGAGATCTTTGATGTAAAGATCTTGCTTAGACAGAAGTTTGAGATGAAGGATCTGGGGGAGCTCAGATATTTCTTGGGCATTGAGGTGATTAGGTCACCACATGGTATTGGATTACTGCAGAGACAGTATGGCTTGGACATGTTGTCCAAGTATGGTATGACAGGCTGTAAGCCTATTTCTGTGCCATTGGATCAGAATGGCAAGTTGAGTGCAGATTCAGGAGAGATCTTGGAGGATCCTACTATGTACAGACGCATAGTAGGAAGTTTGATCTACATGACGATCACCAGACCAGATTTGAGCTATGCTGTTGGGTTGGTGAGTCAGTTTATGCAGGTTCCACGGAAACCGCATTTGGATGCTGTGAGACGCATACTGAGGTATGTGAGGTCTACTTTGCACTGTGGACTATTCTATGAGACTGGGACAGAGATATGTGTACATGGGTACACAGATGCTGATTGGGCTGGTAGTATCTCAGACAGAAGATCTACCAGTGGATTCATGTTTTCTTTGGGGAGTGCTGCTGTGACTTGGAGCAGCAAGAAGCAGCCTACGGTTGCTCTATCGAGTACAGAGGCCGAGTATAGAGGAGCTGCTATGGCAGCATGTGAGGTAGCTTGGTTGAGAAAGCTACTTGCAGATTTGGGTCTATCAGTGGATAGACAAGTTGTCATTTTCTGTGACAACATTAGCAGTATACAGTTGGCCAGGAACCCAGTCTTTCATGCTCGTACGAAGCACATAGAGGTCCACTACCACTTCGTCAGAGAGAAGGTCTTGGCAGGAGACCTTGACCTTGTTTATGTCAGCATAGAGGATCAGGTAGCTGACATCTTCACCAAAGCATTGGGTACAGAGAAGCTCCGCAGATTCAGGGCTTCACTTGGTGTACATGAGATGGAGTTGAGCTCGAGGGGGAGTGTTGAGATATCGAGCTCTAGTGAGGCGGTGGACACTGATGACCCGCCTGGGGGATAGGCCCCGCACTTACACCACTGGCATGGTTGGTGAGATCTTGGGTGATATGCGGCCAGTGGGATGACAGGCTGTGTGACAGCCACTCTAGAGACTGGCATAGTTATAGCGCCAGCTCATTTAGTCGGGTTCACACTATAGAGAACCCGTGTATGTATTGGTTGAGTACCTTTCATATTGTGTGTACTCTTATCTTGTATATGGTGTGTTGAGTGTTGAGTAGAGAAGAAGAAGATTTTCAGCCTCTCACCTTGTGTGTTCTCTATTAGGGTTTTGTGAGTGTGTGTGTGTGCTTTCAAGAGCTCAAGCTCTCTTCCCCCCTGCATCTTTTCATCCCTGACATAGTGATAATGCACCTCAATGTGCTTTGTGCGAGCATGAAAAACTGGGTTTCTCGCAACTGCCAATGCGCTCTGACTATCAGTGTAGATAGAGGTGGTAGACTCCTGTCCAACACCCAAGTCAACCATAAGCCGTCTGAGCCACACACACTCAACCGTAGCTTTGTGAAAGCTGCCTTGTACTCAGCTTCACAACTAGAAGTGACCACAGTAGGTTGCTTCTTGCTCAACCAAGATATGCATGAGCTACCAAGCCACTTGTGGACACTCTTGTGTCATAGCAACCAGCCCAATCTGAGTCTGAAAAAGCATGTAAATCTGGCGGCCCCAAGATGTATGGTTCCACTCAGGTAGCAAAAGATGCGTTTAACTGCCTTCCAATGTTGAGACCCTGGGCTATGCATAAACCTGCTCACCTGTGAGACTGCAAACTGAATGTCCGGCCTCGTAATGTATACATAAATGAGGCAACCAACAGATGTCTGATAGAGTGTGACATCAAAGTGATCTCCAGCATCATGAATTGGAGTAGCAATAGACTTGCAGTCTTCAAGGCCAAATCTCCGCAACAATGTCTCAATATACTTTGTCTGACACAAAGCAATACCTCCATCACACTGCTTAAATTGTATTCCCAAATAATGATGCAAATGCTCCAAATCTGACACAAAGCAATACCTCCATCACACTGCTTAAATTGTATCCCCAAATAATGATGCAAATGCCCCAAATCTGATATCTCAAAAGAGGCATTCCAATCAGCCTTAAAATCGGCAATATGACTCTCATTTGGTCGTGTGAGCAGCAGCATGTCATTAACATAGAGAGCAATGATTAGATGTACATCATCCACACGTTTAACATACAAAGTGCTTTCTGTTGGACTATTATGAAAACCATGTGCAGTCAAATATGCATGTATCTTTTCATACCAAGCTTGTGGAGCTTGCTTTAAACCATACAAAGCCTTTTTCAACCTGCACACTTTGTTTTCCTGCCCTCTTTGAACAAAACCACGAGGCTGCGATACATACACCTCCTCATGCAAATCTCCATTCAAGAACGCAGTCTTTATGTCCAACTGGTGTACATTCCAACCATTATGAGCTACCAAAGCACAAATGCTACGAATGGTAGTCATACGACAAGTGGGAGCAAAGGTCTCATCAAAATCAATGCCCTTTTCTTGAGCAACAAGTCTAGCCTTATAGTGATCAACACTGCCATCTGGCTTTCGTTTCAACTTAAAAACCCACTTACATCCAATGACCTTTTTACCAATAGGAAAATCACACAAAGACCATGTACCATTCTTCATTATAGCATCATATTCACTTTGCATTGCAGCCAACCAATTTTTTTATTTTTGTGCCTCATCAAATGAAAGAGGTTCTTCCTCTTCACACATACTAGACACAGCCAAAGCATAACAATCTAATGCATAAGAGGCATGTTGAAAACCTGAACAAGTACGACTAGAAATAGGTGCATCAATTTTACTATCACGCAAGGTTTGCACCAGCCATTTAGGCATACCTCTAGCCTGCTCATTTTCAGCCCTATCCTCATAAATTACATCCTGTAAATCTGCATCAGAAATAGGGTGATCTATGATGTCGTTTGAAATCTGCATAGGCTGAATATTTACCTCATTAGGACTTATATTTGAATTCCCACCTATAAATAAAGGCAACAACATATCAAATACATCCCGTGAGCTCACACCTGTCTCTTTGGTACATGATAACAAAGGCTACACAGCATCTTCCACAAAAACAACATCTCAACTAATCAAAATACGCTTTGATTGCGGATGATACAATCTATAACCTTTGCTCTCAGCACTGTAACCAACAAAAATGCATTTGACAGCCTTATCATCCAATTTTCTATGTTGTTGCACAGGCACTAAAGCATAGGCCAAGCAACCAAAGACACGGAAGTGACCAATAGAAGGCTTCATGCCATGCCAAGCTTTGTATGGAGTAACAGACTACAAGGCCTTAGTGGAACACCTGTTGAGTACATATGCAGCACACATGACAGCCTCAAGCCAAAATGCATGTGGCAAAGCTTGGCTCTTGACCATACATCGTGCCATCTTCATAAGTGACTTGTTTTTCCTCTCAGGAATACCATTTTGCTGCAGGGTATACAGTACTGTACATTGGTGTTTTATCCCACGACTAGCCAGAAATGCATCAAACTCTTTAGACATGTACTCCCCCCCTTGATCAGAACGGAGGGTGCCCACAGTACAATTGGATACATTTTCAACCATAAGCAAAAATTGTTTGAAGCACAAAAACACTTCGGACTTTGCCTTTAGTGGATATACCCATGCATGCCTTGAGTAATTATCAATGATAGTCATTAAGTATTTACCAAATGACGGAGTTTGCATATGCCCACATACATCACAGTACAAGTTGTAATTTGCGAGTGGCCTGCACAGAACCATCCTTTGGAAACGCAGAACGCTGCATTTTGCCCAAAATACAGCCTTCACAAACATGTTTCAATGGTGCCTCAAGAGGGGGCAATGAAGCAACCATATCAAATTTCTGCAAACGCAGCAAACTAGCAAAGTTCAGATGACCAAAACGAGCATGCCATAGTTTTGCATCTGAAACTGCCTTTTCATCCTCAGAAACTGCATTTGCTGAATCTTCCACACGCTTGTCATAAGAATTGAGCCTATACAGCCCACGAAACAAGGTGCCAGATGCAATAATTATATCACCAAAAGTCAAATCATGAACAGTACATCTGTCATCCACAAATTTGACTACAAGTCCAAGTCTAGCAAGCGCAGAGATAGACAATAGATTCTTCTTTATCCCTAGCACATACAAAGCATCTGAAAGTGTGAAAGCGCTGCCATTTGTAGCAGTAAGCATAATTTTACCAACACCCTTCATTGGGTAAGAAGCATTATTGGCACATGTGACAGTATTCCCATTAGAGACAGCCTCAAGACAAGTGAACATATCACGATGCGAGGTAATGTGCTTTGTAGCACCACTGTCAAAATACCGTATATCAGAGTCAATAGAAACTGCCAAACATGCATCATGTACAGATGGGTCATACTGGCAATACACGCTAAACGCCCATTCTGTATCCTGCACAACATTTGCAGAATCTGCATTTGTAGAAGCATCCGCTATTGTGGCTGCATTTGACTCTTTCTTCTTTGCCTCTTTAGCCTTTAGTTTAGGGAAATTCTTAATGACATGATCAGTTGCCTTTATCAAGAGCCTTTTCAGACCTATTGTTTACTACCTGTGGAAGGAGAAGAAGTTGTAGACCTACTAATAGGAGAAGAAACAGTGGAAGGGGCTACCTTACCACTTCTTCTCTGCTGGGCAGCGACAAATGCCTGATCAACTGCATGCTGCCTAGCCCTATTTTGCCTGGACTACGCTTCTTGCAAGAGCTTGGTGACTAAAGTATCAGACTTGACAACATCAGGTCTGTCCTCAGTAACAAGTCTCCACGTGGAAGCAAAAGTCTGATATGACTCAGGTAAAGCATCAAGAACAGTCTGCACAAGAGAATGATCAGGAATAATCTCACCTATAGAAATCAACTATTCCTTGAGATCTTTAATCTCAACAAGAAAAACATTCATGTCATCATCTTCCTGCATAATCTTTGATTCTAGCTCTTTACGTAGGTAAGAGATTTTTGCCTTGTTACGACCTGCATACAAACCAGCTAGAATATCCCAAGCCTGTTACGACCTGCATACAAACCAGCTAGAATATCCCAAGCCTGTTTTGCTATTTTAGTTGAACGAATATGTGGAGTGATGTTATGTTTGACAAAAAGTGCAATCAAGACATGAGCCTACGCATCTTTACCATCCCAACGAGCTTGTTTAGCAGTGGGTAAAATAGCAGCAATAGTAGAACTGCTAGAACCTACAACATCCTCAACAGATCCTACATCCACACCACAGAACCTGGACGTACATCCATACCCTGCACAATGTTCCACACTCCTTTTGCAACCAAAACATACTGCATCATGTATGCCCAAAGTGGGTAGTTGCTGTCTCCATCCAATTTGTCATCAGCAACATGCAAAATACATCATTGCTGTTATCAGCCATGGCCCCACTGACTGAAACTGATGCAAAAGCTACCTGTAATGAAGCAAAGACTGAATAGAAAACAACTCGTGCTATGTAGCACGGTCCACAATAGAATACGTATGCCTATTTTGCAAAAAACTACACTGTCAAAATTTCTGCACAAAATGACGAAAACACCTTTACAGAACTTGTAATACAAAAACGGAGCCCGAAACGACCTCAAATGCAATTCTAGGGACCTGCAAGTGCTCGTGAAAGATCACCTCAATCGGATAACGTGAGTCGGAGGGTGCTAGTGGCGTAGCCCTGGGAGCCGATGCCTACTTTGATACCAATTGTTGGAATCAGGGTTGCAGAAAGCTTGGAGAAGAAGAAGCAAGAATGCACACAACACACAGTGTATTAGATTGTGTTAATGTACAAAAGATAAGTTAGCCCTAGAATGATGGGCGTATATACAAGCCGAGGGAAAAAACTTCCTAAGGAGGAAAAAAGTGCCCCGGCGGTCCTAAGTGTGTTCACACACATCACTGCCTATATATATGGCAACAAAGATTTGTATTTTAATTATTCATGAAAAGAAGGATTCGAATCAGGATTATTCAAAATGATATGACAAAATCAGAAGGATTTGGATTTTAATTATTTAGAAAAAGAAAAATTATTCTCTGGCTCATATTATTGTATGGAGGGCATCGAGATGTAGAACTTGGGATTGGAAACTGAAAATGTAGTCCCATCACATGTAACATATATTTCATTTATTTATTACATGCACCAAAAATAAGAGTGTGGAATCTCATCCATGCATTAATATAATCACTTCATGATTATACTCTTAATTGGTGATTGTGTTTGAGAACACTTGAGCCTTGCATGAGGGGGGAGAGAGGAAGTCTTGAAGAATGAAATCATCCTACTAGCTTGCACCTCTAGCTACTCGCGCAACTCTCTTTTATGGAGTGCTAGGGTCCTCAACCTTACTTCCTTATTGTTACCACAAGGAAGTCTGGCAAATGGGTGGGGAGAAAAGACAGAGAGAGCTATGGAAAGCTTAACCTCTACCTCAATGCCTTGGTGGGTTAGAACATGGAGGAGAATGGGAGAGAAAGAGAGAGGGAGAGGAGAGCTAGCATCATCACACTATCACTCACACACATAATTCTCAACCAAGCATGTATTAAAGAGAAGAGAGCACACAAGCAAGCATCAATCACAAGAGCAAGAAAGACTCAAACTCAACTATGAGAATGAGATTATGTGCTTTCTCAGAGTCAAAATTTCTTATATACTACTCATATTTATAATACCTAACCGCCCAAGTAATGTCTTAGGGCCCAAAAGCTAATCTAGGCTAATTTCTTAGTCTAAGTATATACTACACAAGTCGTAAGCTCGGTTTTGACTATCTTTGGGTTTTCCATAATCATTTATATGAAACGCTTTACACGGTACACAAAATATGGCTCAAAAAGTGTTGCCGCATGTTCAAAGTATTGTTAGCCAATGTGGTTGACATACTCCCCTCCTTAATCACTGTTCTATCCTTGGAATTGGTAGTGAAGCATAGTGGGAGTCAACAGTACAAGCTATTATAGTTCTAGTTGAAGACGAAGTTAGACTTTGGGTACTGGGTGGTGTGGGTGTGGAAGGCCTTGTAGGAGGTCTAGAAGGCTATCACTGGTAGTAGCTAAGTACCTCTTCACCTTAGTAAGTATTCTCCTTGCATGAGAGAGGAAGAAGAGAAAAGAAAAGAGAAGATGTAAGGGTCGGTTTAGGAACATGCACTTAGCCAACCCTAAGAGGGTTAATTGTTATATGCACATTATGTGTGCATATACTAGGAGGCTAACCCACATTAGGCTTGTGAGCATGGGAGCATGGGAACAAGCTCTAGTGGAGCATGGATTAGGACTAACCTTAAGGGTTAAGGTTAGGGTCAGGCATCCAAGGGTCACACATGGAAAATGGAGAGTCAAGAGTCACTTGAGGGTTAAGGTTAGGGTCAGGCATCCAAGGGTCACACATGGGAAATGGAGAGTCAAGAGTCACTTGAGGGCCCTCCTATATAATAGGGGCATGGGACACACTCAAGGGAGGCTAAGGCTATGTTATCTTGAGACTAGGTTATGATATGATGTTCTCTTGTATAGAGGATTATATCTACTCACCTACCATTTCACACTATAGCTACATGCTACTGAATTGGAGTTATACCTCTCTTGATGGTATGGGACATCAAGGTAAAGGTATGATGTACTTCATTATAATTCATGTGTGCATTCCTTGGGCTCGGGGGGGATCGGGTGGATGAGTTTATGCTTGATTTATGCATGTTTATGCATAACAATTATCTAGAGAGATCTTAGGGTTTTAATAGTGGTATCAGAGCAATCTCTAGTTAATTGTTATTTTTTTAATTGTAATTTTTAGCATTTTTTGAAGTAAATTTTAATATTTACTAAATAAAAATGTTATTTTGCTGATTTGTGTTGATTTGCACATGGATTGTCAATATGGCAGTTGGAACGCGTGTTTCTTCTATTCAATGGATGAATCGACGTTGCACGGGAATTTCGTGAGTTTAATGCTATTTTTTTCCTATTTTTTATGGTTTAAAATAAGCATTAATCGACGTTGCGAGGGAATTCTGTTAGTTTAATGCTATTTTTTTCTATTTTTTATGGTTTAAAATAAGCATTAATGGAAATTTTTACCAAAATACTATATATTTTATTGTGGATATTTTTGATAGAATGAATTCCCTGATTTTCTACAATTTTTAGGAATTTTTTCCTAATTATTTAGAAAATTTTAGAGCATTTTTATGATTAAAAATATATTTTTAATGCATTTTTGCAGGTTTTTCGCAGATATTCTTTCGATTTTCTATCAAAATTCTGCTGAAATGCAGTGTGGGGCAGTCAATTGATGCATGAAATGCTCTCCCATGTGCGTGGGACCCTCTTCGCCTCTCAATTCTAAATTTTTCTTCTTTTTTCCTCTCCCGCGTGTGAATGCCTCTTGATAGGCATAATTTGTTGATGAAATAGTAATCATAACTAAATGGTTAATCCTCCTCTGTGAATACAAAGAAGGAGGGGGTAGAGAGAGAAAGTTTCTGGTTGGAGAAGGAGGGGAGAAGACAGGAGAGAGGAGAGGGGAGTCTCCTCCTCCCTCTCTATCTTGATGCGTAGCACACCGCCGGGGGGGCAGGCGAGCGAAAATTCATAAGCTTTTTATTAAAGCTTAAAAAAAAGAAGCTTTATTTTTTAGTTTTAAAAAAAATATAAAAAAGAATTTCCAAAAAAAAAGCTTTTCAAAGCTTGGAAAAAAAAGGAGAAAATACGAAATTTGAGAAAAAAACTCTCTGGATTTTTCTAAAATTTTCTCTTGGAGTCTTTTGACTTTCTATCTCCTGGGAAACCTATTGGATTTCCCAATTCCGGGAAACCTATTGGCTTTCCGAATTCTGAAAATCTTTTGACCTTTCGGATTTCGAAAACTTTTGACCTTTCACATTCCAATTTTTTTTGTCTTCATTTTCTCGAAACTGTTGGCTTTCCGTATTCTAGAAAAACCATTGGGATTCCAAAAATTTTTGACCGTTAGTATTCTTATATGTTCGGGGTAAATTAAAAATTTTAAAAATTTTCAAAAAATTAGTGAAAAAATAGACAAAGGTTATTTTAAATTTTTGAAAGATGTGGGGTTGGTGATTGGCATGCAGTGTGTCCATTCGGGCGCCTGTGACATTCAAATTCCTTTAAAAATATATTTTTTTAACCCAAAAATTTGAAAAATCCATTAAAATTATAAATTTTTATTGGATTTGAGAATTGTCGGGCGGAATCAGAAATTTAATGAACAACGGGATTCTCAAGAAAAATTAGAAATTTTTTAGAAAATATTTTTAGAAATCTTGAAAATTTGGTATATTCATAAAATATCAATGGTACTTTGGCAAATTAAATTGCTAAAACTTTTTTAGAAAAATATAGGTTTGGAATGCCATAAGATAGGTTTGGTGATGCGTTCAAAGTGTGTTTCACCTTTGACACTTTTCCATGATAATTTATTTTGCACTTATTTAAGTGTGGTCTATGCTTAATTTCTTAAGCCTAAGACAAATTCTTAGTTGATCTGTTTGTTTTGGTGGATTTTATTGGATATTTTCTAACTTTTATTTGGACTCATCAGGTTCTGCCTAGATCACTTGTGTCTAGGGGTTTTTTAATGAGTGCTGCACACATGTGTTTCACTTGCTTACTTTGGAGTTTTGCTTGAACGACGCCACGTTCATATACTCCGGATTGATGAGTTGGCCACCAATTTTAATGCTTCTTTTGGCATGATTAATGCCATTAGATGGCATGCATTGATTTTTATGATCAACTATGGTTTTTATGGATTTGAGGAGCTTTTATGCTTTTATCCATGGTTTTATATAAAGATCTTTTGATCTTTTGGATAATATCATGTGCTTTGAAGGTAGCACATTTACCTTCTTTTTTTGCACGTAATTTTGGACTATGTTCCTTGTACTTTTGTACATATTCCAACTTAGATGCCTAGTTGCTTATATATCTAGAAAAATTGTTATTTTTCTACCCTAACTTTATTGAGTTTATTGGTGGGTAGTTATCATTAGAAAGGCGCCAATAATTCAAAATTCTTTTCTAATGATGTACTCAGAAAGAGTTATTCCTTGATGTGGTCTCAGCAGGAATATAGAGACAGGTTTTAGTATGTGAAAAATTGGGATAAGGAAGGATTTTATTCATATCTCCTAGACGGCATACTAGGGAGTTTCAAATTGGTAAGGTATGTATGGATGGTATCATGGTGGTATGGGATGCTAACGATTCCTCACATATATTATCTTATGGGATAATTTGGGCTCAAGATTTTTGCTTTGCTTACATCACTTAGCATGTTGACCTCAACATTCAAAGACAATCTCATTTTCTGAATTCATTTAAAGTTGTGTGGGCATTCTTTAGATAAACTTCTTTTATCTATAGCCTGCATGTATTGATGAGTGTAATCTCGTCGGCATTTTCACTTGTTGAAATCTCTTTCTTTAGAGTTCAACAAGTTTATCTTATTGTGTTCGGATGAAGGAAATTTAGATTTTTCCTTTGTTGGCATTTCTTTGTCTAGCTCCGTACTTTAGGTGATTTATACAGTCAACCTGATCATTTTACGGATGGACATATGTGACTCATCGAGACATTGATGACTCTCTATGTTGATATGGGTAACTCAAGACACTGATAATTCCATGAGCAGATGTGGGGTACATCATGCCGCCAATGGATACCTGGTTCCTGCTGTTATAATGCCATGTTTTCCTACTTTATTCTGATTACAACGACAAGGAAATTACTTTGAGTATGAATTCCTATGATCATCTACAATAGTCTGATGGGTAAACAGAGCATATGAATCAGATTGTAGAGGGTATGCTTCGTACATATGTCTCTGGAAAAGCATAAAATTGGGAAAAATATATATTTCAATAATGGAATTCACCTATAACAGTTTTAAATATACGGCTATTGGTTTTAGTCCGTTCATGCTTATGTATGGGTATCAACCCAGGGCACCTATTGATGTCGGTCTTAAGGACATCGAGCTTGATACATCAAGGGATTTCTTGCATGATATGCAGGAAATGCTGACCGAAGCGCGGGATTCTATCAGGAGTGCTCAGGATAGGGCGCAGTTCTATGCTAATAGAGGACACTCAACTTGGTCTTTTGAACCAGGAGCGTTGGTTTATTTAAAAGTTCCTAAAGATTCTCAGACTTTGTCAACAAGAAAATGCTCGAATTTATCTCTTAGATATTGTGGTTCATTTTGAGTTATACATCGGATTGGCACGGTTGTGTATGAACTAAAACTGCCTCCACATGTTAGAATTCATCCAGTCTTTTATATTAGTGGATTGAAAGGGAAACTGGGAGGTGAGGATAACATAGTTACTCCTCAACAAGAACTCATTGAAGTCGAAGATTTATCCTATGTTCCACATGAACCTGATAAGGTACTTGAATTCAAGGAAAGGAAACTTTATAGTTGTCTAATCCGAGGTTAAAATTAGGTGGAATAATAGGAAAATAGAGGATTCGACTTGGGAGTCGGTTGATATTGTTTAGTGCAGTTCTCCTTCTTTTCATTACAAGAGTGCAATGTTTTGAGAGAGGGAAAGTATACTATATGCACATTATGTGTGCATATACTAGGAGGCTAACCCACATCAGGCTTGTGAGCATGGGAGCATGGGAACAAGCTCTAGTGGAGCATGGATTAGGACTAACCTTAAGGGTTAAGGTTAGGGTTAGGCATCCAAGGGTCACACATGGGAAATGGAGAGTCAAGAGTCACTTGAGGGCCCTCTTATATAATAGGGGCATGGGACACACTCAAGGGAGGCTAAGGCTATATTATCTTGAGGCTAGTTTATGATATGATGTTCTCTTGTATAGAGGATTATATCTACTCACCTACCATTTCACACTAGCATGCTACTGGATTGGAGTTATACCTCTTGATGGTATGGGACATTAAGGTAAAGGTATGATGTACTTCATTATAATTCATGTGTGTATCCCTTGGGCTCGGGGGTGGTCGGGTGGATGAGAAGCCACTAGGGGCTCACTCCACCACCACTTGTGTCACCCAAGTGGAGATTTCCTTAAGCTAGGTAGAGAGCAATGAGAGAAGAAGCTATGGAAAGCTCAACTTCTAACTCAATACCTTCATGTGTGCGAGAGAGAGAGAGAGAGAGAGAGAGAGAGAGAGAGAAGAAGAAGAAGAAGTAGAAGAAGAAGAAGAAGAAGAAGAGGGGAAGAAGGAAGCATCACCTATAAGCATGCACTCACAATCAGGCATGAATCAACACACAAGCTCACCACCATAGCCACAAGAGAGCAAGAGGGAAGAAGAAGGAGACTCAATTGTGATAGTCGGATTGTATATCCTTTTCATATTTCATAAGTCACTTATATACATGAGCTCTCTTTTTACAATGGTTGGCTGCCCATTAACAATTGGGGGCCTAAAAATGGTTCTCTAACTCTATGTACACCCAGGTGCTCATGGCCGAAATTACACATGTCGTAAGCTTGATCATCCCATAACTTTTTACATGAAACGCTTAGCGTGGTTTTGAATAAAAATAAATTACATGAAGTGTAACCATGCTTTGAGTGATGTTAACCATTGTGGTTCACATACCCCCTCCCTAATTCAGGTCCATCCTCAGAACAACTGATGAAAGTTTAGTGGTGGTAGTAGAGAGAGTAAGTGCAGACAAAATCATACCATGATTTGGGGTATTGGGGGGAACAATGGAAAGCTTTGTAGCTTGTCAAGAAGGCTATCTCCATGATGTATTTAAAGGTCTTAAGGTGCTCCCTCCTGATTCATAATGTGTCATTTAGTCCCATGGGGTGGATTCTCTACCCAGATCACACACTCCCCATTAGGGTGCATGAAGACCATGTGTCGGGTGGTTGGGAAGAATGACAAATGGCACCCAGACACATGGCCGAAAAAAGACACTACCCAACTGAGAATTCAGACTCGTAAATGTGAAAGGGCAAAAAAAAAAAGAGATAGTTTGTTTCCTTGAGTTAGAAGCCTACCAAAACCTATTTAGGCCAATCAATTCACAAAATAATGCCTCCAGCAACAGCCGTCGTCCACCAATCAACTCATTGCCCCTTCTCATGCATGGTGCACTCCTTCATGTTGCCCTCCCAGCACGTGTCATGGTCTGTGTAGGGATGAGCTCATGTGACCTACCCTCTGAGGGGTCCAAGTGCGTGATGAAGAGTAAGAGGAGAGGGTTTTCATATGGAGTTGAAGGTCCGAGGCTGTGTCAATGATGGTGGCTGCTAAGGGGCAAAGGCCGAAAAGGGAAAATAGAGATGGAGAAACATAAGGTAATTATGAGATGAAGGAGAAGGAGAAGCCTGGCCTTGATGCTAGATAATGCAGAGAGGGACGTGATGGTGCCCATGGATCAGTAAGACTAGCAGCAAAGCACACTCCAATGGTGGCCACACCCCCTCCATAGACACTACAGCAGGCATTGCTCTACATAACTACAGTAGGCATTTTTAACGTACACGTGGCACTAGTGAGAGGGGAGCATTGATTTTTTTTCTACTTTAGAGTATGAATCTGATTTCACACTCTAAAGCGTATGGAAGTTGGCATCGATCCACCTGGGTTCGAGTCCAGCTTTGTTGGATAGTCCTTCTAGGGCTCTTGGCATAGTCCTTCTAGGGCTCTTGGCATAGTTGCTATAACATAAAAAACCTCTCTCTCTCTCTCTCTCCCCTTTGAGCCTTATAGAGTCTTATAGGGTTTCTTTTTTAAACCCTCATCCACTTGCAAGACCCTACAAGGTTTAAAGTGTTCACTCTTGAGGTGAATCGGTTCACAACTCGATTTCAAACTGTTTTTTACCATAGGAGTCCTCTAGCTCTTTGGAGGCATGTTTTTCTTTTCTTTTTTCGAAGAAGTCGAAAGCCCCCATGGAGCATCTTAATGCGAAACAAGAAGCTAAAGGGGCCTTCAAACATGCCATGATAGACCTTCAAATGGGCCATGATTTGGATTTGGCTTCTTCTTTTTGCATTTTTTAAAATGCTCAAAGCCCTCATGGAGCATCTTCAAAATGATTGTGATATCAGGCTTGTTTGGAGGCGTATTTGGTTTTTATTTTTATTTTTTGCATTTTGAAGATCCTCAATCCTCTTATGCAACACACACACACACACACACACACACACACAATTAGGCCTTAAAACAAGTCATGATATCATGATGCTTGATGAGGGCCTTGAGTGTCTTCAAAAATGCAAAAAAGAAGTGTTATCATGGCATGTTTGGAGGCTTATTTGGCTTCTTCTTTAATTTTATTAAGATGCCTTGAGCATGTTCAAAAATGCAAAAAACAAGTGTTACCACCGCATGTTTGGAGGCCTTTTTGTTTGCATTTTAAAGAAGCTCCTTGACATCATGGTGGTATCTTCGTTTTAAAAAAAGGCTAAATAGGTCTCTACAAAAGCATGACTATTTGAAGGCTTATTTGGATTCTTTTTTTTGCATTGTAAAGATGTTAAAATCCCTCATGGTAATAGCCATCTAGGTCAACAAGGTAATTCAAACCCATGATCATCATCATGCTATGCCATAATCATAATAATATTATCCTCGTAGAAAAACCCATGGGGATCCTATTATGTTGTGGGTATCATAAGCATACCATCTTCATCAAAAAGGTCATCAAAACCCAAGATTAACCAACTATACCATGACCATCACAAGCATGCCATCATATAAAAAATAAATGTCCCATGATCATCACGACAATGCTAAAAAAGGAAACATAAGAAGCCAAAGAGGCCTTTAACAACCCTTCATATCATGGCACCTATTGTATTATTTTTCTAATTTGAAGAAAGACCTAATGGTCCAATCTAATTTGGTCATTGAACCCAAGAGCATCCTACTATGCTATATTTATCATAAGCTATTAAAACCCATGGTCATGTTGATATGCCATCACCATCATGATCTATGCCCATGATCATCGTAAGTATGCTATCATGGTCACAACAACAAGGTCATCAAAATCTAAGGTCACCAACAAATATGCCATGATCATCTTAAGCATGCTCAAATGCCATGGTTATCAGAAGGTATGGCATTTGAGCATGAATTTTTATCCGATTGTAATCTTGGATCAAATTGTATATGTTCTAGACAATAGCATAGTGCATGCTCCACAATCACCACCTATTATGCTCTCTTGTGCTCCCATGCCAACCCTCAACCCCTCTTTATGTCGGTTGATGTGTGTGTGTGTGTGTGTGTGTGTGTGTGTGTGTGTGTGTGTGTGTGTGTGTGTGTGCGCACGTGCATGTACATGCATGCGTGCATACATACATGTGTGCATGTGTGTGAGTGTGTGTATGTGCGTACATCGGTGCATGCGTGTGTGTGAGCATGTGTGTGTGCATGCATGCATGAATGTATGCGCGCGCATGTGTGAGAGCATATGAGCATGTGTGTGTGTGTGCATGCATAAATGTGTGTGTGTGTGTGTGTGTGTGTGTGTGTGTGTGTGTGTGTGTGTGTGTGTGTGTGTGTGTGCATGCACACATGCATGTGTGTGTGTGTGAGAGAGAGAGAGAGAGAGAGAGAATAATTTGTCGCTTCATTATGAATTTGAAGATTTGCATTCAACACTTAACTTATTTCACTTATAACAAACACACGGATACAATATGGCATGTGACTAGGTTTGCACTTTTAAAATTTAACTATAATAATAATAAAAAAAAAGGGTGATCCACAAAAAAAAAAGCTTTACATTAAGGACATAGGGAGAATCTTAACACGAAACAGGAAGCCAAATAGGCCTCCAAACATGCCATGATAGACCTTCAAATAGGCCGTGATTTGGAGGCCTATTTGGCTTCTTCTTTTTGCACTTTTTAAAATGCTCATATCATGGCACCTATTGGATTATTTTTCTAATTTGAAGATTCTCAAGGACCTAATGGTCAAATCTAATTTGTTCAACAAGTTCATTGAACCCAAGAGCATCCTGCTATGCTATAATCATCATAAGCATGACATCATATTAAAACCCATGGTCATGTTGATAGGCCTTCAAACATGCCATGATAGACCTTCAAATAGGCCGTGATTTGGAGGCCTATTTAGCTTCTTCTTTTTGCATTTTTAGAAATACTCAAAGCCCTCATGGAGCATCTTGAAAATGATCGCTCGTGATATCAGGCTTGTTTGGAGGCGTATTTGGTTTTTTTTTTAATTGCATTTTGAAGATGGTCAAGCCTCTTATGCAACACACACACATTATTAGGCCTTCAAACAAGGCATGATATCATGATGCTCGATGAGGTCCTTGAGTATCTTCAAAAATGCAAAAAAGAAGTATTATCATGGCATATTTGGAGGCTTATTTGGCTTCTTCTTTAATTTTATCAAGATGTCTTGGGCATGTTCAAAAATGCAAAAAAGAAGTGTTTCCACGGCATGTTTGGATACCTTTTGTTTGCATTTTTAAAGAAGCTCCTTGCCATCATGGTGGTATCTTCTTCTTCTTTTTTAGCTAAATAGGCCTGTGCACAAGCATGACTATTTTTGAAGGCTTATTTGGCTTCTTCTTTTTTGCATTTTAAAGATGTTAAAAGCCCTCATGGTGGTAACAGCCATCTGGGTCAACAAAAGGTAATTCAAACCCATGATCATCATCATGATTTGGTCATTAAAAGAGAATTTTCTTCTCTAGGATTTTTAAGGCTTTGGTATTGTATATTACTTTTATTTCTTGACTCAAGCTCTAGATGTTTTTATCGCTTAACTCACAAGCTTTGGTTTTATACATTACTTTTATTGCTTGAATCACAAGCTCTATAGAAATTTTATAATCTTAACATGACAGTGCCTTCTTTCAAAGTAATAAGAGATGATGATAACAAAACATTAGCTATTAGACATAACATATTAATCTATGAAGTAATAATAAGAGGTATGAAATACATGAAACATTAGCTATTAGACATAACATATTGATCTATGGAGTAACATAAGAAATATGAAGGTCACTTTAAAATACATGAAAGTGAGATAAGGCTTCAATACTAATTTTGGACACTACTTAATGAAAGTGAGATAAGGCTTTAATACTAATTTTGGACACTACTTAATGATAAAATGGTCAAAATAGCTTTTTAGTGCTAAAATACATGAAAGTGAGATAAGGCTTCAATACTAATTTTGGACACTACTTAATGATAAAATGGTCAAAAATAGCTTTTTAGTGCTAAAATTTTGGGGATTTATAGCTAATGAAACATGTGCAAAGTGGCTTGCTAACAATATACAATAGGATAACATAAAATGTGATGGATGGAATGAAAGGACTTGTGGTTTTCATTGGGAGATGAACATGGTTGATCATACTAAAAGATGTAGCCAAAATGTCGAGGAACTTAAACTATTTTATAAAAAAAGGAAGAGATCCACCTTAAAAAAAATTGCATAGGCTTTGTAAGGATGAGCTTTGAAAGTGGTGGACTTGTACTCATGTGAAGAATGAGCTTAGAAAGTGGTGGGCTTGTACTCATGTGAAGGAGGTGAGCTTGTTGTACTTTAAACTTGGTTGGCATGGTGGAATGTTAGTGTTGGGGAGACAAAGAATTCGAGGTATGTCCTTGTAGCAATCCTTTTAGCAATAAGAGAAGGCTAAGTTAAATCTAACTAAGAATCTTTATAGAGACAAAGAATTTAAGCGTGAGACTTGTTCTACCCATTGATACTCCAAACATGTTTCATTGTATGAGGTTTGTATTACAAACACAAAAATGTATGTACAGTAAGCTCATGGATAAATCTAACTATGAATCTTTTAGAGATAAAGAATTCGAGCATGAGACTTGTTCTACCCATGGATCCTCCAAACATGTTTCATTATATGAGTCTTGTGTTGCAAACACAAAAATGTATATTGTGGGTAGTGCTACTCATGGATACTCCAAATACACTTCATTATATGAGGCTTGTATTGCAAACTTGACAATGTTTGTATTGCAGATTGCTCATTATAATGCATGCATGGTAGGAAAGCACTTGGGAAGTGACCAAAGTTTGGAGAAGCTAAAAGATAGAATCCATGCAAGAGATTCAAATAATGAAATAAAAAAGAAGCTAGTGGAGTTAACTTACAATGTGATAGTGGAGAAAGTTTGGAGAAGCCAAAAGATAGAACCCTTGTAGGAGATACAACAAGAAAGAAGCTAGTGGACTTAACAATGTGCTAGATAAAGTTGGGATTCAATCACCAAAAATGAATAAGCTATTAACGATTAGTTTTTATAAATATCTGGATACATAAATTTGAATGGAGTTTTATATTTCAAGACAACTTGCACTACATTAGTTATTAAAATAATAAATTACTGAAATTTCAAGGACGATCATATTAAATTGGTAATGTGCGAAAATGGGGTCTACTTTCATGCATAAATTATTCATTTTTCTTATCTTGGAGTGCTATCTAGCAAGTTAATTGCAATGATTCTTGGGAATCAAGAAGGAAATTTACCCTTAAGAAAGAAATTGGGCTTACTCAAATTTTTGCTAGATTTTTAATGAGAGCTCATTTATTCTAGTGTCTTGCTTGAAGATTTCACTCACTCAAATTTTGGTAATCCTTGAGGGTGATGGGGTGCCATTTTTATACCTTAACAAGATCTTTGGGGAGTATATGAATCTTGAGGCCCTAAATTAATATGAACATGTAAAGCAAGGAGAGCATAGTTGCTTTTTGATGGGCATCATGCTTGTTTTTGAGCATTTTAGTCGTAAAAAATACTGATTGTACTGGAACAATACCTAACTATATGACCTCATTGATCCACAAGGTTCTCCATCTCATTTGCTGAGACAAAAAGTATAGTGGTGGTCGCTATAGGTTGGCAACATAATAACTCCCAAATGAAAATGCTACCATGCCCTCTAGCATCCATGATCTTGAAGGGAGGAGGGGGGTCCACCAAAAAGTCTAGTAATCTTTGTAGGTTTGGCAACATAATAAATCCCAAATGCAGATGCTACCATGCCCTCTAGCACCCATGATCTTGAATGGAGGAGGGGGTCCACCAAAGGCAACTAGGAGTAGAAGTTGATGGTAATGGCATGGACCCAAGGGGATTAGATGCTAATGCTCCATCAAGCTTGCATAGATGGCATCTATCATTCGGGTGGTAATGAAGCAAAGAAATCCCCTATCTCCCTATCCCTACCTAGGCCTAAAAAGCTGCACAAGAATGGTAGTGGGCATGGTAATCGTACTCCACTCTCTGCACCTCTATGGTTCCTAGCATGGTACAAGAAGCCTTGATCTACACACCTGCTCATGTGTTTTATAATGTCTACTCCTAAAGGAAGCACAAGCATGGTAGTGGTACTCGACTCTTTTCACCTCTATGGTTCCTACCATGGCACGGGAATACACACCTGCTCATGTGCTTTATAATGTTTACTCCTAAAGGAAGCCTTCATCTATCTATACACCCACTCATGTGTTTTTTGATGCCTACTCCTCAAGGGGATATAGTGACACTAAGTTATGACAAAAACTCCTCTCCACATTGGAAAAGGCCTCAAGTTGGCTTGGGAAATTAATTGAAGAAAATTTCTAATCTCTTGGAAGGAGATGTCCCTGTGTGCTCCAGTGCCAAAAGATGACTCCCAGATCTCCTCAAAAGGAGGTCCATACCTTAGAATCCCCTCTAAGGGTATCAAGGATCGTGATAGAGCGTTCCCTCCACAAGAGGTTAGCACAAGTGGTGCATGGTGAGAAAAGGTGGTCTTGCAAAAGAATCAATGGCTGTGCCTCTTGATGAGGAAAAAACTGTTGGTCTCTATGATCCAAGTGCAAGTCTTTTCCTTGATTTGACCATGTGACTTACAGGTTCGGTCACATCAGTTTGGGTAGAACAACCGAGAAGCCATAAATGTCAAAAATTTATGAAGTACCAGTAGTAAAAGATTATAATGGTGTGATGAAATTCATACAAATTGATATTCAGAATGAAGATTCATAAATAGGTAATTGGGTCTTCAAATGGAAGTACCGTAATTGTATGGAATCCCTGACTTGCTTGAGGCCTAGACATGATGGTATTTACCTTATAATTCCAAGGACTGTGACTACCCGTATATATCGAGGGTATAACTGCAGTTCTTTACTGGCAGTATATACGAGTAAATCTAAGACCTTGAAATTATAAGCAAAAATTCTATCCAGATGATGAATTCGAATGCTGGTTGATATGATTTTAAAATTCTGGTTGATTGAGAATTGATGAGTTGATTTGGATTCTGATTGAAAGATGATTATTTCTGAATTCTAGTTTGAAAGAAGATAAGTTGAACAAAACCACAATGAGGATGAATGGGACGAATCCCAGTAATGATGTTAATAACTGGAATGGTGATAAGGACTTCAGCAAATCACTATGAGATTAGTGGATTGTGCTGACAGATTGCTGTTGTTAACACTTGACCCAGTGGATCAAGTTAAGGGATGACAAATTAAAAACCTGCATAGCTGAAATTCCCATGGAGGAATGTTCAGATGGAATTTTCGGTCTAATGGACCATTATTGTGTTAAGGATATGAATGATATATTCTGAATGGACCTGATAATGAGTTGTATATGTTCTTCTTGTAAAAGGGATCTTTATCCCAAGATTCTGTTGGGTTGACCAGACTATAAGGAACCCCAGAATCAGTTGGATCTTAAGGAAAAGAGTTGTCCTCCAGCTGCGAGATGAGGACATCTCGCGTTTTTTAAGTGGGGTAGGATGTAACATTAGGGGAATTTTGGACTCAACTTTGGGCCCTCTAAGAAGTGCCAACTAAGCTTAGAGAGAGATAATCCAAAAAGCCTAAAGAATAAGGTGAAATTGATTTTGGCGTATTTTCTCTTTGCATTTTCTTGAGATATAGAAGATATATTTCTATTCTTAAATGTACATAAAAATGATAGAATATTGCCAGTTCTCGAAGTCTTCAATCTGTTCATGTACTATATGTACTACATGAACAATGAATCGGTCGATTCTCCAAGTTTAATGGCTTATATCTCAAAATCTCTACGTACAAGCCGAAATAGAATATTTCTTGAAATTTGAACCAAGGATCATCCAAAAATAGTTCGAGGTTCCTTCCTCCCCTCTACAAGAAATTTCACCTCGAATTTTGAAGGTTTTCAACTTTCCTCCCTACAAGAAACTTTACCTCAAATTTCGAAGTTATTACATATCAAAGTTTGCAGGTACCTTTAAAATCAAGTTTGCAGGTATTGGTACCTTTAAAATCAAGGTTTTTCTTGCCAATTAGTTGGACTCTTTACTTCTTTTTACTATTTTGGCACCTTTCTCTTTCCATTCAGATTTTTCTACTAATCAAGAGCAAGGAGGAACACAGAGAGAATCAAGAGGATGGCAGAGGGATCAAGAGCAAGGAGGAATACAGAGAAAAGAGACATTTACAACCTACACATCGAGCTTGAACATGAATATGAACCTCTAAGTAAGAGAAATAAACCTGATACTTTGTGTACTACTTCTAAAGAAATGTTGAGGATGCAAGGAAGAAAAACATAGATTTATGGATTGATGGGAGGTTATATCCAAAAGACCATTTTACAAACTCCACACCCCCATTTAGGAATACGACATCTCTGCTTAACTTTGTTGGAGATGGCTATAATGGGCTCCTAGGATATACACATCATTTGGAAGCAACAAGCAATGTTCTTCAATTAGAAAGAGATTTGTTTGAGAAGGAGAACATTCATTTGAAGAAAACCATGGAGCATTGTGTGCACAAGTTATTAAGCAATAAGGAAATCATTTCAGGGCTTGAAAAACAAATGTCTGAATTAAGACATAAGCAGACCTCATTAGGCCTCCATAAATGACAAAAAAAACTAAGGGATATCGAGCAAATGAAGCTAGGAGGTGGTGGCATCAAGAAGAGAATACATGCAATCAGGTAAGCTCCTTTCTATTAACTAGTTTATTGTTTCTATTGTGATATTTTATGAATAGAAATCATTATTGCATATGTTCATGTATATCAATTTCTGCATTTCAATATGATATCAGATCATTATTGCACCCTGATAAAGAATCAACGATAGAACCTTCTGGCGCACATTTAAGTCTTCTTTTAGATCGCCAGTATGCAGAAGCACTGATGAACGAGAAGAAATATAAGAAGGTCTCAAAAAAGCAAATAGATGACTTTTTCAAAGATAATCAACTCAATCCACAGGACATCCAGGCAATACTTGATGAGGCTGGTATATCACACACAGAGGGTACTTAGCCATTTATAAGACTTTGTAGGAAAAGATGAAGGATTCTAGTATGAAAGGATCATTATCGCCAAATCCTTCTTTGGTTAAAAAAATGCGTAAACAAGTAAACAAAGAGATACTGCAAGCACTAGGAACCTATGCTGCACCAACAGGAGATGTGGTCTACAATAGATACAATAATATTTTCTACGACTTGGAGGCCTTACAATCATATGTTGTTCAGTTGTTTGAAGTTACTCCTGAAGAATGTGATGGTGTCCTCAAATTTGTGCTAAAGCTTGATAAGTGTCAAATTGTGAAGGAGAGAAAGTTAGAAAGGGTTACCATCACACTGATGAACAGGGCACTTGATAATCTATTCTAAAAGATGATCCTAGATGGTTTAGTGTTCAATTTGAAAACAATATATTGTCATTGGGATCGTTTAAGGTAAAATTTATTAGACTCGGATATGTTTGTGAAAAAAAAATTACATATAAAAAACACTATTGGGTGTTGCATTCCTATGTTTCTTATGTATTGCAAGTAGAATCAGAGAATTTTGATGTTATGCATTGGGTCTTTCATAAGACATCGATACCCGAGATCATCAGCCGAGCAGAGAAATGGTAAAATCTTGGATGTGGAAGGCACGAGACAATATAAGGTGGAGTGGCATATGGCAGGTGATCTTAAAACTCTGAAATGTATGCACAATGTGTCAAAGGGTGCTAATTCAAAAAGTCCCTGCTTATATTGCATGTGCAGTACACAAAGGTGTTTGATAAGAGGTATTGGAAGAAGGCACCGGATAGGCACTTGAAAGACCCAAACTTCAAGCCAATTCTTGATATTCCATTGTCAAGTGTCCACATTTGTACAATGCATGCTCTTTGCAGAATCATTGAAAAACTCTTGCTTTTATACATATGTTTTGCATGGACTCTACAGCCCAATATAGCAAAGGTTACATCCATCAAAGCACTAGAGAAAGTTCTATCAGACATTGGTTTACATGGTGGACATGCAAAAATTGAACAAGATGAAAAAAGGTCTAAGGATGGGAAGAATGTACCTAAGAAACCTTCCATTGCAGGTGTTAAAGCAAGAAGGTTTCTATTTGAACCAACACCAGAAGGTTGTAGAAGAGGACGATTAGTGCAGATTGTAAAATACAACAGATTGAAGTAGACCATGTAGACAATGGTCAAGCAAGAACACGGAAAGCCAAGGTGTGGAAATCTCTAGACACTATGTTTAAGTTCTGTGACAAGAAAGTGTGGACGAAGGAGGACCATGAGATATTTCAAACAATGCTAGATGAGTTCAAGAGATCAATGATTGATGCATGGACGGATCAACACATCACCCACTATATGGTATTAGATTGATTATGCATTGAACTAGTTTTTATACTATATATTAAAAAATATACTAATTCTTTTATTCTCTTGAAGCATATTATATACCATCATACCCCTTGGTTTGCAAAGAAGTATGGTAGTTTATCAATATGGTCAACCCAAGGAATGGAGAAAACACATTATCAAGCACACTCCGGGTATTTCAATCATACAAGACACGGTGGAGGAGCAGAAAAAGCTAACAGTTTAGAGGAATTACATCAGTGGACATATAGGAAGCTTGTACACAAAGCCAAAAAGAAGCAGCAGTTCAAAGCATCCCAAATTAATCAAGCAGTAAAACTTGTAAATAAAGAAAGAAAACAAGATATATGGAGGAGATCTAATGCAAGTATTAAGCATGCAGAATGGCAAGTATTAATGCAGGTATTAATAAGCATGCAGAATGGCAAGTATTAATGTAAGTATTAAGCATGTAGAATGGCGAGTAACAAAAGAAAGAAATGGGAAGATTTGGATACCCATAGATCCATGATTAACAATTCAAATTTAGAAATGATCATATGCAAAACTGTCATGACATTACACAAGAGAGAATATTATTACAAGAGATAGGAATATACTACTACTCCTTAACCTGCTCACTAACATCCTCGGTTGCATGAAGCCTTGCCTTTTTGAAGATGGCTCTGTAACATCGTGTAACTGGCAAACTAGAGGAACCCTCGGTTTTGTGAATCTTAGAAGCTCCCTTTTGCCATAATCACTTAGCATATTGGGATCCTTAATCCCACACACCAATCCATAAGCAGCATAAGCTAAGTAATATTTACTCCTTAGTGCATAGACTCCAAGGCCCTGCCCAAAGATTCGTAATGCTAACTGCTTCTCTAAAAGCATGACTTTGTCTGCATTCCACCTGACGGGATATGCCCCAAGGTATTTGGATAATGTCTTGATTGCAAACAAAGGAAATTCTGCATTGTCTTTCAAGAATTTCTTGTGGAATATAATGAATTGTGGAAACTTCAATTGGTTTATGTACTCTCCCAGTGCTGAGTCCTCCCACGCGTTTGCCTACTTTGCAACCGAGAAACTCATCCTCATAACCAGCTTGCAAAACAATATTGTCAATGAGCCAACACAACAAATAGAATAAGCTACTCAGCACGATAAAAATAAATTAACAAGTAAACACACCTTCTGATTTTCATCATTAACAAGTAAATCATTTGTCCATATATTGATTGTTGAGTTAGTGTCTTGGACCGTCGATGAGGACGCCCCTTCCCTTCCCATGTGTGAAATATTAAGTCTTTGCTGAATAGCCTGAAATTCCCCTTCAGTGGGAAGGTTGGATTCATAGCTTTTTGCATCCTTGTCCATCATAGATAATGTGTTGGCAGTAGAATGGAACTCACTATCCTTGACATTTGAATCCAATAAGAGATACTTATCCAAATCTGGATCCACAAAATCTTCATCTTCCTCAAGATTCTGTGCAATGATGGCCAGACAGTAGTCTTCCCTTATGTCAAAGAGAGCTTGAATATCTGTAATTAACAAATATTCTTTATTACCAATAGGAAATGTGGGGAGTAGTGGGGTTGGAATGTCCCCTACTTCCTCTATCATAGAGGTCTGCTCGTCACCTGTAACCACTAAGGTGTCTTCTCTTTTGAGCGCACCAATATCCAACTGCTCACTTAAGTCCCTCTCTGCACCCAAGTTTATCTCGTCACCTGTAACCACTAAGGTGTCTTCTCTTTTAAGCGCATCAATATCCAACTGCTCACTTAAGTCCCTCTCTACAGCCAAGTTTATCTCCTCCACAATCTCTTGAACTTCATCTTCTGCTCTTGGAGGTTAGTCTGGCATCTCCTCAATTTTTTCATTTGCAACTTCTTCATCCTCAAGCAGCATATGCAGGTAGCAGATAAATCCATAGTGGTAAGCAACGAGACGACACTTGCGATTGTGAATGGGGCACTTACTGTGTGTCTTCTTCTTATCATCTGGCACCTTTAAAACATCCATGTTTAACTTTTGTCTCAGGGTTATTGAAGGCACGATATCATTCACGTGCACGTACTGGGATGCCGTCAAACATGACTGTACCACTCAAAGTGGTCTGCTGAAATTACTGCCCTTTCTCCTCAAGATACAAACGAGAAAAAACGATCATGTCTTCGATGGAGAAATTGAAATTAAACATGCGTGAGATTTCAGGATGGCGATGATGCTGTCGAACTTTATACAGGAAGTCGAACAACTTTTCATCTGGGGTTTCTTAAAGGCCACCATTAGACTCAACCTCAATCTCGAAAGGTTCCATCTACAAGCCAAGAAATATGTCAGGACGATGAAAGTTTTATCTAAGATAATAAAGGATTAGCCAAGATCAGTATAACGTGATAAGCCTTGGAGAAATGTCACCGACATCTCTAGTCGCGTTGTAGAGTAATTTGATGAAATATTAGTGAGAAAATGAAATTGCAAAGAAAAATGTGCCAAAATCACTACAACACGATACGTGTGGGAGAATTCCCAAGGAGCCCTCTCTTCAAGTTATAGTGATTTAATGCAATATTTCAAAGGCAATGATGATTGTAAGAAAAATCACTACAATAACGACAGTAGAACAAATCACTATAACGTGACAGTAGTTCTCACCGACTCCCCTCTTCACGCTGTAGTAATTTGATCAATTATTTATAAAGAAAAAATTAATTTCTTAAAAATCTAAACGATGAAATCTTTGAAAAAGTAAAAAAAGAACGACAATAGGATAAATCACTATAACGTGATATGCTTGAGAGAGTTCGCACCAAGACCTCTTCTCGCGTTGTAGTGCTTTCAAGAAATTTATGCAAGCAAATTACCATTGTGGGAAAAATCACTACAACGCGATATGGATACATTAGTTCTCACCAAGATCCCTCTTCACGTTATAGTGATTTGATGAGATATTTGGGAGAAATAAATTAAATTCTTAAAAATCTAAAAGCAGCAATCTTTGATGGAACATTTATAAAACAATTATACAACTTCGACCAAATTGAAACACAAAAATATTCAAAAACATACTGCAAAATTCACTAGGAGAGCAAGAAGCAACCAACGAAGTTGACTGTAGGAGAGCAAGAAGTAAGGTGAAGGTGATGGCTACGAGAAAATTTGCACGAGATGACTGCAAGAAAAATTGCACGAGAGCAAGAAGCAACGAATAATGAATGTTGGTCACCTTTATCCATACATGATGGCACACCATGTGCTTCTGCGCACATATGATGACACGTGTCAAAATCTGATTGATCATAATCATCATGAGTATGGCCTCAAGTCCTCCTTGGCAGGTGTGGACATGCTCTTTTGCATGTCTGTCATGCTTATCCTCGATAAATGTGGACATGCTCTTTTTGCATGTGTGTCATGCTTATCCTCGATAAATGTGGTACTCGTCCTCGGTAAATGTCAAGTGTCCTTGTCTTTTGCCACCGTTTCGTTCTGCCTCCTTCAGCTTTGTGTATTACTCCGCCATGCCTCATCTACGCCATCTCTGCGCTTTATCAAGCAAGCATCCATCACTTCAATATTTTCCCTACATAATTCTTTGGTAAGTTATCAAGCAATCACTCCTGGTCTTAAATGTTATATTCAATCATATGTATCATGTTTTACCTATGTTCATTAGATATTGGGTCTAACGAAAGGCAATGTCTAACAAGTCACCACCACGACACGAAGAATGAATTGCGATTTTTTTAATGTAGCCATATCGCGTTATAGTGTTTTGGACATACTTTCTTGTCCTATACATTGTTCTATGTCGTGTATGTTATCTATTACTTATTTCCATGACCTACTTTGTGAAATGAAACACTCTGTGCAAGAAATCACTACAGCGCATTGAGGGTATGATAATTAGGTCTGATATGCCTTTATCGCGATGTAGTGATTTGGACCTATTTTATCGTCATAGGTGTTGCTAGGTTATATTGGGTCAAATGAAAGGCAATGTCTTAAATGTTATATTCAATCATATATATCATGTTTTACCTATGTTCATTAGATATTGGGTCAAACGAAAGGCAATGTCTGACAAGTCACCACGACGCGAAGAATGAATTACGATTTTTTCTGATGTAACCATATCGCGTTATAGTGTTTTGGACATACTTTCTTGTCCTATACATTGTTCTGTGTTGTGTATGTTATCTATTACTTATTCCATGACCTACTTTGTGAAATGAAACGCTCTGTGCAAGAAATCACTACAGCGTGTTGAGGGTATGACGATTAGGTCTGATATGCCTCTATCGTGATGTAGTGATTTGGACCTATTTTATCGTCATAGGTGTTGTTAGGTGTATTGTTCTTGTGTTATTTTGTCAAATGAAAGGGTCTCTTTGAGAAATCAATACAACGTGAGGAGTTGATGTAGATTTTGTTTAAAGTACCCATATCCCGTTGTGGTGATTTGAAGCTAATTCGTTATCCAAGTTAACTTTTTCAATAGTTTTTGTATTATTGTCCTATGTATTTATTGAGAAGCTTATCATGTAACATTATGACTATTTTCAGATGGCGCGTACGAAGAAGACTGCAAGGCTCTCATCTACAGATGATCCTCAATTAGGTAGAGAAGCTAGTTTGGGAGAGGAAATTTCTACACTGCGCTCAATGAGGAGACACAGATACGACCAACATAGATCTGTCCTTCTTGAACTAAGGAAGGTGGAGAAACATATGCATTGCGCAATTTTGAAGTTTCCATTCCAGCGTGTAGTCTGGTCTATATGCGAGAATTTTGGCATTAATATGCGTTGGCAGGCCTCTGCCCTAGGATGTTTGCAAGAGGCTGTGGAAGACTGGCTTGTCGAGTTTTTTCAAGATAGCTATGTCCTTGCCACGCATGCACACAGAATCACTGTGATGCCGAAAGACATGAACTCGCTTCGTTTGCTCAAGTTCATATATGACCATATGCTGGAGCCCACCCTACTTAGTGACAAGAGATGACAAGAGAATGAAGGGAATTTTGGAAATCCCGCCTTTGATGAAGAAAGTTGAGATCACAGAAGTGACAGAGGCTAGTCATTCATGTGACACAAGGCTCAACGCACAAAGGATTGGCGACCAAGCCAGGATGCGCAGGAGCTCCAAGAATTGCGATTAAAGAAATCGGCTATTTGGGAAATGCATAAGTCGAATGTGAGAGCTTTGAGTTATTTTGTCTCCTCGTTTCACGTTAGACTTCTGGTGCGAGGCACCACGCAATTTTTCCCTTTCGATGCGCGGAGGAGATTGATGTTTTATCCAATGTTTTAACGGAGGTCAATGATTATGGCGTAGTTTTGGAATGAATACTTTTCGAGGTTAGATTGAATAACATACCTTATGGCCGTTGCACTTGAACACATAATCATCAGGCACTTGTAGGTCATCCTCATTTGCCAAGTCTGTTCTCACTTAATGCAGTGAGATTTTTGACCTTATATTGAGTATTGTTAAGAGCTCATGTTCAAACCATACCTCTAATAACATCAATGGATTTTCAATGTTATCCTCCAAGTCCTAATCAATTGCTACAAGTTTTCCATTGACATAATGCCATCTCATATAATAAAGGCCCAAAAAAAAATTCTGGGAGCCAATCATATATTTATAGACAATAGATTTCCTATGGATTTTGCAGGTAACCCCATTTAATTCTTTCACATCCCAATTTTGACCTAAGAAATCCAAACATTTCTCTGATTTATAGATAAACATTGACAATGTTTTTTTGACCTCCTCAACATAAAAGAAGTTGACAAAAACATGCAATGGCATAAAGACAACGATTTTCACCTGACGATTTGCTACATTTGGTCTTATACACTTTTGCACGTCTTGGTATATCTTTAATCTAAAGCACTCACTTGTTTCTGCTGGTTGGTATGGGCCATTCTGGACTATCGAATGAAGGCAGTGGTAATGCTTTCAAAGATCCATAACTTGTAACACTATGAGGTGCCGTGTAAAATTCATTATAAAAGAAAACTCCTCTCTCTGCCAAAGACCTGCTCTGGATGTTTCTTTGTATAGCTGCTCACCCAATAGATGCATGAAAAACATCGAAGATTCCCATAATACTATCTATAGGCTACCAGTCAACCAAGTTTGAAGGATATATATCTATACAGACAAATACAAGAGAAGCATAAGTATAGAAATGAAACACATTACATAAACATAATGTAAAAACATTTACTTACAATTTGGTCTATGGACTGGGATTCCATCAAGTAAATGTTGCAGATGCAATTCTAAGTGCATGTAGGCATGTTGTATAAGGACTTCCTTAATGCTCCTACCTGTGTCAGAGAGTTTGAAGTCTTGAACTCTGCCTTTGTAAGTGTCGATGAACTCATTCTTTGTTTTTTTTCACTTCCTAGTCTGCAACATAATCCAACTACCAATAGAGGTTGTGGTAGGAATCCACCTTTGATTATCCATATCCAAACTGTTGTATACTATAATAAGTTCCGTTTACGGTGGCTCTCTTCCTATTGGTCGAAAGCCTTTCTCTCTCTAGAGAAAAAAGGCCCAATGGATTCCTCCCTCCATCTTTTGAGCTGTAGCGGGTGAAAGAACCTCCCCTCCTGTTCTTGTAATTATTCCCCTCTCTAAAATAAAAGAAAGATCCTGTTTTGGCCTGGAATGAGAAAATATCTAGACAGAGGTAATCCAAAATTGAGATATTTTTGGATATAAAAATCCTCCTAGTGTCTAAAATAGTTTCCCCTGAAACAGAAACTCAAAAAGAACTTTCCAACGTGCAATCGGAATTAATTGAAAAGATGTATAAAGGACCTTAGCCTAAGGGTCAAGATTTTTAGAAATTTTTGGATTATGGTCCAATTATTAAGGTTCCTATGGGCCAAAAGGATTAATCCAAGTGTGGGGAGGAGATAAATCCAATGAATAAAAGAAAATACCCAAAAATGGGTAAATGCCCACATAAGATGAAGAGTTGACTGAGTACAAGGTTTATTAGTTAAAAACTATAAGATATTACTAAAACAATGAGATATTTTGGTATAATGATACATTTAAACACCTTGGTAAGGAGGGGGGAGACTTCAAAGAGGCGCCTATTTCACTTATGTGGTGCAGTTTTTAATTCAATAAAATTGTGATATTTTTATCTCTCCTCTCTCCTGGATCAAACCAAATCAAAAGGGAGCCAAACTAGGTCCAAATCTTGTCCAAATTCAGCCAGACTAAACCTGGAAAATTTTAGAACCCAGTTGGACTTGGTTAGAGGCCTCCCTCGCCTATAAATAGATCCTTAGTCTTTTGTAAAAAAATCTGTGAACCATACCATGCCAGTATTATATTAAAATAATGATATTTTCTATTATCCTTTAAAATTCCTCTACATTTTGGAGAGATTGGAGCTTCTCTCTCTCTTCAACCTTCCTTGGAGCTTTCCTCTCAACACACTAACCAATTGATTGGTTGGGGGATTCTTCTAAGATAGAGAAGCAAGCAAAAACAAGAGGTAAAGTGTAATTTTATGGTTTTTCTCTACTATTCTCAATGTTTTCACTTCTCAACCCCTCTCAAGCTTGAGAAGTTTCTAAATTAAGTGTTTATAATCTAAATCAAGCTTTTCTTAAGAGTTGTAATGAATAATTAAGAAAAGTTTACATTTATGCTTAATTAGGATGCTTTTTATATTTACTTCTCTCTCCCCAAAAGAATGGTCATTCCTATAACCAATTCTCTATTCAAATAATGCTTCTCATTGATAAATTCTCAATTCATAAATCAAACTCTAGGCTTGTAAGAAAGTGGGGTTTTATACTTTTATGCTTCTAAAATTATGATAATCTTATGATTTAAATCCATAAATTGGATTTAAGTTTAGAAGATAGTTATACTATCATAATTGTATTACTAAGTTTATTCTTTTCAAAAATATTAAAAATTATCAGTAATAGCAACAGTATAGTGGATAATGATTTTATATTCACGTGATCACAATTTTTTTTTGTTAATAACATGTGTTAACATGTTATTAACATGTTAACATGTTAACATGTTCCCAAAAAATCCGGTGGGAGGTTCCTTGGTAACCGGCTAAAATCCCGTCGGGATTTTTGCAATACCCGGCAGTCCCGCCGGGAATTTTAAAAACCCCGACGGGCCCTGTCGGGGTCGTCATTTAGCCCGACGGGCTACATTTTTGTATATATACGGGCCCGGAGGGCCCTTTGGGAGTTCATTGTGCAGACAGTATACACAGGTAATGACAGTTGTGGGTGTGTGTGTGTGTGGGTGTGTGTGGGTGTGTGTGTGTGTGTGTTCGTGCGGGCAGCCACCCATGGTCACAATGCGCGGCAGGATGTGGGTGGTCCGCCACACGAGGGGTGTGTGTGTGTGTAAGGCCATTTTTCGGAATGGTGCTTATCGTGGGACACATAGTCGGTAACGCAGCTAGTTTGTGTCCTATGGTAAGTATGGCACGTCGTAGCGGTACTAGTCGGTAACGTGGCTGGTTTGTGTCCTATGGTAAGTATGGCACGCCATAGCAGTACTAGTCGGTAACGCGGCAAGCATAGTATCGTTATGGCGATGTCACCTTCTCTTCCCTTCCCTTTGTCAAATGCAGGCATATGGTCAGTAACGCGGCCAATGTATGTCCGTATCCTATTCGTATTCCCATAGATTCGGGCGGCATTTTGTCATTAACGCGGCAAGTTGGTGTCGTCCGCTAGTGCATATATTGTTTTTTGCATATTGCGGCATTTGATCGCTATACGCGGTCGAAAAAATGTCGTAAATTTGCTTGATGCGTGATCCATGCGATACTTGTTTGGTAATGTGGCATGAGTATTTCATGGATCAAAGTTTACATCATATTGTCTTTAAGTTTAATTTCATGATGTCGTGACTCGTAAAAATGAATATATATCTCTCTCTCTCTCTTCCTCTCCCCCTCTCTCTCTCTCTCTCTCTCTCATGATACACTTCACAACTCTCTCTCTCTCTCTCTCGATACACTTCACAACTCTCTCTCTCTCTCTCTCTCTCTCTCTCTCTCTCATGATACAACTCTCTCTCTCTCTCTCATGATACACTTCACAACTCTCTCTCTCTCTCTCTGTCACGATAGGTGTGTAGATGAGGAGTTCTTTTTTTTTCTCTTAAAATATACATAATCTCTAATAAATTACCTTTTCTCCCTCTATTTTCTTAAAATATAAAACAATACTAAGTATTATTTTCCTCTCTTTAGGAACTCACAAAACTTTGAAAATGTCATCTAATGTTCCCTCTCTCTCTATCTGTCTCATCACGACTCTCTCTCTCTCTTCCTCCCCCCCTCTCTCTCTCTCTCTCTCTCATGATACACTTCACAACTCTCTCTCTCTCTCTCTCGATACACTTCACAACTCTCTCTCTCTCTCTCTCTCTCTCTCTCTCTCTCTCTCTCTCTCTCTCTCTCTCATGATACACTTCACAACTCTCTCTCTCTCTCTCCTTGTCACGATAGGTGTGTAGATGAGGAGTGCTTTTTTTTCTCTTAAAATATACATAATCCCTAATAAATTACCTTTTCTCCCTCTATTTTCTTAAAATATAAAACAATACTAAATATTATTTTTCTCTCTTTAGGAACTCACAAAACTATTAAAAATGTCATCTAATTTTCCCTCTCTCTCTATCTGTCATCTAATGTTCCCTCTCTTCCTCCCTCTCTCTCTCTATCTGTCACGACTCTCTCTCTCTTCCTCCCCCTCTCTCTCTCTCTCTCATGATACACTTCACAACTCTCTCTCTCTCTCTCTCTCTCTCTCTCTCTCTCTCTCTCTCTCTCTCTCTCTCTCTCTCTCTCTCTCTCTCTCTCTCTCTCTCTCTCTGTGTGTCACGGTAGGTGTGTAGATGAGGAGTGCAACATGTATAAGACACTCCAAAATCTAACGATAGCTTTTATTATGTAAGTGTAGGTTTTTGGGTATGGCACTTTCTTGTCAAAAATAGACTTTTGAGATACATAGAAGATGTTTACAAAGTAAAATGACTGTAGTAGAAAGAGAGAGGAGCAGGCACACAAAGAAGATAGAGAGAGAGAGTTGGGTAAAGTGTGTGCCACTCACTCTAGCAAGATCCTCTTTTAAACACTTTTACAATTTGTCTTAATGTATACTATTAGTTGCATTAACTTTGGCTTTATCATCTCTCTCTCTCTAGTCACTCAATGTTGACTCTCTCATCTGCACACCTATCGATACACACAACTCCACAACTCTCTCTCTCTCTCTCTCTCTCGATTCTAGTAATGAAGCTCATGTATGATACTCTCTAGTGATTATGTATAGTCTGATGCACTTGTTCGATCATTGATAAGTAATGATACATTTGTTGCGATTGTCTCACGTTCGATGAACATTGATAAGTAATGATGCACTTGTTGCGGTTGTCTCATGTTCGATAATGTATTGCATGATGAGTTCAGTAATATTGTTTGATATTCTGTTTTTGTTTGATCATTGATAAGTAATGATACACTTGTTACGGTTGTCTCACGTTTGATGATGTATTGCATGATGTTGATTTCAGTAATATTATTTGATATTCCGTTTTTGTTTGGTCATTGATAAGTAATGATACACTTGTTGCGGTTCTCTCACGTTCGATGATGTATTGCTTGATGTTGATTTCAGTAATGTTGTTTGATATTTCGTTTTTGTTGTGTTTAGTGATATTTGCTAGATTTGCGAAGACGAACACCATGCTTTCCCCTGAAGAGCATAAAATCGTTCTATGAGCAAATCGCATTGAAGCAGTCATTGCAGTGTCACAATGTTCAGAAGACATCGTCAAAAAGATCAATGAGTCTAAGATACTCATGCGAGATCTTTTAGAGCAGATATGGAAAAATGCACAGCATCGACTTCGAAGTGGAGGCAACGCTGAGTTTCTTGATAGACAAAAGATAGCAGACTTCAACCATCAACATATAACACGAACTATTTTGGGGAGCATGCTTGTACATTGGACCATCCATCACTTACTATACTACATCCAGAAAGCTCTATATTGCTAAGAATTATTCTTTGTACATGTTCTTTTACTTGCGCATAACATTTCTCTAATAGATCATTTCGCATAGCATGGTACGTAGGTGGTGAAAACACTGGTCCAAACTCACCAATTTTCTTCCATGCTCTCTTCCAATGATCACTGTCCACCATCATCATTCTTATGCATAACGTGAAAAGAGGACGTCCTACCATATTCTAGGATTGGTCATCCTATGCTAAAAGATTGATTTTCATCACATTCAATGGAAAACTAATTTTTAAGGTTTATGCATAATTAAATAATTAAGAAAAGAGAAAATTATGGTAATTTTATTTAAATGATAAAAGAGGAATACCCATGACATTTGGAATTCAATCATTTAAATAGCAAAAGTGGAATTCTTGGCATATTGGATTAATGGATAATTTTATTAAGAAAAGAGAAATTTTAGATAAATTTATTTGATGATAAAAGAGGAATTCCCATGACATTTAGAATTCAATCAATTAAATGTAAAAAGAGGAATTCTCATGATATTTGAGATCCAAGAAATTAAATGGGAAAAAGGAAAATTTTTAGTATAGTTCAATTTATGAATATTTATCAAAAGTAGAATTTTGAGTATTATTGGGAAATATGGGTAGAATTGATCTTTGTAAATCCCATGAATTCTTTTATTCAAAAGAAGAATATTGAATATAACTCGAGAAATTGAGAAAGAATATGAAAATAGACGTCAAATTTTTCGTGATGATGGCAAATAAGACTAATTATATTAGTCTCAGATCTTTGTAATAAAACTCGTCCTTGTAAATGTTTGGAAATAAAATGATTTCAATGTTTTACTCTCCAAAAATAAGCGTTGTGCAAATATGAATCTTGTGATCTTAAAATTGTTTTTACAATGATGGCCAGGACGATCACCCTCCACTTCCCAATGCGCTTTACACTGATACCCAGGAGAAGAAGCTGCTGCTCAAGCAAATGCAACCTCCCTCCTTTAAAGGAGAAGGTTCAAAGGTTGAGAAGGATGCTGAAGTCTGGATTGAGGTGATGGATGATTATTTCTCTGCCACTGGTACTAGAGCAGCAAATCAGTCTATGCTTGCACGGTTTTGCCTCATAATCGGAGATGCTAAACTCTGGTGGAAACAGTGGTGCCGTGTGACAAGGAAGTCACTGAGCATTCTCAAACGTGGGAAGACATCAAGTAGGCAGTGAAGGAAAGAAATCTTCCCCCATCCCATGAATCCATAAAGATGAATGAGTTTTTTAGTCTTAGGCAGTACAGCTTAACTCTTAAGGACTACTATTCCAAATTTATCACTCTTCAGAAGTATGCCCCGGCTATGACTACTTCCCAGCAAGTGGCTCGTTTCTGCCAAGGGCTAAATGAACCCTTAGATTCCCGCCTTGAAGCAATGAGGCCAAGCACATTACAGGATGCTCTCATACGAGCAAAGCCCCTTGTGAAAGAAATGAGGACTGACAAACCTAAGCATCAAAAGAGATCTTACCCTGAGGCAAATCCTAAAGATCAACCCTACAAGAAACCCCAACAGAATTTTCCCTACTACAACAGAGGGTGACAAGGCAACTCTTTTGTCCCCCGCTCGTATGCTGCTTCTTCCAGAGAAGGCCCTTTGTGTTTTGAGTGCAATGAGCCTGGACACTTTAGAGCCAACTATCCCAAGATGGCAACATCATTTCCCCAAGGTGTCAGAGGAAATCAAGGCCGTGGAACCCCTATCCACCAAGGTGCAAGAGGCGGTGGGCATGGCAGAGGCCGCGGAGGAGTAGTTGCTAGGACTGCCTATATTATAAGTAAAGAACCGACCTTGGAAATGGCTGAAGCAGAGCGCGCCACCGTCCATGCAGCAGTAGAACACCAAGGTCCGAATAAACAATTTGGTGTAATCCAAACCCCAACACTCATCACGGTAAGCCATTTCAGCTTTTGATTGATTGTGGCAGTACCCATTCATTTCTTTCTCCTAGGTGTTTGCAAAAAGTAAACTTGGGTCAAAAAACAGCTAGAAGAATGATTGTAGAGTTAGCCAGTGGGAAAGAAGTAGTATCTCGCCACTCTATAGGAAACCTTGATTTTGAGCTAGGTAATGAGAAAACTCATGGCCACTTTAGAGTCTTGCCATTAGGAATTTATGATGGAATCCTTGGGATGGATTGGTTAATTGCAAACAAAGCTAGCATTCATTGTAGCCAGGGGAGTATCACTTTTGAAAATGAGCATGGCCAAGTAATATCTGTTTAGGGGATAATAAGAAAACCTAAATCTAGGGTAGTCAAGGCAAAACATCTTCTCAAGGGAACACGTAAAGGTCAGCAAGTTTTCTTAGTCAAGCTCAACAAAGCCATTGAACCTAGTAAGGAGACAGAATCCTCTTGGCTCCAAGAATTCTCTGACATCTTCCCTGACAAGCTTATAGGGCTATCGCCTCCTCGAGAAGTCGATCATGAAATCGAGGTGATCGCTGGAGCTCAACCCGTCTCAAAAACGCCTTATAAAATGTCCCTTCCTGAAGCCATTGAACTTAAGGAGCAACTTTCCCAACTCATTGAGCAAGGATTCATACGCCCCAGTAGCTCTCCTTGGGAGGCACCTGTTCTAGGACAGAACTCTCCGCCTCTCAATAGATTATCGAGGGCTAAATCAAGTCACTGTCAAGAATAAGTATCCTATCCCTCGCATCGACAAACTTCTTGACAGGCTTCATGGGGCCTAAGTCTTCTCAAAAATAGATTTGAGGTTTGGTTACTATCAGATCAAAGTCAAGGAAGCACATATACCCAAGACAGCCTTCAATACCCATTATGGCCACTATGAGTTTACTGTAATGTCATTCGGGTTAACCAATGCTCCTCCAACCTTCAAGTCAAGGAAGCAGATATACCCAAGATAGCCTTCAATACCCATTATGGCCACTATGAGTTTACTGTAATGTCATTCGGGTTAACCAATGCTCCTCCAACCTTCAACCGCCTAATGCAAGATATATTCCATCCTTACTTGGATGAATTTGTGCTTGTTTTCTTTGATGACATCTTAATCTACTCCAAATCAATGGAAGAGCATGAGGAGCATGTGCGTAGAGTTCTGCAATTGTTGTGCAAACACAAACTCTATGCCAAGAAGAGCAAATGTACCTTCTTTACTCATATCAAATTGAATATCTTGGATTCATCGTCTCCAAAGATGGCATTTCAATAGACCCCGCCAAGGTCAAGGATATTCTGGAGTGGCCACCCCCTAAATCAGTCTGTGAATTTCGTGGGTTTTTGGGAATCACGGGATGGTATAGGATTTTTATCAAAGATTATGCCTTGGTAGCTGCACCTTTGACGGATCTTCTTAACAAGGATTGCAAAATAGTGTGGCTACCAATCCATCAAAACAGTTTTGATCAGCTCAATGTCATTATTACTTCTGCCCCAGTCCTGAAACTCCCTGATTTCGCCAAGGAATTTGAAGTGGTTACTGATGCTAGTAGTCTAGCACTTGGTGGTGTCTTAGGCCAAGAAGAAAGACCAGTCGCTTATACTTCTCGCAAGCTGAAGGAATATGAAGCAAATTATGCTACCCATGATTTGGAGCTCTTAGCAGTTGTTCATTGCCTCAAATTATGGAGACATTATCTCTTGGGGGGCAAATTCCAGCTTGTAACTGACCACAAAAGTCTAAAGTGGATCTTCACCCAACCAGCCTAACCTCAACATGCGGCAAAGGAGATGGATTGAAATTCTACAAGAATATGACTTCGACATCAAATTTCACCCTGGGAAAGATAATGTGGTAGCAGATGCACTTAGCTGCAAATCTTTCTTGAGTGCAATTTCAATGCCAAATAATCCCATACTGGTCAAGGTGAAAGAAGTCTCATCTCATGATCCAGATTATCAGAGGATGATGAAGTTAGTAGAAGAAGGGAAAAATTCAGAGAAAGAGAAGAATCTAATCAAGGGATACTCCACTCATGAAGGAAGCCTCTACTTCAATCATCACAGGCTATGTATCCCTAAGGATCCTGCTTTAAAGAAACTAATCCTCCATGAAGCTCATGATAGTCCTGCTGCTGTTGCTGCAGGACACCCAGGCTATGCAAAAACATTAAATGCCGTAAGAAGGAGCTTTCATTGGGCAGGCTTGAAAAATGATGTCCTTCGGTACTTGAAGCAATGTCTCTCATGCCAAAGGATCAAAGCTGAAAGGGTCAAGATGCCTGGAAAACTTCAACCCTTGGATATTTCCCAAATGAAGTGGGAGTGCATTAGTATGGATTTTGACAAGTCTCCACTATTCAAGGAGGATATGACTCCATTCTGGTAGTAGTGGACTTACTTACCAAAGTAGCTCACCTTATACCAGCGAAGAAGACCTTCAAAGCTTCTGATGTTGCTCGAATATTCATCAAGGAAGTCCTCAAACTTCATGGTCTCCCAAAAAGGATAGTAAGTTACCGAGATTTTGACTTCACTTCAAAGTTCTGACAGTCCTTATTTCAGACCCCTGGGAACTCAACTTTGCTTTAGCACAGCTTATCATCCAAAGACCAATGGCCAGACTGAGAGAGTCAATCAAGTAATTGAAGACATTCTCAGAGCATATTGTGGACGGGAACCAAGAAGGTGGATTCAATACCTTCCTCTAGTAGAATTTGCCTGCAATGCATCTTATCACATCAGAGCATAGAAATGTCACCATTCAAAGCACTCTATGGGCAAGAATGCTTGTCTCCTCTAAATTTCTCTGATCCAACCATAAGAGAAAGCATCCAGGAAAATGCTCGAAGAGATGGAGGAACAAACCAAGGCAATCCAAAAGGATATTAAAGCTGCCCAAGATCGACAAAAGCATTATGCTGACACCAAGAGGTCTGAAAGGATCTTCAAGGAAGGAGACAGAGTTCTTCTAAGAGTGTGACCCAAATGAAGTTCTCTATCACTTGGGAAATATAAGAAGCTCAGTCCTAGGTATTGTGGTCCCTATACAGTTATCAAGTGTCTAGGTAAAAGTGCCTATAAACTCCAACTCCTAGTCCATATCAAAGTCCACAATGTATTTCATGTAAGTTTGTTAAAACCATATGTACCCAGTCTCGATCATATTCTTGATGTGATGAACAAGTTGTAATCCCTACTCAAGGAGTCCTCTAATTACAGCCCAGTAGCATCATAGATTCTAGGGAAAGGCAACTCCGAAATAGGACTCTTGTAGAACATCTAGTAGAGTGGAAAGATTACCCTGAAGAGGATGCAACTTGGGAAGATGAAGCTACACTCTTAAAGGATTATCCCCAATTCATGACGAGATGAGGACATCTCAATTTCTTTAAGGGGGAAGGATGTAACATACCCATCTTCACTAATAAAGAAATGTCCATGTAATAGATAAATTTATGAGTTTTTATGGTATAAAAATCAATGATTTTATTATTTGAGGTATTTCTACTTAGAATCTTCAAATTTTGAGTCCAAATTTAGAATCTACGCATAATTTTACCCTAATATAGGATTTTACAGCATCCAAAACGGACACCGGATCAAGCTTATACGCAAATTTCAGTCATTTTAGTTAAAAAGCGATGACCTTTAAACCTTAATAAATGCACGACCGGGCGTCCGATTGACGAACAGTCTGAACCCCAACGACCAAGAGAACCTCTCGGACAAAAAAAAAATTTTGCCCTCGGGGCGGGCGGTCTGACACGCAGATCGAGGCGGGCACCCCAAATATGGGGACCCCACCCTAAAATTTGGACCGTACACACTTACAAGGGTGCCCGTACGATGGCCGCACAAGAACCAAATGACGACCGCCCACTGTGTGGTCCACACGTACCGGCTACGTGGACACCCATGTTGCCCCAGACCAGATAAGGTACATGCGTACCACTCCTTTCCTTGATAACTGACACCGTACCTTTCCCCTAGACCCATGCAGGCCACTGATCCATAGCCTTTGCTGGTACACTGTCCTTTCGTCCTCGCTTTGTGCAGCGCCCGTACCCGTATCCCACAACTATATAAACACCCGCCGGGGTGCTCCATAGGCTACACGCATTTCTGCACAGCGTATGCCCTGTTGTACCGCCGTCTGTCCCTGTGCAATGTACTTGCTGTAGTACAGCCATCCCTTGCAGCCACCCCTCTCACACCCCCTCATTTGCCTCTTTTCAGATAAGGCAATTTTCCTCTATCCCCTTCTTGCTAGAAGGTAGTGTCCTTAACTCTTCTTCTCCCCCCTCCCCCCCAGCGTGTGAAGAGACTTACAGCAGCCCTCAACCCTTCTCCCCTTTAGCAAAACATTTTTGTCTTGAGGACATCTCACAATCCCCCCCCCATTTGCGTAAACTTTAATAAAAGGTTTTTGCCTTAGAGGGTTCATGCGCTATAGTTTTTTGCTCTCATACGGTGAGCAAACAATCTCAGAATTGAGACCTGACTGAAGCGTTTCGACCGCGAGACAGCGAGCCCTACAAGACAACGTCCAAGATAGCCCCTTCTTGGAAACGTCAGAATATTGCCTCGAGAGGAGCGCGCAACAACGAGATTAGGGAAGATGCTCCCGATACAGCTCCAACCCTCCCTTTTCAAGCTCCTCAAGGAAATGGTGGCCAAGTTAGCTTGGTTATCTTTTAAAGAAGAGTTGTTTTTAATTAGTGTTAATAAATGTATATCTTTTCCTTTTAAAATAATGACATAAAATTGTATGAAGTTACGAATTGTGTGATGCTGTATTCAATAAATTGCATTGGAATTGTTATCTTTAAAGAGTACAAGTTTTTCCTGGCTTCAACGCTACCTCCGTTCCGTGCTTGTGTAGCCGGGCGGCGTCGTTAGCAAAGCCCAGGAATGGCCCAAGGTATCCCTCATACCATTGGGAGAATAAGGTTCGCCGATTGAGGCGAGAGATTATAATGCTGCCTAGTTCTGAGGGCCCAGGCTAGTGCGGTGAATAAGCCCACCCTAGTGTGCAGACATCCCTCTGAGGGGCGGGAGGATCGAGCGATGGAGCCTGAGAGGGCGACAGGCCGCTTGAGTCCTTGCCAGCGGTCGACGATGAGGTGTATGGTCCATCCAAGGTTGTGCTCTTACATGAGGGAGTAGAGAGGTACTATAGAGGCTGGTTCCCCTTTGCTACTTTTAGTATGTATGTATAATAGATCTATGTATGCATTCGTAGAACTATGCATGCATACATATCGCCTTGTAGCTCTTTGTATACATACATAATGGCTCTATGTATGCATACATAATAGCTCTATGTATCACCTTCTAACTCCATGTATACATGCATAAAGCTCTTATGTTTATTACATTCATATGGCATTGTATTCTGTTAAACCACATTGGCTAAAATTACTCCAAAAGTGTGATAGCATTCTTGAGACATATTATGCTTTATATAAATCATTATGGGGAATCTCCAAGCTTACAACTTGTGTAATGCTGAAAGATAGTCAAAACCAAGCTTATGACTTATGTAATACCGATAGTGTATACATAGACCAAGAAATTAGCCTAGACTAGCTTTTGGGCCCCTGAAAATTACTTGGGATATTGGGCATTATACCTATAAGTCTTGCATATGACATTTTGACTAATGAGAAAAGACATAATCCCATTCTCATAATTTAGTTTAAGTTTCTTGCTCTTGTGAATTGAAGTTTACTTGTATGCTTTCTCTTCTTTGTTGGTGAGTGATGGTGTGTTGATGCTAGTTCTCTTTTTTGTTGGTGAGTGATGGTGTGTTGATGCTAGTTCTCTTCTCCCTCTCTCCTTCTCTCATATGCTCTCACTCACCGAGGCATCAAAGTAGAGGTTAAGCTCTCTTTTTTTGTAATAGAAGATATATTACCAAAAAATACTTTACAAATGGCCACATGGTCGCCATGCAATGTACTAGCTTTCCCTCACTAATTACTCCAAACCACAGGCGTAGCTCGAAGTACCCTCATCAAATATATAGCCATGTCATTCTCTACCAAATGAGCTGACCCGCAAGGAAGATACTTGCCACAATAGTAGCCCTTTCATACAACCTATGTAAGCTGTAATACCCACTTTTGCATCAAATATAAAGGCATTCCTAGTTAACTAGATATGCCACAAACCTGTCCACCTGAAAAAATGAAAGAAAACTAAATGTTCTTGGTTATCTAGCCCATTCAAAATCTTGCCAAAATCCAGTCTTTAACCTTTACGAGCCTATCTGCTGTCAACGGAATCCATATGTGAGAAAGGAAATCCTACACCTTCTTTGCCACCAGACATGAAATGAAAAGATGCGGGCATGTTTCCAAGCATGTAGTACAAAACACACAATTACCAGAAGCAATCCACCACTTTCACAATTGGTCCCCCGATGGTGGGTCTCTAACTAGCATGCGCCATAGGAACACCTTCCCTTGATATGGAATCTTAGGCCACCAGTCCTAGAAGATTACTTCCTTCCACCAGGCCCTACTTTTCCTGATGTTCTTCTCAATGATCCAGTGCTTATCTTCCACCATCATATGCTACACTTGATTTGTTCTATGCTGGAAAATGTCCTGAGGCTTTCTAAATGCCCAATCTAACCAAGGTTGCTGATCCTCCAACTGAGGAATATCACCAAACAATGTAAGGCTTACCCTCAGCTTCTCTCCCATAACTATATATATCCACGTGGAACTCAAAAATATTGACGGATTTTTCAAAAAAACAATAAGCGGCCTCTATGTGCAACAAAATATCCATAATTCTCACTAGTCCTAATCGAGCCATTCTATTGAATTTTGGCCGCTCAACAAGTTTGTTAGGCCACTCCAAAAGTCAAGAAGTAGCCAACACCTCACCTGCCATAGAATTCAAGTGCAACCACTGATCTAAAGGCTTCCATTTAGTGTGTGCCTCTCTCTCTCTCTCTCTCTCTCTCTCTCTCTCTCTCTCTCTGCCTGCCTGCCTTCCTTCCTGCCTTCTCCCCACCCATTTTCTATGCTCCCTTGTAGTGACAACAAGGGAGGCAGGGTTAAGGAGACCCTAGCTCTCCACAAGAGAGGGTTACTCTACTAAGTGGCTAGAGGCGCAAGTCGGTAAGACCCTTTCATTCTTCCTCTTCTTATCTCTATTTCGCATGGCTTAAGTTTTCTCAAATTGGTGAACATCGAAGATTTCCCATAAAGCTCAAGAATATTTTCCATAATCATTTACATGTAGCGTATTTGTGTGGTATAAAAAATATGGCTCAAGAGTGTTTTCATGCTTTCGTAGTAATATTAGCCAATGTGGTTAACATACCCCTCCCTAATCACGATTCCGTCCTCCAAATTGGCATTGAAGCTTCATGGGAGTCAATGGTAGAAGCCTAAAGTTCCCATAGAAGGTGAAGTAAGACTTCCTGTATTGGATGGTGTAATGGAATACCTTGTAGGATGGTGTAATGGAATGCCTTGTAGGATGTCCAGAAAGTTGTTTCAAACATATCTTCAAATGTGAGCATCCTCTAACCTTGCATCCACTGTACTCACTTGTAGTAGCCAAGTATCCATATTCATTCAATGGAAAAATAATAGATTGCGCTAACTTTAAGGTACTTGTTGTGGGAGCATAGCATTACTCTTTCCAATACTTAGCCTAGAGAAGGTAAGGTCGCCCCACCACACAAATTGTTTGTCCATGAGTTCATGCATATATTTTAGGTAGCATAAGTTACTAAATATGACTTATTATTCTATTATATGTACTAATAGTGGTCTTCTCTTCAAGTAGTAGAAACCAATGAGCAATTGGTTAAAATTGTATCACCTTATCGTGCTTTCACCCAAAAAGGAGCAGGAGATTATTAAAGAAAATTTGACCCCAGCATGGCATGAAAAAGCCAGAAAGGTGCTATTATATCGGTTGTCTATCTCAATGTGACAGATTCTATAATTATGCATATACACAATGCACAAATGCCTAAGGAGGATTGGAACGCCTTGGTGAAGATGTACAACACAAACATCCAAGCTTAGAAGATGTAGCTAAAGCACGAGCTGCATAATGTGACTAAAGGAAAGCTGAGTATAACTTAGTGAAGGTTAAAGGGCTTGCAGAGATGCCCTTGCTTCTATTGGATCACTAGATAATGATGATATGGTGTATGTGACCTTAAATGGTCTTGGCAAAGAATACAACCAATTTCATACCTTCATTGGGGCTTGAGAGAACATTATCGGTTTTCATGAATTGATTGCTCTTCTCATCCATTAGGAGATGAATATTGGGGAAGATTCATCCTCTGGAAATTCAAATGAGCATGCCTTCTACTCATATACAAGTAGAGGCAGAGGGATATCATCATCTAGAGGCCAAGATGGAGGCTGTTTTGGAAAAAAAAATCATGGGTAGCTACAGCAACAACATGATTCAAATGTACAAACAAGTGGAAGAGGCCACTCTAGAGGTAGGGGAAGCCATAGGGACCAAGGTGATTGGCAAAGAAATCAAAGTGCAAATAGTATAGAGTGTTATTACTATGGCAAACCAAGGCACATGGCAAAAGTATTGCTATAAAAATAAAATAATATTAAAAGTGAAAAGTTAAAGCAAGTAACTATGCATCATCAACAAGTACGTGTCAAGATCTAAAAATGTTTGGTATATGGATTCAGGTGCCTCTAACCACATGACTAGTGATGGTGGTGAGTGGTTTAAAGATATGCAAAAAATGTTATGTAGAAATAGGTGATGATACCGTGCATCCCGTTACACATGTTTGTAAAGTACCATGCAAGATAGTAAAATAAAGTACTTGGCAAATGTACTCATGTTTCAAATATTACAAAGAAGTTGGTTTTGTTGAACTTTATTTTTCCATCTTACATAGACAATGGCAATTTACAAACATACACAATGGGATATATAGATGATAGATGTACTTCATGTTCTAAATATTATAAAGAACCTAGTTTCTGTTGGATAGATGGTGGTTGAGCAGGGTCTATAAGTGAGGTTCAATTTTCAAGGATGTTTTGCGGAAGACTTTAAAAATTATCGTCACTTGGTTGCAGTAGGTAATAGAAATGGCAGGATATTTACTTAGGATATGAAGATGCCGAAGGTGAAGGCAACCATGTTTGCGCATGGGATAGGTGTCATTATAAATATTAACATATAACACAAGCGCATTAGTCATGTGAATATACAATGGGGCTGAAGCCTATGTATGCCCAAAATATTATTACAGGTTTGCCAAAGTTTAAGATTAATGGTATGCATAAAGTATATGAAGCATGCCAGCTTAGTAAAAGCATGCCAAACATGCTTTCCTACATGAAAAGCATGCCAGTGCAAGGTCATTGATGTTATACATTCGGATGTATGGAGACCAACCAAGACTATAACAATTGCAAGCTGCAAGTATTATGTTACATTCCTTGATGACCACATGAGAAAAGTGTGGATTTATTTTATGAAGAAGAAAAGTGAGGTGTTTTCCACTTTTAGAGATTTAAAGCCTTCATCGAGAAGGAAAAAGGCATGCAAATAAAATGCCTAAGATTAATGATGGGGGAGGTATTTCTCCAATAAGTTTAGTGATTTCTTAAGAAATCAAGGAATCAAGAGACAATTTCCATGCAAGTACACTCTAGTAAGAATGGTGTTACAAGAAAGAAAAATAGGCACATTACAGAAGTGGCACGTGCCTTGATGTCTGAAACGAATATGCAAGATTATTTTTAGATTAAAGCAGCAGTAAATATTGTTTACATTATGAATAGGACTCCCAATGCAACTGTTCATAGTATGACACTTGAATGTGTCTCACTTGAAAGTGTCTCACTTGAATGTGTCTCACTTGAAAGTGTCCGAATGTATTATATATATGCATGTTCTCGATGAAGTGACAATAAAGTTAGATCCAAAGGTAGAGAAATATATCTTTATTAGTTATGCTTTGGAGCATAAAGATTATAGATATTATAACCCTACCACTAGTGAGATGCGAGTAAGCAAAGATGTTATCTTTAATGAGATGAATAGCTGGTATACACCATTGAATGTAGTAGAAGACGCAAATGTAAGAAGTAATGATGTTGTCCCAAATGTAAGAAGTAATGATGTTGTCCCACATGTAAGAAGCAATGACAGGTGCTTAATGGACCTAAAGAGTCCTCTAGTAGTGGATCCAATGTTAGTCTAGGCATGTTGAGGACAGATTTAGGTACACATATATCATTCAGAGGAAAGGAAAGGGTAGATCAACCTTTTGTGCCTAATCTATCAAAAGGTCACTCACATGTGGATGGTGACTAAAGCGGCTTTGAGCAAAGTCTTGATGAGAAGCTTAGCGTTATGTTAGTGGTTACTCCTAGTGTGCAAGGACAACCAATGCTGTTTTAAGGACACCTGGCAATGATCTAGGTGTATGTAGGTCTACGAGGGTTAGATACTCTATTGACATGTTAATATATGATGGATATACAGCCCATTATTATGCCAACATAGTTAAAGCAATACAGGAATTGGAGCCCACTTGTTTTGAGCAAGCACTTATAGAAATAAAAAATGAGAAGATGCCATGAATGAGGAGGGAGATGGAAGCATTGGATGCAAATGGACATGGGAGCTAGCGCCTTTGCTTAAGAAAAAGAAGACAATTGGATGTAAGTAGGTGTATGTATAAGGTCAAGCATAACACAAATGGATCAGTGTGAGCAAGTATAAGGCAAGATTGGTTTCTAAGGGTTATGCGCAAACTTATGGCATTGACTATGAGGAGACATTCAACCCAATTAGCGAGAATGGCAGCAACCGCAGAGCTATCATTGCTATGGTGTGGCTACAGTAGTGAAGGGTTGGCCTTTACATCAGATGGATATAAATAATGCTTTCTTGCATGGTGATTTGTAAGAAGAATTATACATAATACAACCACCAAGTTATGAGAGTGATGCACACCTAGACTTTGTGTGTGCAAGTAACGTAAAGGCTTGTATGGCTTGAAGCAAGCACCTAGAGCATAATCAAACAAGATCGAGGAATATCTTGTCACCATTGGATTTCAGATATATCCAATGCTGATTTTTAACTTTATGTGATTGAAAAAGAAAAATAGAGAGATCATGCTATTTGTCTTTTTCACTGTGATAATGATGCTAACATACATGATGTTAAAAGACTTTTGAAGCAAAATTTTGAGATGAACGATTTGGGTGAGCTGTGAAATTTCTTGGGCATAGAGGTCATGAGATTACCTCATGGCATTTTGTTATTACAGAGGTAGTATGGCTTGGACGTATGGTATGATAGATTGTTAGCCTATTTCAATGCTATTGGAGCAAAGCCATTAGAGTAGAACACAAAGCTTTCCGTAGATGCATGTGAGCTTTAAAGGACCCTACTATGTACATGCACATAGTGGGTAGCTTGATCTACATGACCATTACTAGGAAAAACTTGAGCTATGGTGTTGGACTTGTGAGTCAGTTTATGTAAGCCTCTAGGAAGCCACACTTGGATGTGGCTAGACGGATAGGGCCATTGTCATTTATTGTGATAACATGAGTAGCATACAACTAGGATATCATGCTAGGATGAAGCACATTGAGGTGCATTATGCCTGGGTGATAGCATCTGCACTTATGCCATGATATACTAGTAATCTAGTATATCATGCTAGGATGAAGCACTTATGCCATGATATACTAGTAATCTAGTATATCATGCATTATGTCATGATATACTAGTAATCTAGTATATCATGCTAGGATGAAGCACATTGAGGTGCATTATGCCTGGGTGATAGCATCTGCACTTATGCCACTGGCACAGTTGGCAAGATTATGGTTGATATGCCAAACGGATGACAGGCTATGTTATAGCCACTTTAGAGTACTAGGGTTATAGCATAGTTATAGTGCTAGCAGCTCATATAGTCAGGTTCACACTATGGACTGACCATCATATGTTATAGTAGGAGAGTACTTTTTCTTATAGTATGTGCTCTTATCTCTTATGTTAACGGTTGTAAAGAAGAGAAGAAGTTAGAAAAAAATTCAGCTATCCATCTCTCTCTCTCTCTCTCTCTCTCTCTCTCTCTCTCTCTCTCTCTCTCTCTCTCTCTCTCTCTCCCGCTCCCGTGTCTTGCTCTCTCTTGTGTGTGTGTTTGCTTATAAAGAAACTCAAGCCCTCCCTCTCCCCTGAATTCTCGTTATAAATAGGCAATCATGGGGGTACATTTGTTACTATTCTTTGATGGGGGGTGCTGGGATTTTGCCTTCTTCTAAGACTCCCAGAGACAAGGCTACTACATGGGGGGGTGGTTACCTTTTGCAAAGTTAAGGCCTTGGTGAGTCCATTCATGATGTCCCCTAAAGATATAAGTGGGAGTGGTTTGGAGACAAAAGAGGGGATGGTGGCATTGGATGTAATCTTGGGAAGAGTTGCAAGTGGCGAGATGGAGGTAATAAGAGGGGGAGCTGATGGTGGCGAGGGTTGTTTTGTACACATATCACCAACCAATAATTATCATTATTCTCATTGTTCTCCGCCATGTGTTAATGGAATTGCATGCCTTGTGGCTCACCCTTATTTCTTTTATTGTATGGCCTCATCACGTTGTTGAACTAGCATGTACTCTCATCATCTTCAAGCTATCAAAGTGATCATCTGCTGTGAGAGGCATCTAATGAGAGAGAGAGAGGGATAGGTAGAGAGAGAGAGAGAGAGAGAGAGAGAGAGAGAGGGCCCAATAAACTAACCTCATTAGAATTATATGCTAATTCAAGTAAGGACTTTATAAATTCTCTATATCATTCAACATGTTGCATGGTTTTCTAACATGTGGCCAAGAAGGTACACACTACACCCGAAGGTCATTGGTATATATAATGCTTGGGTGGCTCAACTAAGTATGCCATGCTAGGATTTTGTTTCTATCTTAGAAAAATCTTCTTCTCCACCTCCTTCACCTTTTGCAGGCAACTAAGAGAACTAGGGTTATGGCTTGCAAGGGTTTGAATAGCTGTGATAACTATGGTTAGGGTTTACATGGTTCCATGGTGGTTGAGTGTTTGCTTTCCTTTCTCTTTTTGTGTGCCACTCTTTCTGTAAGCACGCTAGCTTTTTCTACACGATGGTTTAACATGGAAAAGTTTACATGAAAGGCCAACCAAGTATCAAAGAGCTCAACGCAGTAAACGGACCTCTGTATTTGCCATCTGTCATTTCAAAGTTTTTTTTAAAGCCTTACTAGCCAGGGTTTCATTTATGGGTTGTTCATATGCAAAGGAGTGCAAGGCTATAAGAGATTTTTCACGCATAATTTTCAAGGCATCCAACAAAGCATTTGGCTTATGGCGGCTAGTGGGCAGTGTACTTCTTAGAGTTAGTCATGGTGATGCAACATGCACGTCATTTATTAGCCATGCACAAGTGGCTAAGTTTTAAACGATTGAGGAGTCTTTCCTACACCCATATTCACTGGTCTTGAAGCTATAGACCAGGCATATCAACGATATTGGTGCTGTTCATAAAATGTTCATTCCCCTTGTAAATAGAATACTTGTGAACTCTCCCTCTTCTCCCTAATCTCTTGTTTGTGATCTTCGAATCATTGCTTAGCTAGATGGATGCATGCTTGGAAAGCTTTGATTGCATGATCTCTCTCTCTCTCTCTCTCTCTCTCTCTCTCTCTCTCTCTCTCTCTCTCTCTCTCTCTCTCTCTCTCTCTCTCTCTCTCTCTCTCTCTCTCTCTCTCTCTCGGTAGAATGATACATATTATAGGGATCTTCATCTTGCCTCCATCTAGCCAGATTGAGCTCTTCCTCCACATACATGGCCATAGAAGCTCTTCGGCGTGCCAAGAGAAGTGTGACAATGGAGTGAAGATACGGATGACGGGTAGCACACCCACACTCACAACTAGAGGAAGTTTCATTTCGTAGCTTTACAATAACAAGCCTCCCAAAACGACATATGTTTTGTCAGAGGTAAGGTAATCACTTGACTTAAACATATGCTACTGCCCCCAAGGACTAGCCTAAGGGCCCAATCTCCATCCATTTTTAGCTATTGGGTTTACTCGATACTGCCCATTTGTGCTTTTTTTGTGTTAGGATAAGACATTTTGATTTATAGGATTTTAGAAAGGGGAACCCTAATTTTTCTTGGCTATTTGCATGAGGTTTAAGCCCAAGAGACTTGGATTTTACTACATAATTGCAAAAATCCAAGAGGCTCCCTATAGCAGTTATAGTTTAAGAGTTATATTCACTTCAAAAGCATTGGCTACAAGGTCCAATTGTGTGGATTAGAGTATGAAAGTTGATTTCCTTTCCTTGTTCATGCATTGTTTGCAAAATTGGTAGCACTAGAGTACATAAAATCAACAAAAAACTGACCATATCTAATTACACGCATAAACCCTCTAATTAAGATTAGATACACCAATTACCCTCATATACGTCCAAGAAACCATTAAAAAAGACCCAAATAGTTCTCAAGCTAGGGACGTGAGCCCGTAGTCCCACTAGAATTAAAGGTGAGCCCACAACCCCAAGTACATCTCAGACATGATGTGGGACGTGACATAAGCCCATCAAGACATGACATGACGTGAGATATTCAAGATATGACATGACGTGGGATGTGACGTGGGCCCATCAAGACATGAGGTAAGCCTACAAGGACATGACCTAAGTCTAACTAGATGTGAAATGAGCTTAGATCATTAGACCCACATGAGCCCATAGTAGACATGACGTAAGCATAGACATGACATGAGCCTAGTGTAGTAGACTCGCGTGAGCCCAACAGAGGTCAGAACCAAAAATGAATTAGGTTTTCCAATGTCATAAAGGACTGTGCATAATTTAGATTTCAAAAATAGCATACTTTTACGTGACCAATAGACATGATGTGAGTCTAGCTCACCAGACCCATGTAAGCCAAGGGTAGTTGCACCTAATATTATATTGGGGAAATTAAAACCACCTTGAATAGTACTATACAGGTGATTAAAACCGCCCATGAACAATTATAAGGTCATACCTACCCATGTCTTCTCAGGAAGATTTTCTTGTCATAAAATTTATACTAGCCTTAAATTCTAAGGAAAATTTATACTAGCCTTAAATTCTAAGGAAAATTCTTATCTTTTTTCATTATTGAGTATTAAGGCCCAATTATTGCTCACTCACCAACATCTCCGACAAACCCACGTGAGCTTATTGCATCCAAACTTTCTGAGCCTAACTAGATGTGGTGTAAGCCTATTTCATCTAAAATCACATGAGTATAACTAGATTTGGTGTGAGCCTACTAAATTGCGTGCAAGCCTACTAGCTCTCACAAGACATGCATGAGCCTATTTCATCTTAAGAAGGTGTGAGCCAAGCTCACTAGACCTATATGTGAGCCTATTTCATCCAAAAAACATGTGAGCTAAGGTCACTAATAGAACTCAAAGTTGGAGCAGAACTAAGACTATCAAGATTTGCCCTATATGGAAGTACCCAAACTATGTCAGATGCCACAATTTTCCAAACTCTAAGCGGGCATACAGCATCCTATTGACAGCATCATATGGACATGCCGCAACATAAGACCCCACACATGAGAAGCATAGCATTTAATGTTACATTTTCCTCAATCTAAACTAGTCGACAACATCATCAGTGGTGGCTAATCGGCATTCTAGAAGACTATATAATAGAAGTAGCATCATTCATCTTTCTCACTTTTAGATATTGGTCATGAGTAGTTATTAGGCCTTTTGTGGGTAGGCCTATGGCCAAGCATAAATGTAACCTTTTTATATGTACAGAATACATATATGGCCAAGCATAAATGTAACCCTTTTTATATGCACATAATACATATACTCGAAAACTTGTCTATCTCTCTTTCTTCTTTCACGCATTTTGCATTAATGTTCCTACAGGGTGCTTAAGGATTGTGATTAAAGCATTGAAGGCTTCTACTATGTCACAAGAAATGTGACCAGCTATCTATCCAAAACTGCACATACACATGACCAGTTGTCTATCCAAATTTACACATACACATAAGCGTGTTCCACCAAAATAATTCTAAGTTGAATTATATAAGAGAGAGTGAGATATTTTGTGTAATCTAATTCTGAGTTATATTAAATGTTCTATGTCCACGTTGCTTCAAGTATACCCTAACACCAAGATCGAGTGCACCTGCTATGGGTTCCACTCCCATACTAGTCACACTCATACCACCACCACCCCCCACATAGCTCTACCACCACCTTCTGTCACACCCATTACTACCACACCAGCACCTGTTACACCCACACCAACCCCCATGGTGTAGTAGACCCTAATCCCCATCCCCACCACACTTTGTTAGTATATGTTCAATGCCTACCTCTCAGCATGTATCTCACATTGATGTATGGTGCACATTTATATGGCCCCCATTATGTGAGGAGAAGCCATTGGTGTACATATCTTTAGTGGGAACCCAGCTTAGATGCTTGAAAGGGTCATAGTTGTGACCGTTGATGGTTAGGAGATGATGAGGGGTATAAGCGTTAGTTGGGGTCCCACAGAATATTCCCTTGGATACTAATTTCATCATTAGTGTTGGGTAGTGGTTGGTTGGGACATATTACAAATATGTGGGTGGTGAGCCATGTCAATGTAACGTAGCCGCCAACATCTTGGATGCGTCCATTGTACTACTTGCAACACTATAAATGGACATAGTTGGCATAAGCTAAGGCATCCAATGCTTGTGAGCATATATTCCCTATACTCTCAGTATGCCCCTCCATCCAGAGTCTGTCTAGATGGCCACATCTAAGCTCCACACTAGAGCGCACGTGTGGACAACACCATCATATTGTACCTATCTCTTGTTTGGTATAATCATAATTTTAAAATTCTCTCCATTCTCTCTATTGCAATGTCTAGTGTACTTTCTCTTGCTGTATCTTTTTTCACTGTGCCATATTCTTACACACTTCCCATGTCCACATACACAACACCTACAACGTAGGTTGCCTACGACATTGTAGGTCGAGCATTTCAAGCATAACTACGAGAGTTGGTGTTGGTCTATCTACTGCATGTGCATATCTTATGAATGTAAGTATATTGTAAAAATTTGATGTAAGATTCTTTAATTCATAGTCTTGTGTTCTCGCTATATTCTAACAAGATGATTACTTTCAAATGCAAGAAACAAGATGCAAGGGAAAAAAAGAAAGTAGTCACGCAATTGGAGGGGCTGAGTCTAGAGGCAACTGGTTTTAAAGAGATGATCAATATGTTGAAAATACAAGTGAATAGGGTGTGTGTGGGAACAAGCCCTTGGTTAGAGGCTGTAAAAGAGGAGATGTAATTGTGAAAGAACCTGTGAAAAGATGAGAAGAATCTACTGGGAGAGAATAAAGGGTAGCATGAGAGAATTCAGGAGTGTGGAGTTATTCTAGGAGATATTTAGGGAAAAGAGAAGAGGTGGAGAGAATCAGGCAAGAGGTGGAGATATTCTGGGAGTGAATCATGGAGAAATCAGTGGGATTTGATGCTTGATGTAAACTCTATAAATTGAGGCATAGCCCTAATGAGAATTTGCTGGTTTTTGAGTATCCATGCCTACATTAATCTATTTGCTAATTACCCACTAATTACGTCTTAATTATTTGCTAATCACTTTGTTAATGATGTTGATTCTAGTGTTTGATCCACCATAGCTTATCATTATGCTCAAATTTTAACATGGTATCAGAGCCATGCCTAGAATCTATCAGGTTTATGAGCCCATTAGTTAATTAATTAGGATTAGTAGATAATTAGCAAATAATCAAATTTTTAGTTAGTTTTTCACTTCCCCCTTCACCCCCAGCTAGTGGAGGACTTCATTCTCCTTGCACAATCAAAATTAGGTCTTGTGCTTCTAGCCCAACATAGTCAACATCCTTGGCTTCAAGCCCATCAAGACGGCGTAGCAAACCGCCACGTATATGCGCAGATTTTTGCAGATTGAAGGGCACCGTTTTTCTGAAGCAGATTGGAGATTTCTTCTTGCTCAAGTCAAATCTCTCTAATTCCTCTTAGCCTAAGGTGTTTTCAAGCATGCTCTACAAGCTGGTGAAGACAGAATTCAGTTTCATCAAGTCTACAGTGAGATCCAAGCTCTTCATCAAATCTGCAGGTGACTTTGGTAAAACAGAGATTAAGCTTTCAATATTTAGTCAAATCTTGTGTTTCTTGGCTTAATCCTCTACTAGACTCATTGCTATTGATGCCTTTGAAAGCATTTGAGCTCATTTGAAGTGTAAGGCACCAGATCTGGGCTCCCCGCATACTCTGTTTTTTGCACACAAAACAGAGCATTAATTTGCTAATCAGTGATTAATCAATGTTAATCACTATATTTTGGTGCAATTGAGGGTTCAAATTAACCATTAGGTATCTGATACAGATCCCTATAACTTCAGATTGCAATTCGGAGTTGGTTTGATACTCCAACCATTCCGTACAAATTGGTTACCCTTGATTTAATATGTAATTTCTGGCAAAATTGTACTACTGATAAAATTGTGAAAATCATCATTTTGCATTTAACCCTTGGTTAATGCCTATAAATCTCACTCAAATTCAAGATTATTCACAGCCAAAGTTGCATTTGGGAATGTGCATAAGAATGAATGCTATACGCATTATGTATTGGGCACATTGCATCAGTGTAAAAATGGGAACAGACACTGCCCTTGTCCAAAATAAGGCAAGAGGTAAGACCTCCCGCATAAATTTGGGTTTGCATTGCATAATGATACAGAAAAACATAAAAAACCCAAAGGAACTGTCAGCAAAACATTTAAATATGTTGCTCACATGGAGCAAAAAGACCTGACAGACAAGCTCATGGCCCCAGCCATGAAAGAAGAAGAATATCTCTTTCCAAGAAGAGGATCCACACCAAGAAGATCTAAAGGAAGATATGGACACGAGAAGAGAAGCGGCCACAAGAAGAGAAGCTGCCCCAAGAAGACTGAAAGAAGAGACGGACGCGTGGAGAGATGCTGCCACGACAAGAAGACTGAAGAAAAGAGAAGATGTGAGGCTCCAAAGAGTGAGGAGCCTTGTGAAAATCTCTGAGAGAGAGAGAGAGAGAGACCCCACAACCCAATGTAACCTGCCCCAACAAAGTAAAACCACCTCTGAGCCACCGATGATGTAGGCCACGTGGTAGATGTATGTGTGAGCACTTTAGTCATGGTCGCGGGCACTTATAGTAGCCTTGGACACATAGAGAGAGAGAGTGTCAAGGACTATGGAGTTTAGGGACTTGAGGCACTAGTCGCGGACTGTCAAGTAAGAAAGAAACTTGATACAGGGTCCAGGTGTGCTGAGATAACTTGAGGGGAGGAGTAGACACTGGTCGCGGACTACCAAGTAAGGGGAGGCAAACTTGGTATAGGGTCTAGGTGTACTAGGAGTATTCACTTGAGGCACTGGTCGCGGACTGTCAAGTAAGAAAGAAACTTGATACAGGGTCCAGGTGTGCTGAGATAACTTGAGGGGAGGAGTAGACACTGGTCGCGGACTACCAAGTAAGGGGAGGCAAACTTGGTATAGGGTCTAGGTGTACTAGGAGTATTCACTTGAGGGGAGGTGTTGAAAATACAAGTGAATAGGGTGTGTGTGGGAACAAGCCCTTGGTTAGAGGCTGTAAAAGAGGAGATGTAATTGTGAAAGAACCTGTGAAAAGATGAGAAGAATCTACTGGGAGAGAATAAAGGGTAGCATGAGAGAATTTAGGAGTGTGGAGTTATTCTGGGAGATATTCAGGGAAAAGAGAAGAGGTGGCCAGAATCAGGCAAGAGGTGGAGATATTCTGCGAGTGAATCATGGAGAAATCAGTGGGATTTGATGCTTGATGTAAACTCTATAAATTGAGGCATAGCCCTAATGAGAATTTGTTGGTTTTTGAGTATCCATGCCTACATTAATCTATTTGCTAATTACCCACTAATTACATCTTAATTATTTACTAATCACTTTGTTAATGATGTTGATTCTAGTGTTTGATCCACCATAGCTCATTATTATGCTCAAATTTCAACACAATAAAGGCTGAGTCTAGAGGCAACTGGTTTTAAAGAGATGATCAATAAAGGCTGAGTCTAGAGGCAACTGGTTTTAAAGAGATGATCAATAAAGAGATGCACAAGTTAGTCAGGCATATGTGTGATAACACTAGGTACACAAATCTTTTTTGATGAATTAGTAGAAACATATATGTGTGTATAGCTTTGCATCAATCTTGAAAGTTTAATAATAGAACATGTTGTAATCAAAGTAGTGCTACAAATTACTAGGAGATTAAGTTTACATGAAAGCCTTAAGAGATGGGAAAGATCAAGAGAGAGTTGTAGAGAGATTGGGGGTAGAGGGAGAGAGAATCATAATACCAGATTGGGTCCCAATAACACTTTGAAGGCCCCCCACTGTTTTTGGTGTATGTGCTTGTTTATCACAAGATGTAAATTAATGTGCAATGGTTAACGTACTGGGCTATACTAGCCCTAACACACTCAACACATTTGACTCAACACATTTTCCCAAGACTTGGGCAAGGCCCTTACTTAAAATTGAGCTTCTCCAAACACTCAACCAAATAGTCTAATAAGTGTCTAGATGACTTGTATAACAAAATACAACTTGCAGTCTTGACACACTCGACACATTTTGCATGACTTGGGCAAGGACCTTACTCGAAATTGGGCTTCTCTAGACACCCAACTAAATAATCTAATAAGTGTCTGGATGACCTGCACAAAACAAATTACAAACTTGCAAAGAGGGTTACATGGAAGCTAGACTTAGATTACATGCCTGGTAACTCCTCCCTAGACTAGGTCTTACAACATTTTCAAGACCCATCACAAAGTTGATCTATCTATCCGACATGTAGAAGTATATCCACGTGGCAACCTAGTACAATGGTGCAATGGTGTAATCACTCTAGCTTAAAGTCTTTGTTGTCATCAAGTGAAGCCTCATACGCTTCAATGGAAAGAAGAATATGTAAGCCTAAACATTCATCTTCATTAGGTACTTTAGTATGTTCATTAGCTTCAGCCTTCTAGTAAGTCATCCTCAACATCACAATGATATGTGCCATGATTAGTAAAATAAACAAGCACCTCTCCACGCTTATGTAATCTCTGTGCATAGCCACCTGTATCCATGCTGAGTTGCATCTCAAATCTCATCATGGGTTGGAGGATGGGTATACTCTTTAGTCTGCATTTTTTCAAACAACACTTGTTAATTTTATAAATATGACTTTATATTAGTACTAAGTATATATATATATATACTAAGGACGACCGTTATACTTATAAAGCAAGCAATAAATCCATGTTTATAACCTTGTTAAGGTGGGTGTGGCAACTCCTCTCCTCATCCTCTCGTCCACTGCTATTGCTCATCGTTGGTGGTGCTGATGCATCCATCTCTTCTTTCTCTTGACCTCATCTCTCACATGTGTCCATGTATCACCCTGAGGTCAAAAGGATGTGTACTCGTCCTATTTTGAGACTTCCTCCTACATTTTTCAATAATGATAAGTTTAAGTTATGAGAGTTAAATAAACTTTAAATCAAAACAAGTAATGTGATTCAATAAATAAACTTCAAATAATGCGACTAAAAAAACACACTCGAGATTAAGAAAAATTAATGAAAAACTTTGTATTTCAGTCCAAAGCCTCTAGACTTTGTATTTTGTGTTTATGTGTGAGAGAGAGATGTATACATATAAATTATAATGATTATACTGTTTTTAAATATGCAGGCTAATAGTGACTCTGATGCCTCTGTACGCACACTCCCATTCGATCCAGCACCGATTGGATGAGAACCATTATACCCCACACCAACTCTTGGTGGTGAGCCTTCGTCTTCTTCCGACTCCGATGATTAGCGAGAGATTTGAGTAAAGGAGGATATGCTATTGTGTGGACTGTAGGGGTCTTATTTGCATAGGCCATGTATATATTGAGCATGAGTTTAAGAGAGGCTTATGTGCGGATGCTACCTTCGACCTCGATCAGATGACTTTGTATACGGATGAGTTTATATTGAGCATGAGTTTAAGAGAGGCTTATGTGCGGATGCGCCAGCACACCTTCGACCTCGATCAAATGACTTTGTATACGTATTTTCTCTTTATCTCATGTTGATAAAACAGTTAAGGTCATGGCCAAATAGCACAAAATTATTCATATTCTTTGATCTTAGTAATGTGGTATTTAATTAAATAATAACAGGTGTTTGATTTATATATAATTCACAACAGGAGGCTGGACCATCTCGCCATCCCACGAGCATGCTAAATAGAAAGGCAAGGGAGGTGATAATGAAAGGAAGGATCACAGGCATCGACATAGCTTGGGTGAGGAGGACTAGTAGATGTTTTATTGCTAGCTTATTTTTGGTTGTACTCCTCCATCTAGAGAATTTTATATAGAGTCAGATACTTTCTCATGATGATGTATCCATCATATTTTTTATACATGGATCCATGCAGTTATAGGACTTGTATATATACATTTTTTTCACATGGATCCATGCACTTTCAGGACTTGTATATATACGTTTTTTGTTTTGGTCACCCATCCAATGATGTCGAGTATCGATATTATATACTTTATCATCATTTTTATATACAGTCAGTATGATCTTTGGTTTATATCTTTCTATTAATTCATTTGGTTTATATCTTTCTATTAATTCATTTGGTTTATATCTTTCTATTGATTCATTTGTTAAATTTATATATTATATCATTTCTATTGACAAACTCTAAACAAAGAAACAAGTATATTCACATGTGAATATTGCTCTTATATTAAGTAGATTCATGGCAATATTCACATGTGAATATTGCTCTTATATTAAGTAGATTCATGGCAATATTATTAAGAAAGATAAGCTAACCTCCATGGAGAGGAATCATCGATAAGGGCCAAGTACTAGACATCCATCCTATCGTCTCAATAATGAGAGCCGAGTATAGGGATATTAATCATCAATGTGAGAGAGAGAGAGAGAGAGAGAGAGAGAGAGAGAGAGAGAGAGAGAAGAGGTACGTGTGTATGTGAGTGAGGGAGGGAAGGAAATGTACGTGTTTGCGTGTGTGTGTGTGTGTGTGTGTGTGAGAGAGAGAGAGAGAGAGAGAGAGCCGAATCGATACTTAGGTGATCCTCACGTGTCATAGGCCTGCACCCTTAGATGCCGCATTGGAAATCACATAGCATGGGACATGAAACTCCAAATCCAGAGACATGAGGTTATGTGCAACCATTTCCTTATGTTTCACCACATGAATATATAAAAGATGTGCTAAAGATGGCATTTGGAAGGGGGGGTTGCCATGATTCAAGGGATATTTCTTATATGATTATATAATTACATGTCCTAGCCCATCTCTTATACGATTATACAATTACATGTCCTAGCCCATCTCCAAGTCTGTAAATATCATTAGCGATGGGACTCATCTGGCCTTATAACCTTCTTGTCCTTTGGAAGTGTAAGTCCCACTTCTCTCATGTAAGTAAATTCTGAACTTTGGAGAGACTTATCTGACTAGATGAATGGGAACCTAAGAGCCCATATACGTGAACTCAAAGGGGTTGACTGGGCACTCTCCCTTCATACCCAAGACCAAGGAAGACCAAAGAAAGGTCTACCAAAATTGCCCTTGAACAAGCTAGGACACAATTTAGTGATGAAATAAATATCATGTTGCCTACCATCGTGTATAAGGGAAAGGAAATCTTCCCAATCTTGGATGGTGGTGCTAGTGTTAGCATAATCACCAAGGATTGTTAGGAGGCCTAGAGTAGGAAACCCACCACTTATAGACACTAGTCTCATGGTAAAGCTTATCAATGGGAACAAAGCAAAACCATTGGGCACATCCTTTAGGATGCAAAAATCAAGACCTTTGAGTTGAGCTTCCACCACTCATTCATGGTGATGGATTTCTAGAGAGAAGGGGCTATAAAGATGGAGGGAGAAAGAGGAAGAAATGCACTCATAATGGAGTACCACATGCACTCAAGGGAGTACCACCATAGCCATGGAAGCTTGAAGCTCCAAGAAAGTATGATTTTGATTAGTAAAATGATTAGTTACCCTAACTACAATTTGTTCACTTATATACTTGCCCACCTTTTCACACTTATTAATGTTGGGCCCCCATACTTGCCCGGCCATATCCATGCCCATGGGCTTATGTCCAAGACCAAGCCCCCTTCATTATTACAAACCATCCTCACCCAAAGGTTTCGTCCTTAAAACCATGTATGGAGCAATGTATGGGCTGTTAGAAATCTTCTTGAGTTCCCTTATTTATGAATGTGGAAGTACAATCATTGCAATCCCAAAAGTATCTCACACAAGAGAACTTCATATAGAGCTGTCCACTTATTTTATGTACATATGGACTGCTCTTTACGATGTCCATAAGCACACAGAGTCTTGTTGAGCTTTGATTGATGAGTGGTGAAGTACACTAATGGCCATGGATGTCCATACAATAAATTTACAGCAATGACACCCTTCATACCATCATTCCAATCCATGCATGTAGCTGTCCAAAAACACCATATAGTTGTACCCACTTTATCCACTATGATCCATTGTTTGTAGGAGCTCCAGATGGTCTTTCATGAAGCCTTCGGACTGCCAAGAAGCTTCTTCATTAGGCAATCCTCTCCACTTCACAAGGTACTTAACAATAGACCTATTATGAAGGTGTCTTTCCCTCATTCCAATCACCTTCTCCACCACATATTGAATCATTCCCTCTTCATCTGTTATATGTACATTATGTGTGCTATGTTATATACACATTATGTGTGCATATACTAGGAGGCTAACCCACATTAGGCTTGTGAGCATGGGAGCATGGGAACAAGCTCTAGTGGAGCATGGGTTAGGACTAACCTTAAGGTTTAAGGTTAGGGTCAGGCATCCAAGGGTCACACATGAGGAATGGAAAGTCAAGAGTCACTTGAGGGCCCTCCTATATAATAGGGGCATGGGGCACACTCAAGGGGGCTTGGAGCTGGAGGGCTTGGAGGCTTATGCTATGGTCTCTTGTGTAGAGGTCCATATCTACTCACCTACCATTTCACACTATAGCTACATGCTATTGGATTGTGTTATACCTCTTGATGGTATGGGACATCAAGGTAGAGGTATGATGTATTTCATTCATTATTCATGTGTGCATCCCTTGGGCTCGGGGGTGGTTGGGTGGTTGAGTTTATGCCTGATTTATGCATGTTTTATGCATAACAATTATCTAGAGAGATCTTAGGGTTTTAACAGTGGTATCAGAGCAATCTCTATTTAATTGTTGTTGATTTTTTTTAGTAAATTTTAATATTTACTAATAAAATGTTATCTTTTGTTGATTTGTGTTGATGAAATGCACATGGATCATCGTTATGGTGATTGGAACGTGTGGTACTTCAATTCAATGGACGAATCGACGTTGCGGGGGAATACCGTGAGTTAATGCTATTTTTCCCTATTTTTTATGGTTAAAATTGAGCATTAATGGATTTATTTACAAAAATGCCATATGGTTTATGGTGGATATTTTTGTAGGATGGATTCCCTGAATTTCTAGAATTTTTAGAAATTTTTTCCTAATTTTTTAGGAATTTTTTGAGCATTTTTTTGATTAAAAATGTATTTTTATACATTTTTTGCGGGTTTTTTCCGCGGGAATGCGATCAAATTCTGTCAATTTCTACTGAAATTCAGTAGGGGACAGCGTGTTGATGCATGAGATGCTCTCCCGTGTGCGTGGGGTCCTCTCCGTTTCTCAAATCTGATTTTTTCTCATTTTTTCCGTGAGAAAATCTCTTTAAAATGATTTTTTTTAAACATTAATCATAATTAATGATAATTATGATTAAGATATGATTAATTAAAAAATTAATCAATGGATTAAATTAATCTCTGTTTAGCAGAGAGAGGAGATTGGAGAAAGAGAATGAAAATGAAAGTTGAGAGGAAAGGGAGGAGAGAAGGGAGAAGAGAGAATCTTATCTCTCTCTCTCTGGTCCATGCGCAGGCGACGGGAGGGGGGGGGGCTGCGCAGCAGCCGCCGGCGAAAAATCGCCCCCCCCCCTAAAAAAATCAAAAGGCTAAAAGCCTTAATAAAACATATATTCATTTTTTTTTAAAAAAAATGAGTTTTTTTTATTTTAAAAAAAAAGGGCTTTTGAATTTATTTCAAGGAAAAAGCTTGGGAAAAAGCCTGGAAGTTTCTGAAAATTACTGGATTTGAGTAAAAAATCTCAGAAAAAATCCTGAAAATTTCTTATTGAAAAATATTGGCTTTTCAACTTCCGGAAAACCTTTGGCTTTCCGTTTTCCCAAAACCTTTTGGCTTTCCGAATTCCGGAAAAACTTTTGACCTTCCGTATTCCGGAAACCTTTGACCTTTCACATTCCGAATTTTTTTTGTCTTTTCATTTTCCCAAAACTTTTGGCTTTCCGTATTCCGGGAAAACCGTTGGAATTCCGAAATTTTTTGACCGTTCGTATTCTAAATGCGTTCGGGGTTGATTAAAAATTTCAAAAAATTCATGAAAATTAGTGGAAAATTAGACAAAGGTTATTTTAAATTTTGGAAAATGTGGGGTTTGTGTTTGGCATGTGGTGTGTCCATTCGGGCGCCCGTGACCATTCAAATTCCTTTAAAAATATATTTTTTGACAGAAAATTAGAAAAATCCATTAAAATTGAAAATTTTCATTGGATTTGAGAATTGTCGGGCGAAATTGGAAATTTCGTGAACGATGGGATTCTCAGGGAAAATTAGGAAATTTCTAGAAATTATTTTTAGAAATCCTAAAAATTGGTATTTTTAAAATATCAATGGTATTTTGGCAAATTAAATTGCTAAAAATTTTCTGGAAAAATATAGGTTTGGAATGCCATGAGATAGGTTTGGTGGAATTCAAAATTATTATATTTTGAGGCCCTATAAATTTGGAAAAATTAGAAAAAAATCATGATAATTTTTTTTCTCGAGAATTTAATATTTTCGAGGGTTATTTAATGTTGAAGTACGTTTTCTCGTGCTGACATTAGATAGATGCGTGTTATTCGCATATTATTAATACGATTATACCTCGTATTAATGGATATTTATGTTTGGATTAATTCTAAACGATGTATTCATGATTTTTGACCATTGTTTAGCCATTCTTTTTGGACATGTTCCTTAATTTGGCTATAATTTTCGTTCAAAGTGTGTTTCACCTTTGACACTTTTCCATGATAATTTATTTTGCACTTATTAAAGTGTGGATTGTGCTTAATTTCTTAAGCCTAAGACAAAGTCTATCATGGATTAGTTGATCGGTTTGTTTTGGTGGATTTCTATTGGATGTTTTCCAAGTTTTACAAGGACTCATCAGGTTTTGCCTAGATCACTTGTGTCTAGGGGTTTTTCTTATTGAGTGCTACACACACGTGTTTCACTTTCTTACTTTGGAGTTTTATTTGAACAATATAACGTTCATATACTCCGGATTGATGAGTTGGCCACCAATTTAAATGCTTCTTTTGGCATGATTTATGTCCATTAGATGGTATGCATTGATTTTTATGATCAACTATGGTTTTTATGGATTTAAGGAGCTTCTATGCTTTTATCCATGCTTTTATAAGGATCTTTTGATCTTTTGAATAATTACATGTGCTTTGAAGGTAGCATTTGCCTTCGTTTTTTGCACGTAATTTTGGAGTATATTTCTTGTACTCTTGTATATATTCCAACTCGGATACCTAGTTACTTATATATCTAGGTGAGTTATTTTTCTACCCTAACTTTATTGTGTTTTGGGTAGTTATCATTAGAAAGGCGCCAATAATTCAATTTCTTTTCTAATGATGTACTCAGAAGGATTTATTCCTTGATGTAGTCTCAAGTATATAGAGACAGGTTTAGTATGTGAAAGTCTGGATAAGGCCATCTTATTCCTTTTATACAGGATTTTATTCATATTTCCTAGACGGCATACTAAGGAGTTTCAAATTGTTAAGATATGTATGAGTGGTATCATGGTGGTATGGGACGCTAGGGATCCCTCACATATATTATCTTATGGGATAATTTGGGCTCAAGATTGTTGCTTTGCTTACATCACTTAGCATGTTGAACTCAACATTCAAAGACAATCTTATTTTCTAAATTCACTAGAAGTTATAGTGTGGGCATTCTTTAGATAAACTTCTTTTATCTATAACCTGCATGTTTTGATGAGGGTAATCTCGTCGGCATTTTCACTTGTTGAAATCTCTTTCTTTAGAGTTCAAACAAGTTTATCTTGTTGTATTCGGATAAGGAAATTTGGATTCTTCCTTTGTTGGCATTTCTTTCTTTAGTTCCGTACTTTAGGTGATTTACACAATCAACCTGATAGGTTTACGGATAGACATATGTGACTCATCGAGACGTTGATGACTTTCTATGTTGATATGGGTAACTCGAGACGTTGAGTATTCCATATGCAGATATGGGTATGTCGGGGCACCAATGAATCCCTGGTTTCTGCTGTTATAATGCCATGTTTTCCTACTTTATTCCGAATGGTTTACAACGAGGAAGTTACTTTGAATGTGAATTGTTCTGATCATCCGCAGTAGTCTGATGGGCAAACAGAGTGTATGAATCAGATTGTAGAGTATATGCTTCGTGCATGTCTCTAGAAAATCATCATATTGGGAAATATCTTCCAATGATGGAATTTGCCTATAACAGTTCTAAATTTACGGCTATTATTTTAGTCCGTGCATACTTATGTATGGGTATCAACTCAGGGCACCTATTGATGTCAGTCTTAAGGACATCGAGCTTGATGCATCGAGGGATTTCTTGCGAGATATGTAGGAAATTCTGACCGAAGCTCGGGATTCTATCAGGAGTGCTCATGATAGGGCACGGTTTTATGCTGATAGGGGACGCTCATCTCGGTCTTTTGAACCAGGAGCGTTGGTTTATTTTAATGTTCTTAAAGATTCTCAGACTTTGTCAATGGGAAAATGCTCGAATTTATCTCCTAGATATTGTGGTCCATTTCGAGTTATACATCGGATTGGCACGGTTGCGTATGAACTAAAACTATCTCCAATTGTTAGAGTTCATCCAGTCTTTCATATCGATAGATTGAAAGGGAAACTGGGAGGTGAGGATGACACAGTTACTCCTCAAGAACTCGTTGAAGTCGATGAATTATCCTATGTTCCACATGAACCTGATATGGTACTTGAATTCAGGGAAAGGAAACTTTGTAGTTGACTAATCCTTGAGGTTAAAATTAGGTGGAAAGATAGGGAAATTGAGAATTCGACTTGGGAGTCGGTTGAGATTGTTCAGCGCAGTTCTTCTTCTTTTCATTGCAAGAGTGCAATGTTTTGAGAGAGGGGAAGTATGTTATATGTACATTATGTGTGCTATGTTATATACACATTATGTGTGCATATACTAGGAGGCTAACCCACATTAGGCTTGTGAGCATGGGAGCATGGGAACAAGCTCTAGTGGAGCATGGGTTAGGACTAACCTTAAGGTTTAAGGTTAGGGTCAGGCATCCAAGGGTCACACATGAGGAATGGAAAGTCAAGAGTCACTTGAGGGCCCTCCTATATAATAGGGGCATGGGGCACACTCAAGGGGGCTTGGAGCTGGAGGGCTTGGAGGCTTATGCTATGGTCTCTTGTGTAGAGGTCCATATCTACTCACCTACCATTTCACACTATAGCTACATGCTATTGGATTGTGTTATACCTCTTGATGGTATGGGACATCAAGGTAGAGGTATGATGTATTTCATTCATTATTCATGTGTGCATCCCTTGGGCTCGGGGGTGGTTGGGTGGTTGAGTTTATGCCTGATTTATGCATGTTTTATGCATAACAATTATCTAGAGAGATCTTAGGGTTTTAACATCATCCATAGGTGGCAGCTCATCAACCACTTCCAATTGAGGTCCCACATACTTCTTCAAATGTGACACATGAAGCACATTGTGGATCCTCATGGTAGAGGGTAACAACAATTGGTAGGCAACCTCACCAATTCTTCTTGACACCTTGTAAGGTCCATAAAAGTGATGAGCAAGCTTTGTATTGGTGTCTCCCTTCAATGAAGCATACTGTGACTTAGGGATTCTTAAGAATACATAATCTCCTTCTTTGAACACCACATGCTTTCTTGACTCATTTGTCATATTGCTTCATTTGGTTTTTCCTTAGCCATGTTATCATTACACCTTTGCAATATTACACACATCTTCTCAATCTCCTCTTTAGCTTGAGGATTCACCTTTTCCTCATTGAATGCAATATAAGATATATGCACCTTATACCCATACATGGCTTCAAATGGAGACATGCCAATACTCATGTGATAGGTGTTGTTATAACAAAATTTAACTAGGTGCAGCCATCTATCCCATGAAGCTTGGGTGTCATAGCAATAGTGTCTCAAATATATTTCGAGCTAGTTGTTCACCCTCTCAGTTTGGCCATCTGTTTGTGGATGATAGGTCGTACTTGGGGTGAGTGTAGTCCCCATGGAATAAAATACACTCTTCCAAAAATGGCTCATGAACTTGACATCCCTATCGCTTACCACTTGCTTAGGCATTCCATGCAACCTAAACACATGCTCTATAAATTGTTGAGCCACCATAGAAGCTGTATATTGCACCTTTATGGGTATGAAATGAGCCGCTTTTGTCAATCTATCCACTATCACATAGATGCTATTCCACCCTTGCTTAGTAGTCGGTAGCCTGGTAATGAAATCCATGGCTATGTGTCTCCACTTTCCTTCCAGAATAGGCAATGGTTGCAACAATCCTCCCGACAATTGTTTGGGATCCTTGTTTTTTTGGCAAGGCAAACACTTTTGGACATAGTCATGCACATCCTTCCAAAGCCCTTTCCAAAAGAAACTCTTCTGTATCTTATCATGGGTCTTGAACACTCCCAAATGACCCGCCATGGGTGAAGAGTGCATCTCTTGTAGGATTTTCAGCTTGAAGGATGAGTGACGGACCAAATAGACCTTTCCCTTGTACCAAAGCAACCTATTTGCGCATCTCAAAATGTGGATATTCATCACATAACCCTTGCTGTAATTTTTGAAACATTGGACCAGCCATGTCATCCACCAAATACTCCTCTTGTATCTCATGAATCCAATCATGATGCACCTTCGAAATGGCATGTATAGTGCAATCCCACATCCTAGAAAGTGCATTTGCCCACCACGTTGTCCTTTCTCACCGTGTAAGAGATCTCGAAATCATAGTTTTGCAAGGTAGCAAGCCATCTCTTTTGCTTTGGAGAAAGGTTTTGTTGGGTGAGGAAGTATTGGAGTACTCTATGATCGGTCCTTACTTTGAAATGCCCACCATACAAATAGCGATGCCACTTCTTCACGGCATGCAAAATGGCCAACATTTCTTGATCATAAACATGAAGCTCCCTCTCCTTCTCAGTGAGCTTTCTACTCTTATAAGCAATCACCCCCCCATACTCTTGATATAGCACGGCACCAATTCCTCTCCCACTTGCACATCAGCCTATATAGTGAAAGGCTTATAAAAATTAGGGCAAAACCAATATTGGAGATGAAATTAGTGCTTTCTTGAGCTCTTAGAAGCTCTTATCAGCCACCACGACATCCCAAAAAATGCTTCCTTCTTAAGCCTATCGGTAAGCGGGGCTACCATGTGAGCATAATGGCGTAAGAACCTCCTAAAGGATGATAATCCCAAAAATCCCCTTAGTTTAGTGTTGGTGGGTGTAGGCCACTCTTTTACACATTGTACCTTCTTAGGATCCATCTTAATGCCATCATTGCTCACAATGTGACCCAAGTATTTCACCTCTTGCGACATAAATGTGCACTTGTTTTGTTTAGCGAACAACTTATGCTCTCTCAACACCTTCAACACTTGCTCCACATGCATCAAGTGCACTTTCCTTGACTTGCTATACACAAGTGTGTCATCAAAGAAGACCAAAACTGATTTGTAGAGGAATGGCTTCAAAACTTTGTTCATAAGAGCTTGAAATGTGGCCAGGGCATTTGATAATCCAAAAGGCATAACCATGAATTGAAATAGCCACCCATGGACCCAAAAGCTTAGGAAAAGATGAATCAAAAATTAATTCCACTCAACTTAAAATCAATTCCTTTCAACAAAATCACTCATGTCCCATTCTTGATCAAGAAAATCAAGAAATTTAAATTTTCTTGAAACTAAGATGGAAATGGATCAAATACATGGCTCTCATACCACTGTAAAGATGGAGAGAGAAAGAGAGAGAAATGCACTCAAGGGAGTATGACCATAGCCATGGAAGCTTGAAGCTCCAAGAAAGTATTATTTGATTAGTAAAATGATTAGTTGCCCCTAATTACAATTTGTTCACTTATATACTTGCCCACCTTTTCACACTTATTAATGTTGGGCCCCCATACTTGCCCGGTCATATCCATGCCCATGGGCTTCCCTTATGTCCAAGCCCATGCCCAGTCATATCCATGCCCATGGGCTTCCCTTATGTCCAAGACCAAGCCCCCTTCATTATTACAAGGGGGAGAGAAGAGGGTCGTACACTATGATACTTGGTGGAAGGCCTTACAGGAGAGATGCAAGGTTGGTTCACGATAACACTTATCACATTTACATGCATAAGGGTGATCTAAAACTTAAAAATAGATATAAAAACTATATTTAAAAATAGGGAAGGAAGACTGGACATGTGTGAATCAAGGAAAAAACTACGATGCAAATGGGTCCATATAAGTAGTGGGGAGTTCCATGGATGGTTGGGGTAGAGGATGCCTTATGAGTTAGTGCCAGGGGGGATGAAACTAAATATGGAAGTATATGTGGCTATTGAGGCATCTTCTAATGGGGTGAGGCATCCTTGCAAACAAGTTTGATATAAAAACCTGGATCGCCTTGGTCAATACCTATAAATGTTATAAGAAGTTTTTTTTATTAGAAAGTGAAGATGAGTACCCACTCCCAAAGCCTAATGACTCTAAGGATTTGATTCATGTATCGGCAACAACAACTATGGACACTCTCCCATAGAAGCTTAGAAACAAGGTGTATAAGACATGCTTAGTGCAGCATCTGTTTTATGATCTAATCGTGAATTTATATCGAGGATAGCTAGTGACTCGTCTTACAAGGATTGCTCCGTCGTAATGTAGAGGAAAATTCTAACATTACCCATAGACACCCACCAACCAAGAAAGAGGAAACCATGCACAGGAGTCTAAGAAGTATGTTCTCCCCATGGAGATGGACCTTATTGGCTTCGCTACATTGAGGCTGTTAATTTACATGGGACCTATGCCACATAATAGGAAGTTGACCTAAACAAGACCACCCTTCTATTTAAGAAAGTGTCCTAAAAATGGGCTCCAAAAGGTAACGAGGAGAGCTCACTAGCTCTGAGCAAGCCAATATTTTATTGACTTGCCTGGATGAAAACTTAACAAGATCAAGGTAGAGGTAGAGAAGGAAGCCAAACTCAAAGAGCACATTGAGCCTCAAGAGGAAGAAGACTAGAGGCTTTAAGTCTCCTACAACATTGAGGACCTAATATAATAAATGGCAAGAAGGCCAAAGGATCCCAAGCGGCTCATACCTCTTATGATGTCTTTGTCAAGGTCAAGGAAATAAACCTCGCTGGCCTAGGGGTGAAGGTGACCTAAGCTAGTATTCATCATTGCCAAGGACCTCACCCCCCTAAGTAAGAGTTGATAGTATTGCTCAAAGAGTTCCAAGATGTTTTTACTTGGAAGTATGCCGTCCCTCTTAATGAAGGCATAAAACCATCAAATTGAGCCTATCACATGAATCCTAAAGATAGTCTTGCTCAAAGAGTTTAAAGATGTTTTTAGTTGGAAGTACGCCATCTCTCTTACTAAAGGCATAAAACCATCAAATTGAGCCTATCACATGAATCCCAACTAAGAAATAATGGTTAAAGATTTAGACAAGCTCATAGATTGGGGCTCATTAATGTGAGATTTGTGTATGAGATTGAGCACACCAAATCTCACCAATAGTGATCATTCCTAAGAAGAACGAACAAAAAAATTAGGGTGTCTAAAAAAGGTTAATGCCACCACGATCAATCAATTTGAAGGTTATTCAGATCAAAAAAGGAGATCCTAAGACACACAAAAAGGAGATCCTAAGACACACAAATACTCTTTCCACTTCAAGTGCACACATAAAAGTCATCTATGAATAGGATTTTCCAAAGGAGATTCTAAGGCACGCAAATACTCTTTCCACTTCAAGTGCACACACAAAGGTCACCTGTGAATAGGATCTTCCAAAGTAGACCCTAGAGATTTGTACATCAAAACATTATGTATATTAAAAAGTAGTGGGACATTGGTTGTGCACATCAAGTGTTGGAAAGTGGCAAGGACATCTTCCAAAGTAGATCCTAGAGATATGTACATTAAAAAGTGGTGGGGCATTGGTTTGTTCACAAGTGGTAGGGACATGGGTCAAGCTGAATGTCATAAAACAATTTGCATAGGTCTCCTAGCCTGCTATAGAAAATGCTATCTTAAATTGATCAGTTGGATCCATCATCACCACCTAGGTGTAGTGTGAGAAGCCATCCAAGAAGTTATAAGCCGACACGTTGTTAATGTAAGGCAAGATCCTACAAATATTCATAGATAAACTTTGCACTTGAGAAGTGGAAAGAGTATTCATAGGATCTCCTTCCAAAGATCCTAGAAATATCATTAGGAAAAAATTAGGCTCAAAAAGAGCACTCTAAGAAGTTTCTAAAAAAAAGGAGGCCATGCTGAGTCTAGAAAAAGGGGGAGCCATGTAACATGAATGTCACAAGAATTGAAAAAAAGAGGCCGTACTGAGCCAAGTTATACCTTCCCCATTTTTCTAGAAAAAGGGGGACCCATGTAACATGAATGTCACAATCATTGAAATCTACCTTTTTCCTAGAAAAGTGATGGCATGGCTCTTTGCAGGGCCCTTTTTTTTTCCTAATATCATACATGACCTTTACATGTGCACTCAAAGTGGAAAGAGTATCTAGCATGTAGGCAAACTTTTGAGATATACCACGATGTTATAGGCTACGCTATCCCTCCCCTATTACAATGGAAAATGCTTATGTTAACCTATACTGGGGAACTTGCCAGCATTCCAAGCTCGTATCTCTGAAGACTCCAAGCTATGCTAGTGGTAGCTAGCTCCACTCCTCCTCAAGCTATGCTAGTGGTAGCTAGCTCCACTCCTTTGCCTCAAGGACCTAGTTTTGTTATGCTTATTTTTGTGTATTTTGATTCTCTTATTGGCATCACATCAATGCTACCAAGCACATGCATCCAATTTTCCCTAAAGTCTGGAGGAGGGAGAGATATGTATATCTATTTTTCTGGATCCAATTTTGGTTGAGACATTGGTTCACACACTTGTAGTAGTGAAGCGGTTTGATTTGTCCTATTATACTCATTTCTAAACAAATCACCATCCATTGGATGTGTTTTGTATATTTGAGGCTCTACCTTTAGAAATTGGGTATCTTTTTGCAAATAAATGTGAGCTAATGCCCAGGCATGCACCAACTTGGCTTCCCTCATGGAAAGTCTATCCAAAATGGCATCATAGCATAAGAAGTTCACCACAACTACATGATTGTAAATGAATCGTAAAGATTTCCATTTTAAAATCTTGTAAAACTCCCATGGATCTTGATGTCTTGTCTGCCTTCTTTATGATTAGATTCATCCGTTCCATCCCCATTTTTCTTAGCAACTTTTAGTGATAATGCTCATTCCTAACTCTCCTTCTAGAATCATAGCTACTTACTGGTATCCACTGTGGTGGATTGGAATTGTAGCATTAGTCTTGTCTCTTTCATAGTAACAACATATTTAATTCATCAGAATCTAACAGCTCAGCTCTTTTGTAGCATTAGTGGTGGATTGGATTGGAATTGTAGTAGTAGTCTCATCTCTTTCGCAGTAACAACCCATTTAATTCACTTGAATCTAACAACTCAGCTCTTTCGTAGTAATAACTCGTCTCTTTTGTAGTTGCCTACTCATATCACCAAATCTCACTCACAACACGTGTCGATGTTTTGTTAGTATTTTAATTTCCTTATAGTTGAGTTTTTCATTAGGCTACAACGTGAAAGTCTAGAGTTTTTCATGGTGATAAATCCACCTTGCATTTGATGTTTTTTTTTTCAATATATGAATGTGTACACAATACTCCAATACCTTAATAATTGACATGATCTTTTTTTTTTTGGCGTCAACGTTAGAGTGGAGATCATGGTAGTAACATACATGTAGATGCAACAAGCAACGAGAGAGAGATAGATGCATAACACTCAAATTAGATTGATAAAAGAGAGTGAAGTACAAGTGAAGTAACATGATAAAGTCACTTACACACACTCATAAGAGTGCATACATATGCTCAGGAGACAAAACCTCCTAAAGAGTGAAAAAACACCTTGGCCCATCCACATATCACTACCATATAAATGGCTACAAATCCTCCATGTAGTAGTGATGTGAACATTGTTAAGATATTGAGCTCAACTAATGCTACCATGGACATTAATGACATGCTTCGGTGATTAGCTTCTACTCTTATGCCATTGGCACATTGGTGAGATTATGATTGATATGCCGCCAGTGGTGGTGGATGACAGGCTATGCGACATCCACATTTAGAGTAGGGCATAGTTATAGCACCCAGCTCATATAGTCACGTTCAAACTAAGGACCGACCATTGTATGTTATAGTGGGAGAGTGTTCAGAGAATCTAAGTGTTACAAGTGTTGGTATGCTTATGTGATTGGTTCACATATAGTTGTTGGAGATTACATGTTTGCTACAATCTCCAACAAGTTTATAGCACCATTGTGTTGAAGATTGTAGGTAGGCAATCTCCAACATGTTTACGGTACCACTGTGTTGGAGATTGCAGGTTTTTAATATTGTTGCCTTCGAGATTGTAGGTTTGCTGCAATCTGCAGAAGTTTTTTAAAAGCACTATTTGGTATTACTGCAAGTAAAGATGTCTAACAATCTATCCTAGATTGCAAGTGAGAAGCTAGACAAGAACGTTTTATAAAATTTCATTCTTAAGGTCACTCATAATTTTTTCTTAGAGGGAATCAACACAAACTTAGGAGACACAATCAATTCTATTGCAAAAACTAGGCAATCCAAGGGTATGTAGCATGGAGTAGTGAGTGGACTACATGGCACAATATCAAATATTACTAACCAAAGCACATTTTTACCAAATCCAAAGTTTTTAATAAACCAAAATCGGAAAACAATTCCACCCTTGAGTTCTTGACCAAAATCCTTTTAAGTGAGGCTTTTTCCCAAAAGCTTACAATGTCTTGAGTAAGGCAGGACCAAAAATAAAATTCCTCCATCGTGTGATCAATCAACGTAAGCTGCTGATGAAACAAGATTTCGACAAAAATTCTTTGACTACTCAAGTTGAGAACCTATAGTCTTAAGTCTTTACTTAGGCCCTTTACACACTACATACAGAAAGCCTGGAGTTAGGGGTGGGGGAGCTATCCTAGCGGTAGGGCGATCGGCTTCGGATGTTGGGATTGAGGTTAATACTCAATTCCCTTTCCCTCTTACTCCATGAGAGGGGAAAGTATCTCCTCGAAATACCCCCCAAAAAAAAACTCTTTGGGTCTCCCAAAAAGGTGCCTTTTCCCCTAAAAATTAAAATTCAAGCGTGTAAAGTCCCTTTTAGTCATGCTAATGAGAGATTGAAAGCTTTTATCACACATTTTCAGCGTTTTGACCCAGCCAAAAAGACGTCGACGAAACAGTCACGAGTATTGGTTGAAAGATTTCCCCAAGGTTTGCTGAAGAACGGAACCCTTCATCTGTCTTACTGGTAGCCTACGCTTGGATGGTCAGTAACGCAGGTACGATACTCTACACAGCTTCTCGTATGTATGTATGTATATATGTGCATACATATGCATTATGTCATTTCCCCCCTTTTTCTTTGGGTTTTAGAAGCAAAAGCGATGCAACGCCAAGGCAGGATCAAGAAGCTTTGTGGGTGGGTGGATCGCAAAATCTTCTTGTACAATGTCACATTTGGGCTCTACATGCTGGACTGGTGGGAGCGGCTCCTCTTCAGTATCCTTTTTGATTTGTTTGCTTTTTTATTCTGGGTTTTGATTCACCCAGTCTAACTCTTTGATTTTTGCTTTTTTTTTTTTTGGGGGCACTGTCTGATCAAGTGATGCATAGTTTTTTGCGCTACATTTGATAATGCTATACGCTGTCTGATTTGCTCTCTTTATTTCATTGGCAAGGGAATGCTAGATCTTAGCCTTTTGGGCCAATCTTGTTGCCCAGAAGTTTGGTCAGGCTTTGTGTCCTTGACAGGTACAGATATACTCGTTTTTCTCTTGATTTGGTTCCTCTGTTATAATGGCTCGCGCTATACAGCAAGTATCTTGAGTGGGTTAGTGTTCATTCCTTTCCCCTTACACAATGCTTTATCGGGATACCTGCAATTAGACATGATATATATCTAAGCTTTGTAGTGCTATCCTCTCCTTGTCTTTCTCAGACATGATAATCTAAGGTTTTCTATGCCATTTCACTGAAATAAAGTATTTGATCTGGGCTTGCATTGGTTGCAAGCACTTAGCTCTGCTTGTCCCCCTAGAGACATGAAAAAATTGTGATCCGATGGCCACTTTATCTACCAGTGTAGTGAACTTAAAAACTGACCGTAATTGGTAGTGTTGCAATTAATTCAGGGCTTTTCCCTTCCTTCTGAAATCACTGAGGGAACCCCTGCTGAAAAAAGAACTCTGGCGTCATGCAAACTTGTCTGGCCAAGGCGCTACCATTCTCTTGTCTAGAGAGAACATCCTATTTTACTCGTGTACTCAGGGCTATGAATATAATGAGCTGCAGGTTGAGCTTCAAACAAAAAAAGAAAGAAAATGAAACTTATGCATGCACCGGTGTCACATGCATCCGACACTTGGATGCCACGTAGACATTATTGTAGAGGACAAGTGCAAGTGTGAGGTTGGTCACCAAGCATTTTTTCAGCCCTTGTCCAAAGACGAGTTGTTGGTGACCCCCCAAGGGCGAGACAGTTGCGTCGTGCATGTCCAGCGCCGTCTTGTTGTGCTTGTCCGCGGGACATGCACAATAAGACTATTAGACTATTGGAGTCCTGCATGCTTATTAGACTATTGTCAGATGCCTTGGGCACTCCCAGTTTTTTGTAGGTCATTACGATATCCCGTTGTCTTTTTTTTTTTGGGCTATGTGCAAATCCACTGTCCTGGTACTAGCGGTAGCCTGGTCAGTATACATGGGGCTGTAGGGCTAGGTGAAAATCCACTGTCCTGTTACTAGCAGTAGCCCGGTCAGCATACACACGGCCATAGGGGTTGTGGACAACGCCAACAAAGGACAGCCAATCTAGGTGCCCATGTGAGGAGTAGAGGTGACAGGCCAAAGGGCCAAAAGCCAAGGGCCAATGTGTCCAGGGCGGCGAGCCCACACAGCCCACAAAGAGTCAGCCCCCTTCTTAGCATTAAATGTCCCGCGACTGAGTATTTCAGCATTTAATGCTGAAAAAATCACATAAATTTCAGCGCTTCTTTCCCTTGTTGGCTGGGCATTATGCGCATGCTTCTACATGTTTGGACAATGCTTTTGCAAACAATCTGAGGGCTGGGCAGCCTGTATGGGCTGCTCCATACCTGCCCTACAGCCATACAAAGGCTGCATCTCCTGAGTGTCTGCCTTTAGTCTGCCTTTAGTCTGCCCCTAGGGCTGTCCTACAGCCCCTCCATGGCTGGTGGGTTCAGCCAGGGCCTTCTTGGCCCTCATGGGGGTGGTTTCACACCATCCCCATGCCCACACTAAGACTTGGGGTAGCCCTATGGGCTGGCCCCTTGTTCTAAAAGCAAACTCTAACTAACTACACAGTGATCTGGCATCCGGTACCATACCAGATACAGAGAATCACTGACATCATTCCAGAGGGAGACTCACAGCGCGGACTGGCATTGTTTCATGTGCAGGACAGTGCACACCTGACCTTGGACTCTTGTGCAGGACAATGCACACCTGACCTCGGACGACTGAGATGGATCCTTGGCTGACTCGTCCCGAACTGGGCTCACATGGGACGAGTTCACCATCCCAGGTCCTGCACCTTCTGTAGAGATATGTCTACGTGGCATCCAAGTGCGGGATGCACGAGACATCTTGCAGATTCAAGACGTAGATATGGTGACCGAGAGATACTTGACTTAGGCAACCTTGATAAAAACACGACACGCGAACCTTGCTTTTTCCTGCCTCCACGATTAGGCTTGCTTTGTGGTGCCCATCACATGGCCTAGTAAGTTGACACACACACGGACGTACGTCCATCAATTCTAAGTGGGTTACAAAACTGCATTGGTTTCTCAATGATGGCAGCTGGCCTGACATATCGGTAGACTTGGGCTCACATCGGGGCACAATGCACATCTCTAACTCTAAACCGCACCTAATGATGCATGTGACATATGTTCACTGGTCTTTTTCAACTTTAGCTACCTCTTTTGCATGACTAATTTGTTGCCATGGGTTAATGGCTGCATGAGCATCTTGAGCTTGTTCCTCAAGAAGGACTCGTGCTTTGGCGAGGGCTTTGCTGTATATGTATGTCTTCATCCCTGTGGAGCCTCTCCTTCTTGGATATGTCATTCTTCCTCCATTGGGGCTCGATGACCTGCATCTGTAAAAAAAATTAGTCTGAATCGGCCGTCAGCCTTGCTCTCATAGCAATGTCAGATTCTCTCATTGAAGGATTATTTTAATATAAAGATTTAAGTTCTGAATCAATCTAGGCCACATGTAAAACTAGAATCAGTCAACCTCACTATGCTAGCACTGCGCAACCCCCCCCCCCCCCAAAAAAAAAAAAAACACTTGGCGGGGCTGCTTTTTGCTGCCCAAACACCGTGAATTCTGGCCCTTTCAGTAGTGTCCAACTTCCATTATCTGTAACTCTTTTGCTCTCTTTCCTCCTCATTCTCAAAGGTCAATGCCTTTGGGCATTATCCCATCACAGGCATGCAGCATCCTACTCCATTTGTGTGCAAACTCCATCACTCAGTGACCTTGCCCTTTTTATCTCACGATGGTATTTCTCTCACCTACACTACCCTGTACATGGCCTTTGTTGCACTTGAGGTGCATGTGACGTCTTAGCATGGAATGATTTGGATTACACCAAGTATAGTTATTGTTGGTATCTTGTTTTCAATGTGGCACATGCGCCTCAGAGACCTTTTGAAGATCTATTAGACTATAAATTATACAGTCCAAGAAGCAAAGTAAATGTTTTTGGCTTAAAGTTTTTTTTTTTTTTTGAGAGAGAGGATTTGATTTGTTCTAGGCTTGTGGTATTCTTTTCTTACTTAACAGTATTGACTTGAAGCCAACAAACCATTTTTTATATTAAAAGCTAACAAAAATGGGTTTTCTACCATGTAAAATCTCTTTATATTTGATTCTTTATGATGTACAGGGCGGCTTCAATGTATCATGATTGGTCCACATCATGGTAAGTTAGCTGTCTATTGTCTTCACATTCTTGTTGAGAACAAATGAGGTTGAGAGGTTGCATTAGTGAATTATGTGTTAATAAATAACTTGATTTTTTTGCATCAAGTGGTGACAGTGACTGACTTTGCAAGCAAGCAATTAAATACATGTGTTCATGTGCATGATCATGTATAAGCTATCAAGGCTTACATTTGTTGAAAGGCTAAGTATTGTTATGATATGAGTTATAGTATTCATCACTTTATGATTGCATCAAATTAGATAGAACAAGAATGTTTATGGAGATTTTTGCAATCAAGACTGACACCTTGCGTCAAAGTCATGAAAACATGGAGAATTTTGCACTGTTTAAATTCTTGAACATTAAATGGAAAAGTGTTGTCTTTGAGTCTCAGGATATTTGGATAAAGTTTTTAGCTCTAAGCTCTGAAAAACAACTAAAAAGGAAGACATGAAAACCAGCATAAAGTCTGGTCTTAAGATGTGAGAATTCTATTCTACTATTTAGTTCTCAAGATTACTTGAGCATGAAATTCTCTGTTATCAACATGCCCTTCTACTTACCGGCCGGCCTTGCCTCCATTTACTGGACCATCCCTTGCCTCCTATGTTACTCTTGTAGAGGGATGAGATCCTATTAATGTAAATCGCGGTGCCTCGTAGAGCCATCCTTTTCTTTGAGAAAGCCACCTTGGATTCTTGAACTTGAAACTTGAGGAGAAGGGGTTGTTCCCTTGTTCTTTTTGTTCCCTTGTTCTTTTCTCCGCTATCCATGCATGGATGAACATGGTGCATGCAATACCCATTTGCTTACATAAACCTTCTTCGCCTCTTTAAGGGATGCCCCTTCACGGAGGCCTGTCACATCAGTAATACCCCCGTGTGCCTTTGCTTTTCCTCTTCTAGGCATAATGGTGTTATGGGCTGGTTTCTGCTTTTTAGTTACTTCCACCCACTTTGAAGCCTCGTGAAGATCCTTCTTTGCAACTTTGACCAGAAACTCAGCGATGAAGGCTTGGAATGCCAGAAACTCACCCTAGAGTTTTCCTACTTCTGAGGTCCACCAAGATGCTTTGGATGATGCTGCTGTCTCTTCTACCTGTTTTTAAAGTTCTTGTTTGAGGTCATTGATTTATTCTTCTCGTTTCCAGAAGATTTCTCTGCCCATCGGTAGGTCCTTGTGATTCTCTAATATGTGGATCCTCTCTAGTGATTCCACAGGTAGGGTCTTTCACTGTGTGTGTGTGTGTGAGAGAGAGAGAGAGAGAGAGAGAGAGAGAGAGAGAGAGAGAGTCTACTAAAGACCCAATGGGCCTATGAGACGAAAGTATGGCATATCCTATCATGAAATGGAAAATGAAATAGAAATAAAACAAAGCTATCTCATTGGGGTGATGCAAAATTGTCCATGGATAGCTAGCTAGCTAGAGAGAGAGAGAGAGAGAGAGAGAGAGAGAGAGAGAGAGAGAGAGAGAAAGATTTTATTAACGTCTTCCAAAAGACCGAACTCGGCCTATGAGACAAATCGGAGTACATGTATGGGGTATCCTCTGTCATCCCAACAAAATGAAAAAGTACTGAATAAAAAAGCTGAATTTGGGTGTGTAGGGGATGGAGCTCTATTACTAGGAGAATGCAAAGCTATATGCATGGAGTATACAATCATGATATGCAACCTAGCTAGCTCCATCCTGTACCATACTGGGGGTATAAAATGGTATACATCAGTGAAGGGGGTGTCCACAGCTCCCTGAAGAACATGCCTGGGTGTGCTCTGAAGCGAGCCAGTCGCTCCTCACCCTCTCTGTGAAACTGAGCTCTGATCTCTGTCATCTCTCTCTGGTATAGGCGTGGTGTCCGAAAGCCAGGTGTCCTCTGTCTCCTGCGGGCTCTAAGTGTCTCTGCTCTCTGGAGAGTAATTCCTTGCCGTGTAGGGGCTGGGAGGGGTATGGATCTCTGAAAAAATGTAGTAATCTGTGTCTGTCGCCCCCCCTCTGGAGCTGTCTGAGCCTGTAATAATGTCTCTCTGTGGCGCTGTATGTCTAGAATGTATCTCCCCAGTATGCGCTGGTCTGCTGCCTCAAAGATCTGGCGTAGGGAATGTGGCTCTCTGAATAAAATGGGATATCTCTCTCTGATGGCTGTATATGCTCTGCATCTGCATACATAATGCTCCTCACTCTCCACCTCCTCTCTGCACAATCTGCATACCCTCTCCTCTCGGGGGATCCGTGCTGCTCTGCCAGTCTCAATCTCCAATCGGTGTGATGAAACTCTGAGCTGACCAATAGCCACTCGGGAGCCGTGTGGTAAAAAGCCCTCCATGTATCTAGGCCTCTCTATAAATCCATCATCAGTGATACTCATGAAGTGATCTCTGTAGTATAGCATCTTCGGTGGAAGAGGCTGTGTAGGCGATATCCATGTCTCTCGTGTATAGAGCTGCCATAGATCCTGTCTCAATACTCTGTTCCTCTCACTATGAGAGAGACGGATATGTGGTGCATCCCTGTCATACTGGAATGGTGGTAGATGATCCATGTCTAGGCCATGCTGTGAGAACCAATGTGTGACCTGTGCATACCATGATCCTCTGTCTCCTGCCTCAGCCAACTGTCTAGATGCCTGAAAAGCTCTGTATGATAATCTGTCCTGTGGCATCTCTCTGAATCTGTCTAGCAGGCATATAGTCTGAAATATGGCCTCTACCATCATAGGAGGCGCAGCAAACTCTGCTCGGATAATGTCATGAGGTACTGACGGTTTGCTGCGTATCATGCGTGCCATCATGAGGGCCTGTGGTCTCTCTATCTGTGTCCACCAATGGGTAGCAAGGCCTGGCGCCCATACTGCTGCTCCATACATCAATGCCGGTGTGACTAATGTGTCAAATAGCCACCCCTTCGTCCGGGGCTCCTGAAAATGCGCCTGGTGGCACTGTCTCTCTAGCATAGCCAATGCTGCATATCCCCGTGTCAATCTAGCTCTGGCTGCTGAACCCATGGTAAAGCGTGTGGCTGCTGCAGAGAAGGTAACCCCTAGGTACACGTATGATGTCACCACCTCCACCTGGCATCCTGCGAGAGTGAATGTCAGCTGACTCCTGCCCTGTCTCGATGTATGAAAGACCATAACCTTGGTTTTCCCAAGGTTCACAGTAAGACCCCTCTGTGTGCAGAAATCATGGAGTGCATGTAGATGCTGCTGTAGACCACCGGGGGACTCAGACACTAATACAATATCATCAGCATAGAGCATAATATGTACTGAGGTACCTGCTAAATCAACTCCATCTCCGCCTCCCCGTGTAATGAAGTCAGCCACCTCATCAATGTATAACCCAAATAGCGTGGGGGAAAGTGGGCATCCTTGCTTCACACCAATGGTGCTAGCAATAGTCTCGGACATACCTCCTGGACATCTGACTCGCCCAAAAACCTGCTCATATAATGCATAGATGCCCCATGTCATATCTGCTGGTATGCCAAGAGACTGCAGGCGTTGAAAGAGCCTCTCTCGTGGTACTGTGTCAAATGCCTTGCGGAAATCCACAAAGCAGCAATAGAGCTTTCTCTTCCTCACTCTGGCCTGATCAATCATACATCTCAAAGTGAATACATGGTCAGTGGTAGAGAAAGCTCTCCTGAAGCCTGCCTGCCCTGATGAGCGTAAACCTGCTCGCTCAGCATATAAGCTAAGCTCCTGCTCCAGCACTGCACCATAGAGTTTGGCCAGCACGTGGCCAACCATAACCGTCCTGTAGTTGCTCGGATCGAGCATATCCCCTGTTTTGTGAATCGGCACAATGGTGTGCATCGTCCACTCCGCAGGCAAACCCTCTGCTAGTGCCCTGTTAAACAGGTGTGCAAGAAAAGACCTAGATGCTATGAGACCAAAAGTTAGTACAATGTATTATCCATTATGAATACTGAACCTTGGAAAATAAAAAGAACTGTACGAAACTAGCTACAAAACCTAAAGCATCCATGTGATGCGACATGAATCATGATGAGAGAGAGAGGATATCCTAGATCTGCAGCTACCAGGTGGTGGGATGAGACCTCTTGAGATCTGGGCATCTGGCCCTCAGAAGGGATTGCACATGCTCACTACTGACACCCAGTGTACATAGGTCCAGGGGATGATGTGTCCGTGTAGGTTGCCACGGACTTGGTTTGTCTTGCTGCTGCTCCTGTTGGGCCACTATAGTGAGTGGCTGTGACCCAAAAAAAATCTGTGATGGAGGTCTTGAGGTGCCTTGCTGGCTGTCTCCCATAGTGATGTTCAACATGACCTTTGTGTGACGGTGAAGCTCTAGTAAATACATGCCTAAACATCTCTGATCCTCATATTGCATGACCCATGAGAGGGGGCCAAATCCATCCCAGAAGAGAGAATGAAATGTCCCTTGAATCTCAGAGTAGTGTGGTTATTTGAACAAATAGTGCTCCTCGTCCTCCACTAGCTAGTGGTGCCTACTCTGCATATAATGCCTTGTGGGATGCCCTCGGCTCTGCTAGACTCCTCCTTAGGCAATGAGAGGATATGCTCAGTTGGCCATCGTTAGAAAGTCTCAGAAAATGCTCTCGGATTGAAGAGGCAAAAACTAGAGAGTAAACTTTCAGCTCCATTTGAGAGTAGAACAAAGTCTAGTAGAAGGCTCTGTGTCAAGGGCACATTGTGTGCCGCGCATCGAAAGGCAATTGGGTTAATATTCCCCAAGCAGGACGTGGTGGTGGTGGATGGCAACGTGACCGAATCCGGAGATAGTGGTGGGGCCCTTGGAAGAGTTCGCTTTTCTTTTTAACAGCCCTCCCACCCTGGAATTGGATCACCCAGAGACAGGTTTCAATTGCTTGTAAAGCACCGCATGTCTCGTGGTGTTTGGTGCTCCCTTGACGGCCTGTGTGAAAATCTTGAGGAGTGAATGCCGACACGCGTGGTCGTACTCATGACAAGATGCAGATTTTACTTGCATGAGTAACATCTGTGATTCATAGGAACTTGCTTCTTATGAGCAGGATCAAGGCATTGAGCATTGGGAAAAGCCTTGCAAGATGAATATAGTCCCATTTTGAAGAACAATACACGGGAACTTGTGGTGAGAATGTAATTGGTACAAAGTGGGTGTAATTCAAGCGTAAGTCTGATGGATCTGTTGATAGATACAAGGCAAGACTTGTTGCAAAAGGCTGTTCTTAGAAGGGAATAAATTATGATGAGACCTTTGTCCCTACTTCAAAGATGACTACTATCAAGGCAATCATTGCATTGGCAGCTCATATGGGTTGGGGTATGTATCGGTTGGACATCAAGACTGCATTCTTGAATGGAGACCTTCAAGAAGAGGTCCCTATGTGCATCAGCCAGTTGGTTTTGTTGTTACAGGTGAAGAGCACAAAGTATGTCCTTGAAGAAGGCTCTTTATGGGCTCTAGCAAGCTGCTAGAGCTTGGTATGATAAGATTCATGCATACTTCGCCAGCCAAGGGTTTTGGAATAGTCCGACTGAGAGTATTCAGAACATTCAGAAGGAACAATTGGTTTTGTTGTTACAGGTCAAGAGCACAAAGTATGCCTCTTGAAGAAGGCTCTTTATGGGAAGGAGAGGAAATACAGCACTGTATGGGTGAATACACAGAAAATCAGCGACCCCATGCTAAAACATGCATGACAGCCATGAAAGGGAGATGCAAACTGCAAGATACAGATATAGAAAGCTTGCAAAAGAAGCTTGGAGAAGGTCAGGACGAACTCTTACAAGGGCTGCACACCTCTATGCAAGAGGAGATGGACAGGTGGAAGGAAGAGATGTAGGCCCACATGGTGGGCCAACTCAACAAGGTGCGAAAGGAAATGGTTGAGATGCTGGAAGATAAAACCAGCCATCATCTAGGACACCCTGACCAGCAGTCGGCCAGTGTCTGGATCAGCCAGGAGCCACAGAACTGCCTCCCACACCTGGTAAAAATAGGAAAAAAATGGGGAAAAATATGGAGAGTGGGGAAAAATGAGAAAACACCTAATACGGGTGGGTACACCCACAACAAAGGCCCTGGTGTATATGTATAGACAGGAGATGACTTCTAACACCCCCTCTCAGCTCCTGGCTGTGAAACCAACCACAGGGAGCTAGGGTGCTGCGTGAGCAAATCCTGAGATAGCGACTTCGTGAAGAGGTCCACCGTACTGTCCTTCGTCGAATAGAACTCTGGCAAGATGACATCAGCAACCATCTGTTCACGAACAAAGTGCCTCTGGATGACCATGGGTTCCTCCAATGGAAGCCCAATCCTGCCAAGCAACCTTTGCAACCTCACCACCTCACAAGCAGTCCGGTACTCTGCCTCTGTCGATGACAAGGCAAAAGATGACTGCCTCTTACTGCTCCGGTAAACTGCTCCTGGGCCTGAAGTAGATCTCCTCCCCAATCTGAGTCACTCCAACCGTGGAGTCGGACTCCATCCATCAATCCCCCTCCTGTGTAAAAGAGTCCATGATCCTTTGCACGCTGCAGAAAACACAAGATACGCAATCCTGCCTCCCAAAGAGTCAACTTAAACATGAGCTCAACTGCCTCATTAGGCTCCCATCCAATCTGGTATCCATCAACCAAATCAATGCTTCTGAGTCAGAGAGGCACCATACTTCTCACAAGGATCAACACCTGTTACAGTGGAAAGCCAAATCCTGGAAACCTGCTGAAGACCATGCAAGGCCTTGTGAAACTTGTCAACCGCCCCCTCTGAATCTGGAACCACAAAGCTTGGAGAATCCACCTCCTTCTGCAAGTAATCAACTGCCACCTGCCTGGCTTTCCGAGAGGTCCCCGTGAAAAGAACGTCCTCATCTACATGAGTTTCTTTGTCCCGAATACTACGAGACATCAGAGCATAAGCTACTTGTTCAGTTTCCTCTGATTGACGAACACAAGAACTGTGTGGGAGAGTTAATTAGGGTTAGAGATTCATGTGGGAGACATACACAGAGAGAAGCAAGGGAGAGAGAGAGAGAGAGAGTTGTGGGGATAAGTCAACTCACCAAGATGAGTGTGTGACTCCCCTATCACACATGTATATTGCACTAGTACACATAGTGCACTTAGTACATTAAAAGTACTAAATGTACTATGTACTATAACTTATGGGCTTGTACACACTATAAGGGTGGGCATAATGCCTTTACCCCAACAACCTCCCACTTAAAGGCAAAGTGCCCTTAAGTAAAGGAAAAGAAAAATCAGCATGTACATGATAATATACAAGGCCATATCAAGGCTGAAACTGGCCTCATCCAATGCCCATCAAGTGTCTGCAATGAGCAAATCGCTCTGGAGGTAAACTCTTTGTCAACAGATCAGCCGGGTTGTCATCCGTATGAATCTTAACAAGCTGAATTTGCTTGTTCTCTATCACCTCTCTGATGAAGTGATACTTCACATCCACATGCTTCGTCTTTGCATGAAAGACAAGGTTCTTTGCTAACTGGATGGCACTCTGACTGTCACAATGCAACAATGGAATATCCCCTGTATAACCCAAATCAACCACTAACCGAGATAGCCATAATGCCTCCTTGCAAGCCTCTGTGGCTGCAATATACTCGGCCTCTGTAGTAGATAAGGCAGTGCACTTCTGCATCCTGGATATCCATGACACAGCACCTCCTGTGAATGTAAACACAGAACCGGTAGTAGACTTCCGGTTATCTGGATGACCGGCATAATCTGAATCCGTGTAACCATGCGCTAATGCATCCTGTTTGCCAAAGCAAAGCATATACACATATCCTGTGTGCCCTTCAGGTATCTCATGACACCTTTCACTGCTTCCCAATGCTTCTTGCCAGGGTTGGCCATGTATCTAGAAACCACTCCCACTGCAAATGCAATGTCCGGCCTAGTAGCAACCATGGCATACATGAGACTGCCACAAGCTGAAGCATACGGAATCTTGGCCATATCAGCCCTGCCACTATCTGATTGTGGGCTGTCCATAGCACTGAGTTTTGTTGAAGTTAGTATCTCATGTGGGAACGAGGCTGAGTAAAGGTTATGGATTATTAATTAATCTATCCTACTTGGGTCGGCCTATTTTCACTATGGGTATAAATACCCCATGCTATCCTTTGTATCCTCAACCTATTCATTGCTAATTAATATCAAGCTTGTTCGGCTATCTCTCTCTCTCTACGTGTGTGTGTAACGCTTCCGCAGCCAGTTTCTTGACATGGTATCAGAGCCCTAGGCTCGTGATTCTCGGCAGCACCACGCAAGGTAGCAGAACGTGGAGAAGGCGTTGTGAGCAAGGTCTGGCGGTTGCAGGCAGGCTGTACACCAGTTGCATGGGCAGCAGTAGCAGAGGCGGTGGTTGACATTGTTCGTTGTGGTCCCGCATCTGGCGCAAGGCAGGCCAAGCAAGGCAAGCAGCATTTGGCGCAAGGCACAAGGCAAGCAGTGTTTTCAGGAGTGTATGCAAAGAGAGAGCAGCGTCTTGTCTGGTGGCCAGCTTGGAGACACCAAGAGCAGCAAGGCTGAGCGGGCTAAGCTGAGCACAGAGGAGCGAGAGGAGCGCGTACAGTGGAGGCGGCAGCGACAGCACATACAAGTGCTGCGTTTCATTTTCCAACGTATCAGCGCTTCAATTTTTTTTGTGAAATCAAAAGATCTTGTTCCCGCGCCGAAGTGAAAAGCTTGTCCAAGACAGTTGAAACTTCGTTCCCATGCACGTTTGGAAGGTTGACCTTGAAGAGTGGACCTCGATGGAGCGTTCACATGTTGAGCGTCGACAAGATTCTGGCAGGGGTACCTGGTGGCGATTCTCAAAGAGACTAGCCTTGATGAATTTTGGCGGGTGTTTCCTAGCTACAACTGTGATGGACTCTCCATGCATGAGCAAAGTATTTGATTTGGCTATGAGAAGGCATGATTATCCGCACCAGTGGACAAAAGGACAAAGTTACTTTGGTATCGGTAATTTGGGTCCCAGATATGACTCGGAGTACCTTAACCACTGTACTTGGGCACTTTCCAGTTCATGGAGGATTGAATACAAGTTATTCAGCTGGTCGTCATCAAGGACATGGATGAAGTCTATGTTTTGGACATATGTCAGACCATATGGATCTAGATCTTCTTCTTTGTGGAGCAGTAACACTCCATATCTCCTTCGGGCCATTGAAGCAGAGGGGGATTGGGAGGTGTCGATTCTAGCATACTGATAAAGGAAAATCCCCTCACATGTTTCAGCCAGAGAGAGGCACGTGCGGGGGAGAGGGGGCTAATCAAAGCTTTCATCAGGTGCATTGGAACCGTGAGTCGGCATTCAAAGCACAGGCATCTGGCAAGGAACAAGCTTGATCATCTATGGACATGATGAGTTCATCGTTCATTGGTAGCGGATTATGGACGGGATGAGTTCCTAGTTCATTATGTAGCAGAATTTTGGGCGTCGTGTGTCGAGAGTTCAAGCATTCAGAGGATTTCTTGAACGTGATGTGTTCGCAGTTCAACGAATGGGGGATCATGGATGTGGAGTCGTCTGCAATTCATTATTCTATGTGGCAGTTGAAGCTCAAGATGGCATTTTCTTGTGGAGACAGGTTGTTTGGTGCATTATCCGAGGTGTATTCGGTATCGGCCGGTACTGAGGTGTCCATGGTTGCATCATCGACTTGGTTTCTTCATCTATGCCCACTATGAGCTACAGAGAGGGTGTTGAAGTTAGTATCTCATGTGGGAACGAGGCTGAGTAAAGGTTATGGATTATTAATTAATCTATCCTACTTGGGTCGGCCTATTTTCACTATGGGTATAAATACCCCATGCTATCCTTTGTATCCTCAACCTATTCATTGCTAATTAATATCAAGCTTGTTCGGCTATCTCTCTCTCTCTACGTGTGTGTGTAACGCTTCCGCAGCCAGTTTCTTGACAAGTTTCACATATGGAGGCAAAGGAGTACTAGCCTTCTTCCCCCCGTCCATATTGAACCTCTGCAAAACTTTGCCAATGTATTCCTTCTGAGACAAATACAACACATGCTGATTTCTGTCCCGAAGTATCCGCATACCCAAAATGTGATTTGCATCACCCAAATCCTTCATATCAAAGGTCTGATGCAGCCTCTTCTTCAAGGCATCCATCTCTTTACGAGATTTCCCAGCAATCAACATATCATCAACATACAAGATGAGGATCAATAGACTGCCATCCAAAGCTTTCTTGGTGTATAAGCAGTGATCTATGTCACTCCTCCTGAAATCCTGTGACTTCATGAATGTATCAAATTTATGATACCATTCCCTTGGTGCCTGTTTGAGCCCATAAAGACTCTTTTTCAGCTTGCATACAAGCTTCTCCTTTCCACTCACTGCATAACCCTCTGGCTGTTGCATATATATCTCCTAATGGAGATCACCGTGAAGAAAAGCAGTCTTCACATCCATCTGAATCAAGTCCAGATCATCATGTGCAACCAAAGCTAACACAGCTCTAAGTGTGGTCATTTTGACCATTGGAGAGAAGATCTCATCAAAGTCCACACCATATTCCTGCTTGAAGCCCTTAGCCACTAACCTGGCTTTGTATCTTGGCTTTGCATCTGGTGCAACTTTGAGCTTGTAAACCCACTTGCATGGCAAAACCTTCTTGCCTGTAGGCAAATGCACCAACTTCCATGTTCCATTTTTGTGCAGAGAATCCATCTCTGACTTCATGGCACGCTCCCAAAGAGACTTGTCTGCCCTCTGTAAAGCCTCCTTATAACATGAGGGCTCCCCACAGTCAGTGAGCATCAAGTAGTCAACCCCTGGAACAAACCTGTCAGGGGCTCTGGAGGGTCTAGTGGACCTCCGTACCCAATGACCATCATTTGCAGGTTGCTGTCCAGCCTGCATATCACCCATTGGTGGCTCCTGTTCCATGCCATAAGGCTGAAATATCATGCCCGGTATCTCCTCTAACTGTGGTATATCCATAGGGATATCTTCTGCCATCTCTGGCTGTCCATTTGGACCATTTTTAGCACCATTCAAGGGCTGGTTTTGTTGCTGTAATGGCTGATTTACAGCCCTTGGTTGTTGTCCATGATGTCCATCATCAAAGATGACTCTGCCAGGCTCCTGTTGCCTTGCAGGCTCCTTATACATGCATGTTTCATCAAAAATGACATCATTGCTGCGTATGATCTTTCTATTCATGGGATCCCAAAGTCTATACCCCATTTCACCTCTGTCACCATATCCTAGGAATATGCATTTGTGAGACTTAGGATCAAGTTTGGTGCGCATTTCCCTGCGTATGTGCACGTACGCAACGCAACCAAACACTCTCAAGTGCTTGTATGACGGAGGCTTCCCTGTCCATACTTCCTCTGGCACTTTCCCACCAAGCCTCATGTTAGGTGACCTGTTTATAAGATGAACGGCCGTCATAACAGCTTCAGCCCAAAAACCATGAGGTAACGCAGCATGTGACAACATAGAACGGACCTTCTCCTGAATGGTCCTGTTCATCCTCTCTGCTGTCCCGTTTTGTGGAGGATCATAAGGAGTAGAGAGCTCCCTCTTGATGCCTTTAGCATCACAAAGGTCCTGAAACTGTTTGGACATATACTCTCCACCATTGTCGGAACGCAAAGCCTTCAGTGTTTTGCAAGTTTGGTTCTCAACAAGAGCAACAAACTTCTCAAACACTGAGAATGTATCACTCTTCAAACGAAAAGGATAAACCCACACCTTGCGTGTGGCATCATCAATAAATGACACAAAATATTTTGCCCCTCCCAAAGAAAGCTGAGGCATCTCACATACATCTGTATGCACAAGCTCTAACTGAGCATCTTTCTGTCCAAGAGCTTTCTTATGGGGGCACTGGAGTTGCCTGCCATATATACAATGCTCACAAAACTGAAAACTTGAAAACTTTAGAGAAGGCAAGTAACCCAAACAAGACAATTGCTCCATTCCTTTGACACTCATGTGTCCCAACCGGCTATGCCACATAGAGATTTCCGACAGCTCGGTTGCATTTACATTGGCATGGTGACAAACACCTGCATGCATGAAGTAAAGAGTGTCCACCTTAGAGCCTCTGGCAACAACCAGTGAGCCCTTACTAATCTTCCACTTTCCACGACCAAATGTGGTAACATAATCAGCATCATCAAGCTGTCCAGTAGAAAGCAGGTTCTTCTTGATCTCAGGCACATGCCTGACATCATGGAGCATAAGCTGTGAGCCATCTGAAAACACAAGTCTCACATCACCTCTGCCAAAAATCTTGCATGCATGGTTATCACCCAAATAAACTACTCCTTCATTGCCAGTAGTATACCTGACAAACAAGTCTCTGCAACCTGTGACATGAAAGGAGGCACCTGAATCAATGATCCATGAGTGCATACCATGACCATCTCCTGTAAGAAGTGAATGGGCATCAAGTGAAGACGTGAATAGGACCTCATCCTCACTGTCACTTGCATGTGACACATTGATTTCTTCAATCTTGACTCCACTTTTGCCCTTTGGCTTTACATCTTTGGCTTCATCTTTGTCTTTGTCTTTGCCTTTTCCCTTTTCCTTTTGATCATTTTTCCATTTGTAGCATTGCTTTTTGATGTGTCCCTTCTTGCCACAATAATGGGATTCCAAGTCCTTTTTAGAGCGGGACTTGCTCCTTCCCCGTTCTTGGCTTTTACCCCTTTGCTGGGATCTCCCACGTGCATTCATTGCATTGGACTTTCCAACAGAATTGTTCTTCCTATTCATCTCTTCTTGAAGAAGAGCACCCTCAACATCTGCATATGACAGCATAGCATTCGAATTGCTAGTGGCTGTCCTGAATGTGTCCCAACTCTCTGGCAAAGTGCATAAGAGAAAAGTGGCTTTGAACTCATCGTCCATTGCCAACTTTTGATTTATAACTTGGCTGACAATACCATTAAACTCATTTAGATAGGCTGCCATAGACGCCCCTTCCTTCATCTGAAGACCTATGAGTTTCTTCAACCATTACACTTTGCTTGAGGCACTTTGCTGGGCATACAAGTCCTGCAATCTCTGCCACATTCCCCAAGCTGTCTTCTCTTCACGAATGCTGAAAAGTAAAGAGTCTGACACAGACAACATGATAGTAGATTTTGCCAGCTCATCCATATCTTCTCACTCTTCAGCAGTAAGAGAAGCGGGCTTTACACCCCTTTCTTTGATAGGCTTGTGCTGCTTCTTCTGGAGCAACACATTATAGCACTGGGTTTGCCAAATATCATAGTTATGTGAGCCTTCAAGCTTCTTGATGTGAAGCAATGAAGAGCTCTCACCTGTGGTTGCCATAGCAATATGCAACCTGTCAATGCCTGACTCCCTGCAAAATGTGCAAACACTGCACCAAAAGCACACAAAGTGCTCACAGTTATTCTCCCAAAGTTTATCTCCCATTGCGGAAGCACAAATGCAACTCTACTTCCACTGTATGTGATGAAATCACCAAAATCTGGTTGCTGCAGATTTAGGACAGCACCTTAAATGTGCTCTGTTGCCCTTCCAAAGTACTGTACAGCAGTACTAAGTGCTCACCTGTGATGTACCAAACCTGTACCGGCAAGTACAGCAGCTGAAAATGAACCTTTTGCTCACTCAAATCAATGTGCAGCCATGCCAAAACTTGTACAAAGCTGTACCAAATCTGTACCAGCAGGTACAGTAGCAATAAATGCTCTCCTGGCTGTCCAAATGAGTGAAAATCAAACTTTTACAGTCCCGAACACAGCATACAACAGTCCCGAACAGAAATTGGGCAAAAGCCCCTTGACTGCAAGCTGATTTCTGAGGATTCAAGGCATAAATGTCTTGCCTGCTGCTTTGCCAAGCTCAATAAGCATACGATCTTGAAAAGCCCCTTGATTTAAGATCAATTTCTGATCATACATGGTACATTGACGCACATGAAGGCATTTAGAGTCTTCGCGATGCTTCCCCCTGGCCACATATACATCCAATACATGAAAGCCCCTTGATTTACAGGCACATTGAGTGCTTGTCAGGCATCAACACGTTGCCCAAAGCATCAAATGCGAGTGCCTGCATGCAAATTAATCCAATCGGCACAAAAGCCCCTCGATTTGCACTGCAATTTGTTGCAATTTTGCCCGAATATGCGATTTCTCACATCATACAGCATGTATGAATGCTTAATTGCACAATTACATCAAAAGCCCCAAATTTCGACAACCAATTTCCTGCAAATTGATCCTGATTGTGACCAATGTCACCCAATTTTGCCAATTTTGCTCAAAAATTGAGCAATTCGGCACCTGACCTGCCCAATTGATGATTTTACCTGCTCAATTGCAAATTGGACATGCAAATTCCAAAAATTGAAGCAAATACCTTAGGTAATTTTTTGATTTTTTCTCTGATTTGCAGGCTGAATTTTAGTTGATGCTGTTGCAGAAATCTGATGCTGCTGTATTGATGAATCGGATGCTGCTGCTGCTGAGAAGAGTGCTGCACGTGTGTTAATGCTGATGCAGAAAGGGGGGGGGGCGGGGGGGGGCGCTTCTTGCTGATGTGCCTGCTTCTCTGCAGGTACGGACGGTTGGGCAGCCCTCGTTGTGTGCAACACAGTAGACGGCGCCTTGGAGAAGGTGACATGGAGCGAAGCGATGGACGCCCGCCTTGGAGAAGGTGACGTGGAGCTGAGCGCCGCCCGACGGCGCTACACGGCGCACCGAACCTAGCGGCTATAGGGGCTCGCTCGTAGGGACGGCCGCCTGCCTTCGCCTAATGGTTCGCTACGGGTACTCGCTCACGCCCAGCAGCCAGCCTACGCCCAACGCTCGTGTATTTGCGCTTCGCCTCGTAGGACTCAACTCTGCTGGTCGCCCAATGTATGGACGTGTGCTGCCTAGTGCTGGCACCCCTGCCTTCGCCTTCTTCTCCACCTGCGCCTGGGAGATCTGAGGGCAGCACTGCATCGGCCTCACTCACTCACTACACGCACATTCACTGCACGTCTCACAGAAATCTGCTGACCTCTTGCAGAAAACGCAGAAGAAGCTCAAGGCATCATCCCCATCACCATTGTTGGAAGTTCAGGCTCTGATACCAGTTGTGTGGGAGAGTTAATTAGGGTTAGAGATTCATGTGGGAGACATACACAGAGAGAAGCAAGGGAGAGAGAGAGAGAGAGAGAGAGAGTTGTGGGGATAAGTCAACTCACCAAGATGAGTGTGTGACTCCCCTATCACACATGTATAATGCACTAGTACACATAGTGCACTTAGTACATTAAAAGTACTAAGTGTACTATGTACTATAACTTATGGGCTTGTACACACTATAAGGGTGGGCATAATGCCTTTACCCCAACAAGAACCACCAACATCAGTACTGGAAAGTTCCTGCTAATTGCTGTCATCAACTAGCAAGCTATCCTTCATTTGGTCTCGTAAAGCCTGCACCTGCAGTGTATCCACACTTAGGTGGCCACTACCTGATTGCCACTCATCACAAAACTGAGGACCTGGGAGAGAGAGTGCTGAAAGCTTGTAAACACCATTCTCCACTCCGCCTTCCCAAACTACTTGGCGTGTTGCTTTGTCCTGGAGAGCAACAAAATGCTCATCAAACTCCACCCGTACGCCAGTCTTGCAAACCTGATTATGCACTGACAACAGATGAAAACCAAGTGACGGAACATACAACACCTGGGAGGAACGCTTCCCCCCTCTGCCATCGGGAACTATCTCCAACCTGCCCTCATTGTGAACTGGGATAGTGGATGTATCCCCAATAAGAATGTGACTAGAATACCTGCAGAGATCCTGTAAATCTGAACGGGAAGGAGTCATGTGCCTGGAAGCACCACTGTCTAGAATCCACTCCTGAGTATCCGTTGTGGAGAGTCCTCCAACCTCCTCCGTGCCTGAAGAAAATGAAACATCGGTGTCCATCACCTCCAAGTGCACAAAAGCTGGAGTCTTCATGATTGTTGTTGAGGAATCTTCACCCTTCTCGGTCTTCCGCTTGGGACACTGCCTCCAATAGTGGCCTTTCTCGCCACAATCATTACAGGTCCTCTCTGCCTTTAGTTTCTCGTGGTCAGCGTCGGACTTATGCTCAGAAGACTTCTTCGATGAAGCCTTCCCTTTGCTCGTGTTACGGCCTTTCGACCGTTGGCCAGTTAAGGCCTCTGAACCTCCACCTTGAGGAGGGTTCGAGAATCTTTCCTCTTGGTCCAAGACCATGGGCACAAGCTCCTCCCACGTAATGGTGCTGAGCTTGCCACTGGTAATCAAATACGAGTAAAATGCTGAGTACTGAGAGGTCAAATGTGACAGCAACGTTATGGCCATGTCCTCTGACGATATCTCCTTCCCAGCTTGGAGAACTTCCTGCTGAAGAGCCTGCAGCTTGGTAATATGCTCCCACAGCGTCGATGACTTTGCAGGGCTCATAACCTGCATTTGTACTTCCAAGGAAATCCTCTTCATGGGTGATACCCTGTTGTAAAGAGAAGCCAAATGCTGCCATATACCTCTGGCCAACATCATATGCTTTACATGATTGATTACCTGCGGTGTGCAGTTGAGGAAGATAAACGAATGGACCCTGGCGTTGACACGATCCCACAACTGTGCCTGTGCCTGTGCCTCCCGGTCCTTACGGGTCGACGGTAACTCGCCTTCCTCTACTTCCGACCGTGGAACCCCAACAACGATGAAATCAGCAAGGTCGTAAGACTCCAGAACAATTCCATCATAACCTTCCATATGCCGTAGTTGTTCCCATCCAACTGACGGTCCACCGGGAACGTGGGGAGTGTAGGGATCTTCACATGCCTCTCAGCCATCTCTAACAAATTTGCCATTGCGGGGATGTACTCTGAAAAAGGGTGGGTGGGTGGGAACAAAGAAGAACTTAACATGCAAGTGGCTGTCCAGCAAATCAGCCTGCCATCCTCTTGCTTCTCCTCTTCCCAAACAGTCCCTAATAGTCCACCAATCAGCAACACAACAGTCCCCTTCTTGCTCACACAAATCCCAAGAACTATCAAGAGCCTAGGGCTCTGATACCATGTCAGAATACGCAGCGGAGATAATGACCAAATCTGGGAACACGAGCAAATGCAATGCAGAAAAACAGCACAAGAGAGGGGGAGAGAGGTAGAGGCGTGTAACTCTGCTCTATATACACAAAGAGATCCCGAATACAAGACACAATGGTGTGGGGGCCATGGGGCCATTTTATATGGCCCCAAACATGCAGTCGGCCTGTAGAAAAGGCAGCTCACTGGACCTAAATGTCCACGACCAGCTATATCCATCAGTCGGCCAGTTGTACACAGTCGGCCAGCATACATGAGAGGTCGGGGACCAGAAGGAGCAGTCGGCCAGCATCCAGGACACCTTGACCAGCAGTCGGCTAGTGTCTGGATCAGCGAGGAGCCACAGAACTGCCTCCCACACCTGGTAAAAATAGGGAAAAGTTGGGGAAAAATATGGAGGGTGGGGAAAAATGAGAAAACACCTAATACGGGCGGGCACACCCACAACAGAGGCCCTGGTGTATATGTGTAGACAGGAGATGACTTCTAACAATGGCACGTTGCATGCTCAAGAGTAAGGATCTGCCCAATAAGTTTTGGCTTGAGGCGGTTATGTGTGCCAATTATGTGCTTAACCGTTGCCCCATTAAAGCCTTGAAATCTATGATTGCCTATGAGGCATGGAATGGCAAGATTCCAGTGGTGACACCGTGACTCATATGAGAGTCTTTGGGTGTTTGGCATATGTGCATGTGCCCACACAACAAAGACATAAGCTTGATGCAAAGGCAATCAAATGCATTTTCATTGGTTATAGTACTGAGAGTAAGGGATATAGACTCTATGTGCCTAATACAAGCAAGATCATTGTGTCAAGAGATGTTATCTTTGATGAATATGCATCTCAACCACTTGTCTCTTGTACAAGATAGCCATCTATTGGGTTGGAAGATGCGTTTGATACTTTGTTGCCTTTTATCAATTCAAATGTGGATAATGTAGAGCCAGTTTCAGCTCATTTACAACCACCTATACCTACTGAAAATCAGCAAAATCAGCAGCTGAACTTGCCCCAAATTGATCTTGAAATGCCTCAAATTGATTAGGATTCCTTGGGTGATGCATTGGCAAAGGAAGATGCAGATACTAGGAAGTCAAAAGCTGTTCCTAGATGGCTAGTTGAGACTTTGCATGATAGCAAACGGTCTACATTTATGCCAGGTTGTACACGTGCTGCTTCTCGCCATGCATCTTCACATTATGTTAATATGTGGATACAGCTCTTGTTTCCACCGCTTGTAATGAGGAACCTATTTCTCATGTTGATGCATTGGACGATGACATTTGGGTGGTAGCCATGCGTTCGGAGTTGGACTCCATTGACAAAAATGGTACTTGGGAGGTATGTGACTTGCCTCTTGGCAAGCGTGCTATTGGCACAAAATGGGTTTTCAAGCTAAAGCGTAAGCTTGATGGTTCAGTTGCTCGCCACCATAAGGCTCGTTTGGTCGCCAAAGGGTATGCCCAACGTGAGGGCATTGACTATGAGGAGACCTTTGCTCCCACTTCACGTATGACTACCATACGTAGTGTTATTGCATTGGCTACACACAAACAATGGCATGTACATCAGCTGGATGTCAAAGTTGTCTTCTTGAATGGCGATTTGCGGGAGGAAGTTTATGTATCTCAGCCTCTTGGCTTTGTTCAAAAAGGTGCAGAAAGAAAAGTATTTCATTTACATAAAGCACTATATGGTCTTAAACAGGCTCCTCGTGCTTGGTACCACAAGATTCATGCATACTTGACTGCCAAAGGGTTTCAGAACAGTTCAGCTGAGAGTACACTTTATGTTCGCCACATTGGGAACAATGTTCTCATCCTTCTTCTTCTTTATGTGGTTGACATGCTCGTCACTGGCCTTGAACAGGGTGATATTTCAACTTTTAAAGCTGCTTTGCAGCATGCATTTGATGTCATAGACATGGGGCATTTACATTACTATTTGGACATACAATTTATACCTTTTGAGGGGGGTATCATGTTATCTCAGTGCAGATACGTTGAGCAGCTCCTTGAGCGTTTTCACATGACAGATTGTAAACCTGTTTCTACTCCTATGGAACCAGGTCTAAAACTGTCACTTGAGCATGTTGGTGAGCCTTTTGATGTCTATCAACAGGTTGTGGGATGCCTTGTCTATTTATGCTCTACTCATTTGGACATACAGTATGCTGTTTCTCAGTTGAGCAGATTCATGCATTGTCCGAGCACTATGCATTGGCAAGCATGTAATTAACTGTTTTCTTCTTGGTGACTCATGCAGCTCATGGCTCAGTAAGAAGCAGCCTATAGTGGCCAATTCTAGCTGTGAAGCTGAATACAGAGCAGCCTTTACAGCTACTGTGGAATGTGTTTGGCTAGGACGCTTATTAGCCGATCTTGGTGTTGGACAGCAGTCTCCTACCACCATTTACACCGACAGTCAGAGTGCTTTGGCAGTTGCACGAAACCCAGTATTTCATGCTCGCACAAAGCATATTGAGGTCCACTATCATTATGTCATGGAAAGGCTCCATGCAGGACTTATGTGCCTACACATGCCAATATAGCAGATGGGTTTACAAAGCCTCTTTCGAGGGAAAAGTTTGAAGCTTTACGCAAAGCTTTGAGCTTACAGCCTCTACCAGGGTAGTCTGCCACACCCTATCTCCGTTCACACCATTCACTTGAGGGGGTTTGTTGGTCATGACCACTCTCGGCTAGTTCAAGTGTGAACCCAACTTACTCACGGGCACTTTTTCCCTATGGCTGGACACAGGTTTTTTTTTTTCGAGAAAAGATCCTTTCATTAGTTATAAAAAAGGCCCCCTGGGCTACAAAACCCCTCTCTTGCTCATAAGAAGGCAGAGCAGAGATCCAATCAAGGCAGCTAGGGAGACTCTCCCTAGGTGCAGAAAAGTACAAATAGCTGAGAGGCTATATCATACAATAGGAGGGGGGAAAATCCAAACTGGTGGCCTGTAGTGCCAGCGGGGGGTACCTGCGTGCAGAGTATAGAAAGGGCCGCTGCGCCAAGTGGTGTGGAAGGCCTGGCGCCGCAAGATCACTCGATCCGAGTCGCCCGGATGCGGTCATACTGTCCTCGCAGGGTGTGAATCAACTCCTGCCAGATAGCCCGAACAGTCTTTGCTGGTGGCTCTAGTCTCCCCTCAAAGGCCCTGAAACAACGGGCTCTCCAGGTGAACCATATGGTGAGGCTGCTGAGGAGCTCCCATCGTAGATCCCTCTCCTGTGTCTAGCTGGCTGTCGAGAAATCCGGTGAAGGAAAAAGGCGAGGCTGACCCCCAATGAATTTGATGGCCTGGCTATCCTGCTCCGTCTCGTATCCCAGATCTGGCCCTGACAAAGCCGACCAAGCAGCGGCTCCCCACGTATACATGCCTTTTGGAGAAAGGGGGGCCAAAATGCGCAGCATCCTCAGCCAAATCTGCTGCGCTTGTGGACAGTCCCATAGGCAATGTCTCTGTGTCTCCAATGGGTGGCCGCATCGGACGGAGGCCGGCGGAAGGCCACTGTAGACAAGCCAGGTGCCAACAGCAGATGCAGCTGGAGAGACCGTCCTCCTCGCAATCAAAATATGCCTCCCCAACCGAACAGTGACCTGGAAAAAGGTGATCTCTGTGGCCTCGAGGGACGCATAAGGATCATGCCACTCGTACTCGCCAGGGTCCCACTGGAGCCGGGCCAAGGGGCGCGCAACATATGCCCATATGCGCCAATCAGAGTCCACATCTGCAGGGTCTGGATCAATATGCCACTTCCGAGAAGCGGCGGCCACTACCCGTATCCGCTGAAAGATGCACTCTGCAACCAAAGGCGACTCCGCCTCCACTCTCTGAAGTCTGCCCTCATCCTGTATCTCATAGTAGAGGCATCTACCTGTCAGAATACGCAGCGGAGATGATGACTAGATTTGGGAACACACGAGCAAAAACGCAGGCAGAAAAACAGCACAAGAGAGAGAGAGAGAGATGTAGGCGTGTAACTCTGCTCTGATATACACAAGAAGATCCCGAATATGATACAAATAAGGTATGGGGGCTGGGGGCCTATTTATATGCCCCCAGATAGGCAGTCGGCCTGCTGAAGAGGCCTCCACGACTGCATCAACAGTCGGCCAGCAGCAGATCAAGCCCACGACTGCATACATCCAGTCGGCCATCATCACAGGCAGCCATCATCACAGAGGTCCACGACTGATGTCCAGGCAGTCGGTCAGCTACTGATCCTCCAGCCGCCTCAGGGCTGCCTCCCAAGCCTCAGAAAAATAGGAAAAAATAGGAAAAAATAGGGGAAAAATACGGAGTGTGGGGAAAAATGATAAAACACCTCATAAGGGCGGGCACACCCACAACAAAGGCCCTGGTGTATAAAACTGGACAGGAGATGACTTCTAACACCCCCTCTCAGCTCTTGGCTGTGAAACCAACCACTGGGAGCTGGGGTGCCGCCTGAGCAAATCCTGAGAGAGCGACTTCGTGAAGAGGTCCACCTTACTGTCCTTCGTCGAACAGAACTCTAGCAGGATGTCATCAGCAACGATCTGTTCACGAACAAAGTGCCTCTGGATGACCATGGGTTCCTCCAGTGGAAGCCCAAACCTGCAATGCAACCTCCTGCTGCTCCGTAAAACTGCTCCTGGGCCATAAGTAGATCTCCTCGTGTCCGGATCTCCTCCCCAAACCGAGTCACTCCAACCGTGGAGTCGGACTCCATCCAACAATCCCCCTCCTGTGTACAAGAGTCCCTGATCCTTCGCATGCCGCAGAAACCACAGGAAACGCAATCCTGCCTCCCAAAGAGACATCTGCAACCATGAGCTCAACTGCCTCATCAGGAAGCTCCCGTCCAATCCGGTGTCCATCAACCAGATCAATGAACCATACAGCTTCTGAGTCACAGAGACATCACACTGCTCACAAGGATCAACACCTGTTACGGTGCACAAACAAGTCCTGGAAACCTGACGAAACCTGTCAACCACCCCCTCTGAATCCGGAACCACAAAGCCTGGAGAAACCACCTCCTTCTGCAAGTAAGCACCTGTCACCTGCCTGGCTTTCCGAAAGGTCCCAGTGGAAAGAACATCCTCAACAACTGGAAGTTCTATGTCCCGAACACTACGAGACATCAGAGCATAAGTGACCTGTTCAGCTTCCTCTGACTGACGAACACAAGAACTACCAACATCAGTACTGGAAAGTTCTTGCCAACTGCTGCCATCTACTGGCAAGCTATCCACCACCTGGTCTCGGAAAGCTCACACCTGCAGCGTATCCACACTTAAGTGGCCATTACCAGACTGCCACTCATTACAAACCTGAGGACCTGGGAGAGAGAGTGCTGAAAGCCTGTAAACTCCATTCTCCACTCCACCTTCCCAAACCACTTGGTCTGTTGCTTTGTCCCGGAGAGCAACAAAATGCTCATCAAACTCCACCCGTACGCCAGTCTTGCAAACCTGATGCACTGACAACAAATGAAAACCAAGTGCCGGAACATACAACACCTGGGAGGAATGCTTCCCCCCTCTTGCCATTGGGAACTATCTCCATCCTGCCCTCACTGTGAATTGGGATAGTAGACGTATCCCCAGTAAGAATATGACTAGAACACCTGCAGAGATCCTATAAACCGGAACGGGAAGGAGTCACGTGCCTGGAAGCACCACTATCGAGAATCCACTCCCGAGTATCCGTTTTGCGGAGAGTCCTCCAATCTCCTCCCTGCCTGAAGAAAATGAAGCATCGGTGTCCATCACCTCTAGGTGCACAAAAGCCGGAGTCTTCATGATTGCTGCTGAGGAGTCTTCACCCTTCTCGGTCTTCCGCTTGGGACATTGCCTCCAGTAGTGGCCTTTCTTGCCACAATCATTACAGGTCCTCTCTGCCTTCAGTTTCTCGCGGTCAGCGTCGGACGTCTTCTCAGAAGACTTCTCCGATGAAGCCTTCCCTTTGCCTGAGTTACGGCCTTTCGACCGTTGGCCAGTAAAGGCCTCCGAACCTCCACCCTGAGGAGGGTTCGTGAATCGTTCCTCCTGGTCTAGGACCATGGGCACAAGCTCCTCCCACGTGATGGTGCTGAGCCTACCACTGGTAATCAAAGACGAGTAAAATGCTGAGTACGAAGAGGGCAAATGTGACAGCAACGTGATGGCCATGTCCTCTGATGATATCTCCTTCCCAGCCTGAAGAACTTCCTGCTGAAGAGCCTGCAGCTTGTTAATATGCTCCCGCATCGTTGCCGACTTTGCAGGGCTCATAACCCGCATCTGTACTTCCAAGGAAATCCTCTTCATGGGCGATACCCTGTTGTAAAGTGGGGCCAAATGCTGCCATATCTCTGGCCAGCGTCATATGCTTTACATGGTTGATTACCTGTGGTGTGCAATTGAGAAAGATAAACGAACGGACCCTGGCGTTGACACGATCCCACATCTGTGTCTGAGCCTCCCGGTCCTTCCGGATTGACGGTAACTCCCCTTCCTCTACTTCCGGCCGTGGAACACCAACAACGACGAAATCGGCGAGGTCGTAAGACTCCAGAACAGATTCCATCATAACCTTCCATATGCCGTAGTTGCTCCCGTCCAACTGACGGTCCACCGGGAACGTGGGGAGTGTCGGGATCTTCACATGCCTCTCGGCCATCTCATACAGATCTGCCATTGCAGGGATGTACTCTGAAAAGGGTGGGTGGGTGGGAACAAAGAAGAACTAAAACTTGCAAGTGGCTGTCCAGCAAATCAGCCCGCCTTCCTCTTGCTTCTCCTCTTCCCGATCAGCCCAAAACAGTCCACCAATCAGCCACAAAACAGTCCCCCTCTTGCTCACACAAATCCCAAGACCTATCTAGAGCCTAGGGCTCTGATACCATGTCAGAATACGCATCGGAGATGATGACCAGATCTGGGAACACGAGCAAAAACGCAGGCAGAAAAACAGCACAAGAGAGAGAGAGAGAGATGTAGGCGTGTAACTCTGCTCTGATATACACAAGAAGATCCCGAATATGATACAAATAAGGCATGGGGGTTGGGGGCCTATTTATATGCCCCCAGATAGGCAGTCGGCCTGTTGAAGAGGCCTCCACGATTGCATCAACAGTCGGCCAGCAGCAGATCAAGCCCACGACTGCATACATCCAGTCGGCCATCATCACAGAGGTCCACGACTGATGTCTAGGCAGTCGGCCAGCTACTGATCCTCAGGCCGCCTCAGGGCTGCCTCCCAAGCCTCAGAAAAATAGGAAAAAATAGGGGAAAAATACGGAGTGTGGGGAAAAATGATAAAACACCTCATAAGGGCGGGCACACCCACAACAAAGGCCCTGGTGTATAAAACTGGACAGGAGATGACTTCTAACACTACCATCCTCGGTGCAAGCTCTGACAGCAATCAGGATCTCCAATTGTATAAAGGGTCTCATCCACCGTGGGGCCGTAGGCTCGAAAGGCGTGAACCACTCCTCAGTGAGTGCTTCCTGAATGTCATCCCTCATAATCATCCCCCCTCTGAAGTGACTCAGCCTCTCCGCCTAGATCTCCTTCGGGAGACTGCAAAAGGCCTGCTAATCTCCAAAATTGCGCGTTGGGCCTGCCGCCAATGGTCCCCTGGCTAGACGAGGCCGAGAACCCAGCATATGACCCTGCTCTGTGCGTACCGCGGGGTTCCAGATGAGCGGCTGTCTGGCCCGCTCCTCATCACAAGTGGGAGGTCTCTGAGAAAGCCCTGGTCTCAGCAACTCCCAAGCTCGTAGGATACTCGAGGCAAATCTGTCCTCCCATCCTCTACTGAGGCCTGTCCTCCTCATCTCTGTGAAGATCCACCGAATCTCTGGTGCCCAAGTGCCCCCTACTGGGGGAGCTCTAGCCTGCAGCCGCCGAAAAAGAAGCTCCTTCCAAGGCTCATCGCCTGGAAGCAGCCCCCAAACAATAAGCTTCCCCAACAAGGCTCTACTCTGATCAGCTGGATCTATAATGCCCAAGCCCCCCTGGGCCAGCGGAAGAGTAATAACTGCCCAAGCAACCTTAGCTCGGGCCGGCTGACCATCCCCTGACCAAAGAAAGTTCCTGATCAGCCTTTGTACCTGGTTGATGCAAGAGCTCGAGAAAATCCAGCAAGACGTGATATACCACATAGTCGCTAAAAGCACCTGATTTGTCACCAGCACCCTCCCAGCCAAGGATAGCCGAGCTGTACTCCAATATAAAAGCTTCTTCCGAATGCTCAGAAGAAGCGGGGCGATCTGCTGCTCAGGTGACAAATCAAGTCCAATCTGGCATCCCAAATACCGCACTGCTGTGCCAGGAGGAATCCATCTAAAACTCGGGTCTGGCCTCCATGCCGGAGCGGGAGCGCTACTGATCCAAAAAGCCACTGTCTTGCGCCAATTGATCAATGCTCCCGAAGCCACACCAAAAACCTGTAGCGATTGCTCTGCCCTATGTAGATTGGCCTCCTGGCCATGCAGAAACAATCCCGTGTCATCAGCAAACTCAGAATCGAGCAGGTAACCAACCTCCTCTGCTGTCAGATACATGCTCATAGCCTCTGCAAAGAAAAGAAAAAGGAACGGGGCGAGAGGGCATTCCTGACGGATTGATCTGGTCAACTCAAAACTCGGCCCCCGTCCTCCTGCCATCAACACTTGGCTACGAGCTGTGGAATATAGAGCCGCCACTCCTCGAATCCAACCTGGCTCAAAACCCAGGCGAAGCATAGTGCCCTCTAGAAAACCCCAATCGACTCTATCGTATGCCTTCTCAAAATCGAGAAGCATAACGACCAAGTCCTCAGCGAGAAATCTAGCTCGGGCCGTCGCCTCCCAGAAGGCGAAGATGTTGTCAAGGATACTGTGCTCCTTGACGAATCCTGTCTGAGTAGCATGAATCAAATCCCCAAGGAAGGGCTAGATCCTCAAACTCAAGGCCTTTGCTAGGACCTTGTAGACAGTATTGAGGATCGTAATAGGCCTCCAATGCCGAATATCATCTGACACTCCCTCCCCCTTGGGGATAAGAAAGATCAAGCCCTCTGAAAAACTTTGTGGCCTCATCCCAGTGTCCAAAACATACTGAAAACCCCTGCGGAGGCCTGGCATAGGCAGGTGTCAATCCGTCCTCCCCAGGGCAACTATGATGCGGAAGGACCCTCAAAGCCTCAACAAGCGCATCCTGTGAAAGGGGCTCTCCCAAAACTGTGTGCATACGATCTGTGACCCTCCTCTGCACATGGGCCCACATAGTCTGTCTGCAAGCATCACGTGCCTCCGTGGCTGGCTCCGCTGAAAGCAGGTCTCTATAGAACTCAGTGGCAATAGCTCTAATCTCCCCGGGCTCAGTGGCTAACGATCCGTCCTGCCTCCTGAGCTGGCGTACTCCTGCTCGAGCATGGCGGGGTCCGGTGATCTCAAAAAACTCCCCGGTCACTCTATCACCAAGTTGCGTCCACTGAGAGGCTTGGCGATGATAGTAGAACTCGTGTCTCTACTCCTCTGCCTCTCTAACCTCCTGGCGTGCCTGGCTCAGTTGGGACGCCACCCACTCACATGTAGGCTGCTGCTCCTGAAGACGCTGGAGCGAAGCAAGGCTACGTCTCAAGCGACGCTCCCGCTCTCGTGTCTCTCCTAGCCGTGTCAAGGCTGTAGCGTGCAAAAAAGAGTTGAGCTCGATGAGTCCCTGGGCACACTGGCCTGCTGCATCCAGGTCAGAGCTCTGGCTATCATGCCATATCCTCTCAATGTCCTCAAAAAGACTGGTGTCTGTAAGTATCCTCTCTGGTATTCTCAACTGCAAGCTGGTCTCCCGTGTCCTCTCCTCTAGTGTCAAAATAACTGGCGCATGGTCTGAAAAAGATGTGCCAGCGAGAATGCCAACGGATCCACCACGCTCCCCGAACTTGTCGCCCACATAGAAGCGATCAATCCGTGATAGATTAGTCGGCGATCCGACCGAGAAAAACTAAGACTGTCCTGAGAACGGGAGAAAGCCTCATGCTGCCATGCATCAGTTATCCGCAGTGTCATACAAAATCGCTCCCAAGCTGCAAGCTCCGTGCCGTGCATCGTAACATGACTGCCTCCCACCCTATTGGTCGGGTCCTCAAGCATGTGGAAGTCTCCCCTGACACACCAATGTGCTTCCTCGGGAAATGCATCTGTAACAAGGGTCTAGAACTCTGCTTTGGCACTAGCATGATTGGGCGCATAGACATTGAGCACACCAAAGTGCTCATCGTGCATCCTCAGAATAACATACTGCGCTCTACCAGGCACAATGACCCCGCGATCCACAATGGCCTGCCGCCATACATCCGCAATGACCATACATACTCCTCCCTAAGGGGCCAAAACCTTGAGACCAAAATGTGTCCCATCTACCAGGCATCACCGAACCATATCTCCGAATCTTGCTCTCACTCAAATGGTGCTCCTGCATCATCAGAATATCAATACTGCCCCCAACTAGGCATCTCTGAAGCTCCTGCCTCAAACAACCACGATAACGTACATAGTGTGTGCCGCCAAGGCCCTGTACATTCCATGAGATGATCCTCATGGATGACCTGCTGAGGTGGAGGCTGTCTCAGCCATACGGCGGGCCTTCGCAAGCGGCTTGGTTGGAGAGTAATCCCCATCCAAGCGGCTACGAATCTGCCCACCCGGTGTGTTGCAAGAGTCTCGGACCAGGCGCCAATGGCTGTGTCCCATAGCGACTGCCTCCCGCTTGGAGAGAGAAACCTCATGTATGCATACATAGCCAGGGTCTCGCGCTAGGTCTGCCACTATGCGAACCACCAAGTGTCGATTCCCAGAGGCATCCGCATTTGCCAACTCCCAGAGTCGGCCTATCACGTCTGTCATCTCCAAATCGCTCACATGGTGAGAAAACTCAACTGCTTGTGTCCTCAAAATACTAAGAGCAAGATCTAGAGTCCACTCCCGGTCGCTAGTGCCACAAAGAGGGAAGGAGAAGGCCACCGCTGAATCAAGTGCCTCCTCCCCTCTCGGGCCGAAGGTATCACTACATGAACTCTGATGGGTGTTGGCTCATGGGGGCCCTCTGCTCCAAAAAGGGGTGTAAAGGAGTAGTCGAAAGCCTCCGAGCGCTGTCTAGTGTCGAGACTACTCAGCTGACTGCGGATAGAGGATATCCGTGAAGCACGAATCGGCATGGTAGGTCTCCTCTGCGGTGCACGAGCAAGGTCGGTGCTCAGTGCCCGCCGGACTGCAGGTGAGTGCCAGGGTACTGCCAGTGCCTCCCGGGGAGCTGAGGCGAGCGGAGGGGGGGGGGGAGAAGGGGGTGGGGAAGGAGGCGCTGAAAATGCGGGAGCAGAAATGGGAGGAGGCGAGGGTGGAAGCGAGGTGGGAGGGGGGGGTGGAGGAGAAGGTGGGGGTGCTGGCATCTCCTGATCCTCAGTCTGCGTTGGGGTCTCCTCCTGGAGGGGAGCAAAGCTGTTCCTCACTGGAACCCAATGATGCTGAGGCTGTCTGCTGCTGCGTTGGTCTCTGGGCATGCTGCTGTGGCTGTCTCCCTCTACGGCGCCCCTGTCCAGGCTGCCAATTAGAGGTCTTTGTGGGCTGAGTAGGTGTCCCGGAGGCTGCCTGCCGAGCCGCATCTGTGGGCGGGCCATCGGAGGTCTGGTGCTGCGGTGAAGGTCGGGGTCTCCTGCGAGGGCAGGCCTTGGCCAGGTGGCCGACCTGCCTGCATATAAAACACTGGTTCGGGAGCCCCGAAAACTCCACTCTCTGATCGATCCATCCCCCCCCCCTATCCTAAGTAACTGAATGACCTTTGGAAGGGAGGAGATGTCAGGAACCAAAACCCTGACCGAAGGAAGGCCAGCTGCTCTAGCCACCACTGAAGCTGCTGTGGGGCCAGTCTCAAGCACCGAGCCCACCAATGATCCTATCCTAGATAGGAGCGGAAGGTACTTGCGACGAAGTCCAGGAAAGCAGACTGTGACATGGAATAGGTGCTCTCCCTGCTCGGCCTTCGCTGCTGGGTCGAAACCATGCTGCCAATGTCTGAAGAAGGCCCTGAGCGCCCCTGATGTCAAGGGGACTCATGGCTAGGACCTGGGCCACGCTCTGGGCTGTCTCGTACTCAATCTGGTAGTGTCCGCGGCCCAGTAACTGAACGTCCAGGATCTTGCCCACATCTGCAAGAAGGCGGGCTTGGAGAAGATCCCGGATCTCCCCTCTGCTGGGGCGAGTCCCAACTATACGGCAAATGGTGGAATGTGCCTGGAGGCGTTCCACCTCTGCGACGAGGCTCGCTTCCTCTTCTGGCGAAAGAGAAAGCCTGATGGGGGTATCCTCAGGGGCGGGCGAGGGGGCTGTGGAAGAGTCCCTCTGAGGTGGGGCGGGAGGAACCTCCATCAGAATCTGAAGCTGAGTGGAGGGCAAAGCGAAGACGGAGGGTCCTGCAAGAACCAAGCTGCACGAAAAAGCAGAGCGGGGAGGGGAAGAGGGGGAAGGGCGGAAGACAGAGGGGGAGGGGCGTAAGACAGAGGAGGACGGAAAACAGAGGGGGAGGGGCGGAAGACAGAGGCGGGAGAAGGGCAGCGAGGAGCGAAAGGGGGCGGGAAACGCGCGAAAGGGGGGCGGGAAACGCGGAGGAAGGGGGGAGCGGGGGGCGTGAAGGAGACGGTGAGATTCCCCCGGTCGGGGTTGAGCACAATCTTGGCAAACACTTAAGCTATTAACATAATTAAACAATTTTAAATGGCGCAACACAATAGAGTAAGAAGCTGAATTTTATTTTTGCACACTGCACTAGGGCCGGAAAGGGCCGACCCCCCTTGTAATAGATTTTATTATCAAGGAAAACTGTTACAAGCCTCACGGGCATTCACATGCCAAACTGTTCAAGTGCATCCATGATCATGAAAACAGCATTGCAAACAAATTTGTCGTAGACGATGGAATCCATAGCTTCACTTGAGAGTAGCTTCGTTCCTTGATTCCTTGAAGCTTGTCAGACGCAGCTATGCTCCACTGGCATCCATACACATACACATGTGTGTGCCAGGACCGAGACATAGGAGACCATATTGACAAAGCATTCGAATCTCAAATTGAAAATTGCTTGCAAAATGCTCTTACCAAGTATTGGACGATCAATGTCGAGCTCCACCTCCGTGCGGACGAACTACAGCTTGAATGTGACCGTTTTCCACTTCCGGCTGAAATTAGGGTTTCTGATTTTTAGGGTTTTAAGCAGGTTATATGAGTCCAAAATTGGGCATTTTGGGCTCTTTAGATGCCTATGAGTAAGGGGCACAGCTTGGTATGGTTTCCTCCAAAATTAGGGTTTCTGAAATTAGGGTTTCTGCAGAATTAGGGTTTCTGAAAATTAGGGTTTCAGCAGAATTTGGGGGCGGTAGAATGGTTAGGAGACTCCATATTCATTTAGAAGAGAGAGATAGAGTGAAAAGGTGAGCAACTGGAGGCTTAACTGTGAAAGGAAGAATCTTCAAGCTTTCCATTGGAGTTGGGAGCAAGAGGGAATGAAAATCAGCACTCTCACCAAGCAAAAAGTTAGAGAGAATAACAAAAATAGGCTCTCTTGAAGGGGGGCGCCTATTTCTAGAGAGAGAGTGTAGAGAGAGGTAATTTTCAAAATGAGTAATAGCATGGTGGCAGGTCCTCATACTGCCACCCAGTCCATAACCATCCCTTTTCCACACAAATTTAGTGGGAAGGGTGCCTGGACACTCGCCTAGCCGACCGGAAGGAAATTCTAGTCTATTCTTACTTATAGTTTGTCCGCCCGAGCTTTAATGAAGTGTGGACGCCCAATCTCACGTATAACTTGGGCGGACACACTTATTAAAGTGTGGACCTGCAAAACAAAGAATACATTGCTTTAACTCTTATAAAAAAAGTAAAGTGGTGTACTTACCACCTGTCTACAGCCCACAAACGAGGTCAGAATACAGTTTCACTCGCACGGTTCACAAGAGGGCGTCCCCTACATGTGAACTACACAAACAAATCTTGCATGCAATCAAATAGTTCATGCAAAGACAGGATTTTTAACTTGCAAACATGTTATGCAAGGATGCATTGAACAGTCTCCCTATTCATTTAGCTTGTAGTCCGTGGTACCACACTCTGGATTTGGGCGCAGATACACAATCCCAACCCATATATCCAGCCTACTGGCTCTCGGTGTAGACATAAGTCCCCAACCATAAGATGCCAGTCCATCCTACAGAACTCGTCCATAGGCCTGAAGCGCAGAGAATGCCCAAATAGTGACATCCTCCCCTGCTTCTAAACAGTTGACCGCAACTGAAATGCTTCCAAATATGCTTGAAGGAGCTGCGGATACTCCTGGAAGTATGTTTCATCCATCCATTTTGCATCCATAGGAGAATAGTTCTTGAATTTCACAAGGTAGCGCCTCTGGAGTTTGCCACCTGCAAACTTTCGCTCCTTATGAAACACAATTTGCTCTGGTTGCAATACCTCTTCCAGCTCTTCCACCTCTGGTGGATCTTCCATAACCGGTTCCAAAGGTTCCGGTCCCACATATTTGCGCAAGAGGCTCACATGGAATGCATTATGAATCTTCCAATGATCCGGTAAAGCAAGTCGAAAAGCCACATCATTGATCTTCTTGATCACCTTGAAGGGTCCATAATACCTGGTAGAGAGTTTTGGGCATGCTCTCTCCTTGCCAGACCTCTTCCTGAGTCTAGCTTTCTCAAATTTTAGCAATACCAAGTCATTCTCTTTAATGTCCAATTGCCTTCTATGCTTGTCGGCAGCTTTCTTATGCTTTGCTTGAGAGCGTGCAATGGCTGTCCGAACTTGTGAAAAGGCAATATCAAGGTCCCTGACAAAGTCATCAGCAGCAAATATCTCATCTTTTGTGCGTAAGATAGGTGGCAATACCACTTTGCCATAAATGATCTCAAATGGGGCCTTGCCTGTAGAAGCATGTACCGTATTATTGTATGCAAATTCTACAAGCGGTAGATACTTTTCCCAAGAAGATTTCTGATCTGTCACATAGCATTTAAGCAAATCCAACACAGCTGAATTTGCAGCTTCACTTTGTCCATCCGTTTGAGGATGATAAGCTGAAGAAAAATTCAGCTTTGTGCCCATGTTATCAAAAAGAGCTCTCCAAAAGAGGCTTGTTGTTCGGGGATCCCTGTCTCCCACAATTGATTTGGGCATACCATGGTGTTTAAATACCTGTGACACAAAAATTTTGACCATATGTTCTGGTTTTATGGTCTTTTTGACAGGTAGAAAATGTGCTTGTTTACTAAACCTGTCCACAATTGTCCATATTGCATCATTGCCATTTGGGGTGCGGGGCAAATCCATAATAAAATCCATTGCAATGCTTTCCCATGGCTGGTCCGGAATAGGCAAAGGCTGAAGCAAACCAGGAGTCTTTTGCCTATCAAATTTTACCTTTTGGCAGGTGACACATGCACGTACATAGGCTTCTATATCTTTCCTCATACCTGGCCAAAGAAGTATCTCTCAATCATTTGAGTAGTAGGGAGTATCCCTCTATGCCCTGCATAAGGTGGTGCATGACATTCATCCAAAACTTTTTGTCTCATGTTTGAAACCACACATAAGCAGTTATCCTTCATGATATAACCATCTTTGACCACATAAGAAGCATGTGTATGACCAGTCATTAAATCAGCCCATAAATCTGAAAAATCAGCATCCAAATGGTACATTTCTCGCATAGTAGACAAGTCTTGATGAGAAGCAACCGAAATTGCAGCCACATGGTTTTCTGGACAATGCATCTGCTACCACATTTTTCTTGCCAGGAGTATGCAAAATCTGAAAATGAAACATTGAGAGAAAATTGGCCATTCTCATTTGTTTCTCAGAGAGTTTAGTTTGCGTAAGAAAGTACCGCAAACTTTGGTGATCAGTTTTGACAACAAATTCAGCTCCCAATAAGTAATGTTTCCATACTGTGAGAGCATGAATGACGGCCAATAATTCCTTCTGATAAACATCAAGAGTAAGTTCAGCATTTTGCAATCTCCTGCTTTCAAATGCAATGGCATGTCCTTCTTGATTTAAGACGGCTCCAATGCAATTGCCACAAGCATCACATTCTACCACAAATGGCTTTTGCAAGTCTGGAATGATTAAGACTGGCCCTGTGAAGGTACAAAGTCTGGCAAGCCATGAAGTGTATATTCAGATATCTCCAGGGCACATAAGCTTGTATTGTTCTATGTTGGGTGGGGTGGGGGGGGGTGTCAACCTAATGTGGCGACATCGTCTTGTGTTCAAGTCAACAGCTTACCTTAGCCTTGTTGAAGCATGTCGTCGGATCTTGTCGTAGAGGCGGCAATTGCAACTTCCCGGATAAGTGCCTGTTCGAGTAGGTAAGATGGCAAAGCGCCTTACGGTAGGTTTGGCGGGTGAAACCATGTTAACCTACGGAGTGGTTAACATACCCCCCTTCCTAATGGTGACCGCATCCTCATGTTACCCAAGTTGGTGATGAAGTGGGTGGAAAGGTGTGGATGGTCCAGGATACGCCATGAAGTTGGCATGCGAGGTTAATTGGTATGGTTCGGGATTGATCTGCAGCTGGATTGAGGGCATATTGGTGAGAAGCTTTGGGTAGCCTTAGTGGTAGGCAGCTTGTTTGTCATGTGCATGCTAGGGGCAGGCAGATTGGCGAGCTAGAGTGTAATATGCTGTGGGCGGATATGTGTTTTTTGGTCCGCTATTGATAGCATGTGGTGCACGCTAGGGGCAGGCAGATTGGTGAGCTAGAGTGTAATATGTTGTGGGCGGACGTGTGTTTTTCGGTCCCCTATTGATAGCGTGTGCTTTTTGGGCGTTGCTTCACTATTTATTGGGGGGAGGGGTACCACTTGGGCACACTCCGACGGATGGAGCATAGGAGTGCAGTGCGCGTGGAGCAGGAGCACCATCGCATAGGAGGCTGTTGTCCTTGGGGGACAACCCCGGGTGGTAGAGGACATTGGTTGAGGACGATGGCAGGGCACTCACGAGAGCATGACACTCCAGCTCGTGGCTCGGTGAGGACAGCCAAGACTTGTGGGTTTTGGCCCACGGCTGTCATGGTTGGGTGGTGAGTATGCTTGCACCCCCTTCATGGTGCATGGTTTGTTTTTGTAGGTTTGCCTTACGGGGAGATCCTGGAGGCTTGACAGTGGTAACAGAGTCAACCCTAACGCAAGAAGATGAAAGGTATGCGTGGGTATGCATCACATCTGACAAGAGACCTGGGTATGCTTCTCATCATTCTCTTCCTTTGAATCGTTGCTTTTTCTATCAAGTCGTTGCTCTATGTTGCATGAGATTGTGATTGGCGTAGTAGGGAAAAAGCATGTCTAGTCGTGTGAGAGGGGGGAGAAGAGATCGTGGTGGTTTATGTGTGGAGTGAGCCCTCTTTTGAAGAGTCTCATGCTTGACCATGCTGGCTATCCTAAGGGGCAGGTGGCTGTACAGTGGTCGCACCAGGTACAGCAGCCGTACAAGGCTGTACGGGCCTGTGCATACAGGTACAGCAGCCGTACAAGACTGTATGGGCCTGTGCATACAGGTACAGCAACCACACACGTGGCGGGTTTGGCTAGAGGCCTGAACAGGCCGTACTTGTGGTACAGGGGTCGTATGAGCACAATATACACAGCTGTACGTTTGTACGGACTGGTGTGCAGCAAAAGCAGCATCAGACCTGCACAACCACATCTGAATAATCCGTAGTGTATGGATAGCAATGCGCAAGAGGGAAAAGCAGCCGGCAGTAGTCTAAAAACAGCGTATCTCAGTTTTTAAAAGAAAAAACAGAATGTTTTTTGTTTTAAAAAAACTGAGCGTTGGATTCTCACAAGAAAAAAGCATGATGTTAAATTTAAAAAAAGCATGGCATGAGTTTTTGAACAAAGCTGGACATTGTTTTTAGAAAAGCATGGGACCGTTTTTTTAAAAATATCAAGGGGACTCATATTTACACACATTAGAGCAAAAAAAAGAAATGAAAAAAAAAACACCTACCTTCCCGAAGCCGATGGCGCGTGTGGGGGTCCCTTACCTGGTCGCCTGGTCTATGGACGTGGGAAGGGCCGTCGACGGCACTTGTGAAGGGCTGTTGGAGTCGACCAGGGCTGTCGGCGGTTGCAGGGATTGTTGGGGCTCGATAGGGCTTGTGGTAGCCCACATGGGGACTGCACCTTGCTGACAGGCACCCCTTTGGGGTGAGGAAGCCCAAGTTTTTGGGGCTGTTTCCCATGTAGCCACGCATGATGTGTGCACGCACTCATGCAGATGCAGGACAGTCTAGCAGAGCCGCACATGCCACAGCCATCCGTGTTACCCGAGGTCTACCACACGCAGCCAAAAGTTGTTGATAGCCACATGTACGTTGTCCGGATAGAGGCGTACGATCGTCAGTGGGCTGTCCTACAGCAGCAAGTGATGGCGACATGTTTTTCTACGATCTCTCTTCAGATTCTTTTCTCTCCAAGATGTCTAGGTTGTGTATAGGACTTTGTGGTGAACTTGCGAGGTTTAGATGCACGTGCTTCGTTCTATCTCAGTTTTGGACCAGCGTGTTATGAGGTATGTGTTTGTTTTTCACATGCAAGGAACATGCAAGATAGAGTTTAACAATAAAAGCACAGTGTTGTATTGTGTTATGCAAGTACATATGTTTGTTTTGGGGTACACATGGGAGTTTTTACCCCAAGAACTTCACGGACACAGAGTTAGTCATGGCCTTGTACCATGCAAGACACAAACCTAATACCCTACAGATATTGGAATGACCATTGTTTTCGTTGTTGGGCTTTGATAGGCAAGACTTATTTGCATATGCAGGATTGAGGAATAGTTGACTACACATTGACACTGTGGCTACACGGATATTTGATAGAGGGCATCTAAATTAAGTTTACTTGTTGGGATTCATTGTCAGATTGCATGACAAGACAGTTATGCGACAATATCCAATATGTACCTTTTCAGCTTTACAGTCCTTAAGGTTTTGATGGTCCTCTAGTTTTATGTCCATAGCAGGAGTGTGTACAGATATTATACCAAGACTATTGAATCATGGTTATTTAAGAATTTGCGCTATGCGCATAAGTTTTTGGAAGCAAGTTTTGGTTTCCAAGATTTTCTGGGTTTAGACAGATGCTTTGATTGGGACGTTGGTCAAGGTTGTTCTTCTTTGTGTACACAAATGTTGTCTAATCCCTGGATTGAGTTATGATCACTAGTCTCGTTTGGAGTTCTTCCTTTCGAGAACTTGTTTCAGTTTGTGGCACATGGTCAGCCATCGGCATTTATTTTTTTTGATAGATCGCGACAGATCCACAAACTGGTGTTTTGTAGTAATCGTAGCACGTGTATGGGGTGTATCATGGTGGGGTATGGGACGCCATGATCCATCGCATGTTACGGGGCTACGCCAGATTGTCAAGACTTCATTCGGACTCTGCGCCTACAAACACAAGGCTATCTCAACATTTTTTAGGGATAGATACTTTACTTTTGATACAGACAGTTATGATAGATGGTAGCTTGCGTCATAACCAGGTCTATTGGAGCAGTTGTTCCTTTCATGTCCACTCATAGACTTTCCGAGGTCTGTTTGGGAAGTTAGACTTCCGAGGTGACGAAGTGCAGATTGATGATCTTTTCTAGAAGATCGGTTCTTCTCTTGTTTAGAAAGAGACTACTGTTGTGTTCCACTTGGTTCAGGCCTTCAGTAGTAGGTTCTGGGTTTTCCTAGTTTTGTGGTTTTTTTTTCAGACCAGATTTATAGAGGACATCAAGATGAAAGCATGGTAGTCAAATGGAAGATACTTCTGGTTTCGGGATAACTCTTTAGGACAGTGGTTGCTTACCTTTGGTATTGGTAACATTGTTAGCTTCGAGTTACGCAGATGATCCATTTGCTCCGGATTCGGCTTTTGTGACTAGGAATTGACGCTCTTGTCATGTTACTTGTGCAGGTCGACCTCTTAGTCGGATTGTCCTTGAAACTATTGGTTTCGATCAATAGAGGGTGTTTCTCTAGTGTTGTAAGTGTGACAACTTCTCCTTGAGTTCTTTTTCTTGAGCTCTAGAGTGAGCTCTTTTGAGGCACGCTAGGGGCAGGCAGTTTGGCGAGCTAGAGTGTAATATGTTGCGGGTGGACATGTGTTTTTTGGTCCGCTATTGATAGCGTGTGGTGCACGCTAGGGGTAGGCAGATTGGCGAGCTAGAGTGTAATATGTTGTGGGCGGACATGTGTTTTTTGGTCCGCTATTGATAGCGTGATTTTTGGGCGTTCCTTCCCTATTTATTGGGAGAAGGGGTACTAGTTGGGCACACTCCGACGGATGGAGCACAGGAGTGCAGTGCGCATGGAGCAGGAGCACCATCGCACATGAGGCTGTCGTCCTTGGGGGACAACCCCGGGTGGTAGAGGGCACCGGTTGAGGACGATGGCAAGGCACTCATGAGAGCATGACGCTCGAGCTCGTGGCTCGTGGCTCAGTGGAGACAGCCAAGACTTGTGGGTTTTGTCCACGGCTGTCATGGGCTGGGTGGCGAGTATGCCTGCACCCCCTTCATGGTTTATGGTTTGTTTTTGTAGGTTTGTCTTACGGAGAGATTTTGGAGGCTTGACATTGTTGAGGTGGCATGAAAGGTATAGGTGGTGTAGTTCTTCATGCGAGGCCTCCTTTTGTTGTGGAAAGGTTTGGGACTCTGCAAAATTAGGTAGTTGGTAGAAGCGATCTGCACCTTGTGTGATTGGCAGAATGAGTGCTAGGACCACCATGTAATGATTCGCATAGGTAGATGGCTGTTTGGATCTTCTTGGCACGACATGATATTATACCCCGAGCTCATAGCGTGATGCCTAGAGATTGGGCTTCTTTATGGCGAATACATCAACCATGGTGAGATTTTGTTGGTGTTGAATTGGAGTTGAAGGTAGAGGTTGCATGCATTGAAGCTCTTTGGAGGTACCTGCAAGGTCAAGGGTTCTCCGGGCGATGGGTCGTACCATGGGCTAGGCTTATGTCTACCATGGTCTCTCCATCTAGAGATGCACGAGGAGGCTTGGCATTGACGAGGTTAGTTGCACAGGTGCATGTGTTTGTGTGTCGTGAGATGCAAGAGATTATTAAAAAAATGTGATGCCTGTAGTGAAATATGCAAGTGATGTGCACGGGCAATGGGCAAAAGGTGTGTCCCTGTGTGTGTACTCCTCCAACTTGAAGTTCTCTCCAACTCAATAGCTTTCTTCGATTCTCTTCGCTGCTTTCTTTGACATTTCCCTTTTCTTGGGAGTCAAGATTATTAGATTGTTGAGGCATGGCAAACTTTGCCCATAGTTGCGATGAAGCTAGGTGGCGGCAGAGAGAGAGAGAGAGAGAGAGAGAGAGAGAGAGAGAGCATGAAAACCTCCCCCAAGAAGAGAACCTAATTAGAGAGAGCAAACAACGCAACTAGAGCCAACAAAAGCCCAAGAATCAACTAGGCTACGCATCTCTCTCCAAGCACAAAACATTCCTCCACCTATGCTGAAATCAAGCGAGGTAGAGATGCCCCAAAGGTCAATGCAAAGCTCCATGCCAAGATCAACATTGTCTAATAATCTGAAATTTCACCTCAAAGCCACACAAGCTCTATAATGATTCACATCTATTTGCCACCATCTCCATGCTTCAAACAAATAGGCCGAGTAGCCACCAACTTTTCAAAAAGAGGCACCCATTGATCCACATTGCCTCTATTTCCACTGCTCGTCCCTAATACCAAACCTCTCGAGCCACAATCTCTCTTTTTCCTTCTCTTGAATTAGAGTAATAAAAAAGGTTTTTTTGGATGATGTGGCACTTGATGCCATGTGGCAACATGGGCATGTGTTGTCATGTGGCACATGCTACCCAAAGTTTTTGGGTGATGTCACTTGGTGCCACGTAGCAATGTGGGCTTGCATTACCATGTGGCACATACAATCCATTTTTTTTGTTGGGATGATGATGTGGCACCGTAGGCCTATGTTGCTACGTGGCACACGCAACCCAATTATTTTTTTGGTTTTTTCAAGAGTTGTGTATGTGTGTGTGTTTAGGGTTTGGGGGGAGGTATATGTGCTTGTTTTTAAAAATTTTTTTTGTCATTTTTTGTTTTGTTTTGGGTTTCAAGTTTTTAATCATTCTTGAAAATGTACGTGTATGTACAATTAATAGGAAGTGCTACGTTACATATGTACAACGGAGTTTTGAGGTTTTGGCTTACGTGTGTTTCATTGAGCGAAGGAGAAGAGTCACTTATCCATCCACGACAAAAGCCTTGACGTCATTGTCGTCGGCTTTGCTGGCCTGCTTGATTGAGAGCTGTCTTTCCAGTTCCAGCCAGTAAGTTGGTGTTGCAGCGTGGCGCACAGGTGTTGTAAGACTCTGGTGATCTTTTTAAGCCTTGCCATTGCTCGGTGCAGCCTTGGAAATGTGTGCACGGCACTCGTTGGGGTTTGGCAACATGGGTGGCTCTTCTTTGTTGGGAATAGGAACGGGTAAGGTCACTGCACATGGGCAAGGTACTGCCTCTTGGTAGTTTGTGTCCACGGACTCCTCCGGCACATGAGTTGAGGTTCATTCTTGTGTAAGCTTTGGGTTTGGTGTTGGAGGCATGACGTGGTTGTAGACGTCCAGGGAAGGTTAGTGGTTCGTTCTCAACCACTTGCTCAAGTATTGGCTCTAGTTCAGCTTGCACCTTCCTAACAAGTGCTTGGGCTCGATTCATTTGCTCCTCCAACACGAGGTCGGGGTACTCTTTGAGTTTCTTTGGAAGGTTTGTGTAGTCAATGGGAAGAGCTGGTTTGAGCGGAAGATCTCTCGTTGTCTCCGTGAGGGAGGCAGCTTTGGAGCTATCTTTTGAACCAATTTCAATGGTCATGACATCATTGCCCTTGACAATTGATCATTAAGGTGGCCGACCAACATAAATAGATCATATATATATACGTGCATAGCAAAATCGTCAAAACCATCTAAGAAATACAAAGCGTTGGACTTCTCTAGAGAGTCTCTCTACGAGGCGAATCCAGCCAGAGGTGTATTAGTAGAGCAGTGACGTCTTCCTCTCAGATCCCTCCCATATGTACTTGATTTCAGTTGTAACACTATTTCTTGTAGATAATACAGACAATAGTTTAGGACTCTTGTGTGTGATTCCACTGCACTCTTTTCTATCTCTAAGAACCCTAGCACATAAGCACAAGTGTTCTACAATAGAGATGTTGTGCATAGGATTTCCATGGATTTCCACGTTAGAGGATCTTTGATAGGCATGGATGGTTTCTTTCAAGAATGTGTCAGCCGTCCAAGTTGTTTGCAGTCAAGAAGAGGCAATACACAACTGTCTCATGCTTAGCCAAAATGCATGCTTTCTCCCCCTGGCAAGGCGAAGAGATGATCGGTGTATTTTACATTCCAAGATCCGCCCGCATTGCTCATTCCTGCAGGAGGTGAAGCCATGTGTTTCTTGCGTTCATCAACATATCATCCGTTTGTGGTTGTGACCCTAGTAGTAAGAGCAAGCAGTGCTAGGGAAACTGGCTTGGGCGAATTCATGGACAATGGAAGATAGCTATGATGTGAGGGTGGAGATGGGCAAGGGGAGAAGGTCAGAAATGTGGCGAGATACATGATCCCTATAGGCAGAGTCTAGGTCATGGTGGAAATGAATGTGGAGGAAAATGAAATGGGGTTTCAGGGATGGGTGGTAGAGACGTGCAAGAATTAGTGAAAGCAAGGTATGCATATGATCAGTGGTGGTGGGATGGTGAAATGCTGGATGTGTTGCTTAAAAGCAAGTGCATCGCTCCAAAAAGGGGAACAAGTGCATACCTTGCATACTTGCTCCTCTTGTGGAATGTCACCTGCTCTCCTCGTCTCCATATGAAGCCAATGGGGGATAGTATTGTCTGAACAATGGCAATCCTCGTGGCATGAGACGTGAATATAGAGATATCTGGGTTTCTCAATAAAACTGTTCTTAGGCAATGCTCTCTGTAGAAGCGAAGCTTCATAGGAAGCTCTGATGGGCTCAGCCTGGCCTTACTGGTGTGAAGCTAGAAGATGCAGTTAATGTTGTGCCCAGAGAGGGGCCTCCAAGTGGTAATCAAAGGAGAGAGAGAGAGAGAGAGAGAGAGAGGTTGTGTCAACGTCTACAAAAGACCAAAGGGTCTATGAGACCAAAAGCGTTACAGTACATCCATTTAGTAATAGTACCACGGCTATAATTTTGTGTGTGTGTGTGGTGTGTGTGTGTGTGTGAGAGAGAGAGAGAGAGAGAGAGTTATATAAACATCTACAAAAGACCAAAGGGTCTATGGGACCAAGTCTTACAATAAATCGATGAAGTAACTGTATCATGGAATGAAGGTTATATCTGTGTGTGTGTGTGTGTGTGAGAGAGAGAGAGAGAGAGAGAGAGAGAGACTAATGCTTCAAGATTTTCAGGCGCAACATCAAGTCAATTAATGGCGAAGGATAGAAGCGATGCCTGAATTATTTTTTTAAAACTGCTAGGTGCAAAAAGTCCCATCTTTTGCTACTTCCATATGATAAAATGTGAACAAAGTAGATTCACATGTTCATCAGTTAAATTAATGAACATTTAGCAACTTTTCAGAATATACCTTAGGAAATTCTTGGCTATCTACCTTGTGAGCGAGTATGCTTTTCTCTGTTTAACTGGGCATATGTTCTTTTGTAAATTGTAGAATTTTATATGAGTAGTTTGAAGTGCCCTTATTTTTTAGATACACGCTATAAAAAATGGCAAATTGTATGCTTAGTGGGATGTTGATTTTGTAAATGTTCAATTAATCTTTAGGCTTGTAAGCTTCTTGTGGCTTGCACCTTCATCGTGCGTATTACATGGCTATAATTGCTTATGGTAGCAAGATGTAGCACCCTTTTGCTCCAAGTGTATCATTTCAGCCTGCAATACCTAGTATATTGTGCATAGGTGATGCTTACCCATGTGCACATGCTAGATAGATGAACACCTATTATATCAGAATGAGGATTTTGCTTTGAATGGTTATTACTGTGAGAGGGCTGCCAAGTGTACACTGGAGTTTTTCCTACTGTGTTTTACCCAAGAATTCACTTAACTTATGATCAAAAGAAATTGAAGATGACAAGTGGAACCAAGCCTTGAAAGGAATGAGGTTGAAATTAATGCAAATTTTGTGTTGAAGTACCTTGGTAAAGAGAAATAGTTTGTGGTTCCAGTCAAAGAATGCACTTCCATTGTTGATGTGAAATATGTCTACCTGATGTGAATGGGACAAGGTCAAGTTGATATGCAAAACATGTTTTCTTGATGAGGATAATGTGGCTCAAAAAGTAGAATTGAATTCCCTCTTTGTGAATTTCCAAGGCTATAATGGCTCTAGGTTCTGTTCCACCATATAGAGAAGGAAAACTAGTTCTAGGCTTCTCGGGATAGATACATAGATACACAGAATGCACAATTTTGAACACATGAAAAATGTTGGCATCCAGATTGTTGCAAAATGTGTGCTCCACAAAAGTACGACTCGTGCTTTGTTTCAAAGGTCCTAACCTACTCTGCATATCATTCTTATGAAGAACTTCCTATGGAATTTGAAGAGCTGTTGTAGTGATGAGTCGATTTCCATTGGGGCCCTTTCTCGAGGCAATGGATAAATCCCAAGCCTCCCAAGCTTGTCCCCTGATGTTTTCATTGTGCAGTGGTAACAAATGTGTGCTAGCTTTGTCTAGTGTGAATGTGTAACATGAGGTTGTGGGCTCAACTCCCATGTCTTGTGATGTAGGTTGTGTGACAGTACACTTGATTTTTGGCCCTCAATTTTCCAAGTGTAAGGGTGTGTTACATGTGTAAAGAGTGTGTACCCGAAATTTTTTTGGCCACCTTGAAAAATGGATCGGGGGTTTCGGTGTTGCGGGGTCCAATGGGTCCAATGGCGGGGGTTTGGGGAGTCCGGTCGGGGTGTCACATAGGGCAAAGAGAGGATCTTGGGCTTTATCAAAGGCCCCTTTTTGAAAAATGGCCATTGGTGTAGTCCCCACCAAGTCACATAGGACAAAGAGGAGCTTGGGATTTATCAAAGGCTCTTTCTTGGTCATCATGGCCCTTTCTCTTGTCTTAGAATCTTGATGTAGGAGGCAAGGGATTGAACAATAGAAGAATTTATGAAAGAATTCATCTTGTGCTAGTTGGTAAATCTTTTGAGTTTTTTTTTTTGCAAATTAAGATACCCTTGAATGTATAATTTTCCTCTTGAGCTCAACGGTAGGTGTGGGGTCCATGTGGTGGCATGTATTTTAGTACCCTCTATTGCGAAAAAAGACCTATATAGCTAATATTACCAAAATAGTTGAGATGTATTGAAAGTCCAAATGGGTGAGTAGAAAATATGAAGTCAACAATGAATTTCTTTTACCAAGAGCGGAGGGGTGTGGATTGAAATGTCTGTATGCCCCTGAGAGCACAAACCACATGCACTTCTCATCTTCCATGAGCTAGTGTAGATTGTCATCACACAAACTGCATGTTGAAGCTAGAGAGAGATTACATCCACATAAAAGACCTGAACGTTGCGAGTGCAAGATAGTTGATATGCATAAGGTTGAGAGTGGGGAGCACACCATCCCTCATTGCCCTTGCGAGTATGCAAGATAGTTGATATGCATGAGGTTGAGAGTGAGGAGCACACCATCCTTCATTGCCCACCATATTATGAAATCAAAGGCTTAAGCTAATTCCAAGAGGGGTGTGACCCTCTCCAACCATTCAAAGCATGAGGACCAAAGATCACTCACCAAAAGGCATCCATGCCAAGCTGCTTTCCGGCCAAGCAACAAATTACCATTGAACTCCAAAGCTCTTGCAAGAACTTGGTAGGCAAGGTACATTGCGTCCATATTCTCACAAAGATCCTTTGTCATGCCAAAAATTCCCTTCCTTGAGTCCCCAACCTCCTCCAAAACAAACACAAATGGGAGACATCCCACAACCTATTTGTTTCTCCTCCAAGGCCACAACCATGGAGGAACTATCATCCACCCACACACCATTGGCTCTAGCCCAACCATAACCTCAACCTCAACCTCCCATTGCCACCATCCCCATTCCCCAGTCCACTCAAGAGGAAGATCCTCTTGACTCTACAAGTGATATGTTTGGGCCTTAGGACTTCCTTGCACCAGACTCACGTTTGGAACGCGTGGAGCCCAAGCCAAAGAGAGTCACCAAGCGACCTATGAGTAGATACACAACATCCTCCCTAAATCTCCCTAAATCCATCACCAACTCCTACTTCTTCCCAACCTCTACCACATCCACTTTGGTCGGTCTTCTACCCTTGGAACCATCATGTACCAACCTCGGTGAAGAACTCAAGAATGCCATAGATTGTTTTCTCATCACGAACCATCTCATTCCATCAAAACTAACCCCATGACTTTGCAACTCCCCCAAGCACTTCACCGGTGGGTCGAGCTTATCGACTAGGTAGCCGAAACTTCCAAGCGTCAAATCCTTTAGCAACAACAAGAGTTCAAGAGCTGAGATTCATTTAACCAAGAAGGGCACTGGAAGCTTAGGCCTTCCCAACAATTGCTTCAGGCTACTCATAAGCAAAATACCAGCTCAAAGCCGAGCTCAAGAGAGGAGCACATGAAATCCATTGGTTTCGAAATGAGCTCGTGGCACAGGAGGAGCTAGCCCACTCATATGTAGGACATGGATGCCTTCCGACTTCGATACCAAGCCCTACTAGTGTCCGCCAAGATTATAGCCACCCAGGCACATTAAGCCCAAAGAGACCAACTCCTAGATGAGGTTAAGCAAGCTAAAGCTGAAGAAGCCTAAGTGGTCTATGTGGCTAATTAATTTACAAAGGAGTGTGACGCTACCCTCGCTGCAAAGAGACCAACTTCTAGATGAGCTCAAGCAAGCTAAAGCCAAAGAAGGCGCCGCCCAGTCACATCAAGCCCAAAGAGACCAACTCCTAGATGAGTTCAAGCAAACTAAAGCCAAAGAAAACCAAGCAATTCGTGGGACTAATCAATTTGCAAAGGAGCATGTGGCAACAAAAGTTCTCATTGAATTCCATTAGGAGTACAATCATGCAAAGAGCAAAGCACTTGGAAACCAATTACCAAGACCTCCAACACAAAGCTGAAGATTATAAGATGGAAACCCTTGCCTCAGATGAAACCCCATTGGAAGGGTGCACGGCCCAAGGAAACTAGACACGCTTCTCTCATGGGCTACCAACTTGGACACCTTGCCAACCATGAGCCGGTCTCTTGTGGGATGCCCCAACCCTCATTAACCAAACCCTCACGATTTATTTTCTTCAATTCAATATCTTTTTATCATACCCCATTTCAACCTCCACCTTCCACACTATCTTACCCCACATCATCAACACAGCGCGACAACTCACCCTCACCACCCTTTTCTTCTTCCACCAAGCTATATTATTCTTGGACACACCACACTCTTATACTCCATTGAATTCCATCCGCTTGTGTCCAATGTGGCCACTAGCATGGACACACCCTGTGGTCTCATCTTCGAGCGACTGCACCAACCCTTGGTCCACCTTGCCTCTATCTCTAGTGCTTGCTAACGCCAAATCTCTCGAGGCACAGAGGCCATCTAGCTCCATTACAACTATGGGCAAAGCCAGGTGCCATGCATCACCAATCTAATGATCTTGACTCCCCAAGAAAAGGGATGCGCGAGAGTAAATGTCGAAGAAAGCAAGAAAAATAGTCGAAGAAAGTAGTGAGTTGGAGAAATATTCGAGTCTTGAGTACACACATAAGGCACACCTTCGCCCATCTCCCATGCATCTCACTTGCATATTTCACTCTATGGGCGTTACATTTTTTTGCATCTTGCACGTTACAATATGCATGCACACACGCACCTACAACTAACCTCGTTATTAATAGCAACCCTCTAGGTACATCTTTGAATAGGGGGACCATGGCAGGCACAAGCTTGGCCCATGGTACAACGACCCATCGCCTCGAGAAGCCTTGACCTTGCTGGTACCTCCAACGAGCTTCAATGCATGCAACCTCTGCTTTGACTCGAATTCAACACCAACACAACCTCGCCTCGCGGCTTACATATTTGCCCATGAACAAGCCTAATCTCTAAGCATCACGATGTGAGATCCAGGCATACTCTCTGGTCATGCCAAGATGTCCCGGACCACCATCTACCCATTCAAATCATTCCATGGTATTCCTAGCTCTCATTCCATCAATCATAAAACTACCTAATTTTGAGGGTTCATGCCACTTTCACAACCAATGGAGGCCTCGCATATGAAGAACCTATATATCGCCTATCACCTTCCATGCCACCTTGAGAAGCTGCTGACCACCCGGGTTACCCAATATGCTCCTACAACTAGCTATGGATTAGTCCCGAGACATACCACTTAATCTCGCCTGCCCGCTTTATAGCGCATCCTAGACCATCCACACCCTTCCACCCTAGCTCTACCCCCAACTTGGTGATGCGAGGATACACAGTCTCACCATTAGGAAGGGGGGTATGCAAACCACTCTGCATGTTAACACGGTTTCACCTGCTCGACCTACCCCGTAAGGTGCTTTTCCATCTTACCCGCTCGAATAGGCACTTATCCTTTTCAAGAGCAACGACACTCAAATATATAAAGTAGCCTTACCGTGTTTTGAGTGTAAATAGGAAAATTCTACAAACTTCGTGTACATGCTTAAGCCTAGTAACATGAAAATTTTACAAACTTCATGTTAATACTTGCTTAAGACTAGTAATAGAGGGTAGACCATTTTTAAGTTTAACTGACCTAGTGTGAAAACTAGTCATCACTTTTATATAAGCCATTTTTGACAATAAGCAATACACAACCATTCCCTTGCAATAGAACACTTGTGGGCTCCTCTTCTGCTCTACTCTTGGTTGTTTGTGCTCTACTGAATGTTTCATGCTTGATGGAGGATGTTTGTTAGATAGGATTTTTTGTAGGTTTTCTGCTTGCATTAGCTTCCTCTTCTTCCCTCACCTTTTGTGCGAGAACCATCGCAGAGGACCATCTCTATTTGGCTCCATCTATGCAAAGAGAGATCTCCCTTAACCCCATCGGCAAGGAGCATTCCAATGTGACAATAGAGTGAGGACCCGACGGATGAGCTAGCGCACCTACATCGAGAAATTAAAATCGTGACTCTATGGCAAGACCCAAGGACACATGCTTTGGCAATGCTAAGGTAAGCTCTTGACTTGAACAAAGGTGTAGACTTATAAATAGGTTGGTTGAGAGGACATGCCCATCTCATGACTCAACCAAATCCCATGAATCTTCTCTGAAAATGGTGGAAAGTTAGCACATGGTCCGATGGAACCCATTTGGTGACTATGATGCCATCAAATTTAGCCCCATTAGAATTGAGTCCGTCTCGTTAGAAAATGGTGGAAAGTTAGCACCATGGGCCAATGGCACCCATTTGGAGACTATGATGACATCAAATTTAGTCCCATTAGAATTGAGACTGTCTCGCGCTGACACACATGAAAATGGTGGAAAGCTAGCACATGGGCCGGTAGCACCCATTTGGGGACTATGATGTCATCAAATTTTGCCCCATTAGTATCGAGACCATCTCATTTGGTAATCAAGTGTCGAACCTCGGCCATAGTTCCCTTCCCACCAAAGTGGAATTTGGATAAGGTGGCCAGGAGGATTAGGGCTCTTTGCATGAGATCCTCGATGAGAGGAATCCGGTGATGTGACCTATCTGGGATTTTAATCTCCCCTGAATTTTCTATATTATTATGGTAGGACTCAATGTAGTACAAGATCCCATGGTGATTGGTTCAAGCGGAAGGCTGACCTTGTTGATGTAAGGAACTACTTCTAGTAAATGAAACATGACATGTCATTCTACCAATGGGTAGTGACCCGAAAGAAAGGGGGTCTTTAACTTGGGCATGAATGAGGCATCCACAAACGGTGTGGAGCATGTAGGGATCTAGGGAGTAGAAATCATCACTTCTAGTGAGTGACATTTTGGGCGAATGGATCTGGGAGATTTTTAGACGTTCCCTATGTAGGGATGAAGATGTGGCTCCGCCAGCCATGTGCAAGGGATTAAATCCTTAGATTTAAGTAAGTGCACAAACAATCATGTGGGCAGTGCTGGGTTAGTGCGTAGTTTGGGTGAAGTTTGAGTTAGCTAGGTTTGGACTTGCCAGCCTTGGACTTTCCAAGGGTGTGTTTTGGACTTTCAGGGGGGCACTGTTGGGTTAGTGGATAGTTTGGGCGGATGTTTGAGGTGGCACAGAGAAAATGGGTGATGGTGTAAGAGGCGGGGACGTCAGGGCTGTGGAGGCGAATGTGCAAGAGGAGGGGAGGTACGTGCAACGGATCTTGGTGGAGTTGGCGACGACAGAGGCGGCGTGCGTGGTCGAGGTTGTGGTCCCAACGCTGGGCACCCCCCCTTCGTGGCCTGTGGTGGCTGGGGACGTCCAGCCCCCGTGTGGCACGTAATTTTATATATATATATAATTTTTTAGAAACTTAAAAAAAAGGAGGGAGGGGTGTTTAATATAAATAAGAAAAAAATAAAAAAGAAAATAAAATTAAGTGGAGGTTGGACAGTAAGTCTTCCGGATAAGCTCATTCATCAAAGGTACGGTAAACCATTCGATGGGGACCTCGAGCATTGTGGTTCTTCCTTGCCAGCTGACTATGCAATATGTGGCCATGATCCATCCCCTTCCGAGGATGATTCTTTCCCTCACTAAATCTACAAGGAGTTACATAAAACTTTTACGATGTAGGTTTAGATCCGATGAAAACCTCTGCTTCAAAACAATCAACGACCACAGATTGGAAATTGCTTACCACAAACATTACATATGGTGTGAGGGGTGGGTGACCTAATGAGGTCCACAACTCCCAAGACAATATTTTGTAGCGAGCCCCAATGTCCACACCACCAAGGCTGGCCACACAACTAGATAGTCTTTTTGGGGGAACTGTAGCTCAAGGCAAGCAAGTTTCACCAATGTTTAAATTTCGGCTACATCATGGAGACCAACTATGCATGTACACAAATTTGTACACTTCGGGTCTACGGCCTCTTTGGTTCTTTTTTTTTAGCGTGGGTATTCGTCACACGTGCCTTCCATTTTTTGTTATCAGTCTCTTATTTCTCCTCTTTTTTCTTGTGGATTTGGAAGAGAATGCCTTGGTCTTTAGTATCGTTTGAGCTTTTGCTACTATTGACGTATCCTTCTATTTGAACCCTATCTGTCTCTATCTTTACTGTGCCTTGAGAAGCAAATCGAACAATTTACTATGCCTTGAGAAGCAAAATCGAACAACTGGACTGGTCGATTGAAGAAGCCATGACTGGAAAATCATAGCAATTGCTCTATTCAACAATTGGAAGAAGAAGAAGAAGCTTTTTTAACGTCGTAGGAACAATCCCAAGAGACCAAATATGATCTATCCGACGGGAGTGAGATTCGAACACAAGACAACTCCATGAGAAGCTGGTGATTACAGAATGTAGCGATTGGAGAAGCAGTCGACGACGATTGGTGAACTAGTGCAATCAGAAAAACCTGCAGACGATTAAAAAACTAGTACAATCACCAATTATAGACGAGTGATTGCTCTTTAGAAAGATTACGTCGGCCAACGATTATAGATCGAGACGATTGGAGGAGCGAATGATTACACTGTCCGTGAGCTGAGTCAAGCGATTGGACAATTTTATATGCCATGTGGCGAGCTATCTGCCACATGTTAGCAGTTCATGGAGCGATCGATTCTGCCATACGAATCTGGCTAGTGGCGATGATCGTTAATTAATTGACGGAATGTTGACGCTGCAATCGACGGAACCGAACTGCTGCTACTTGTTTGGGCTACGCTGCATGCACCCGAGTGGAGGAACTACACCCCGACTGTTTGACGCTTACACTAATGTTCGTAGTCGACTGAAGACTATGCAAATAAATGTTGTTGATTGTGTGTGCTTGCTTAGACTATAACCCTTGAAAAGCTTTGAAAATCTTACAGTTTGTAAAGCCTTTGAAAAGCTTTGAAAATCTTACAGTTCGTAAAGCCTTGAAAAGCTTGCTGTTTGCAAATTGCACTGTTCTTCTTTTACAACCAACTGTAAATGAAGATGAAGTTATGAAAGCTTCAAATAGTTAGAACCCACACTCTTTTACAATAGAATGGAAGCTTGGAAAACTTGAACACCAGAAAACTAAGTAATGGAGAACTTTGTTTGGATACCACTATTAGCTTTAATGAAAGGAACGCTATAAGAGAACACATAAGAGAGTGAGTGTAGAAGGCTAGTTCACTAAGAGAACGAGCTCAATGTACAATCAAGTACAAAATGAATAGTAACCTCAACCAAGGATGAGGTTGCTTATATACTAACCAACCCTAACGTGCCCATTCACACACGACCAAGGGCAAAACCAGTTGGGACAAAAATGCCCATGGCATAAGTCCATGACCTTTCAATGTAGTACTACCAAATATTTTAAATGCCCATGGCAAGTCCATGGCCTTTCAATGTAACTGATGAATTTCATCCTTTCAACACCTTAAATAAAAATTGACTTACAATCCTTTAACCTAAATCAAAGAATCCTTGGTCTATATCTTCTATATTTTCTAGGTTTGGAGCTCCTAAAAATTAGTTGATAAGATATTTTCCAAAAAAAAATCTAGAAATATTCCAATCAATTTGTTGCATTCCTAGTAGCCTAAACAAAGGCTATTCCAATGGAAAAGAAACCAAAAGTTTATATGTCCCTTCAACTTTGACTCTCAAACCCAAAACAATTGCTACACTTGCTAAACTTGCACTTTGATCTATTTAGCATCTCACAATATGCATGGGCATGGAATGACAATGAAGCCCAACTTGGAAAAGCATTTTTAACAACATTGGTTTGAGGTTCTCAATGCTATTATGGGTAGTGTCATCTATTAATTTGGGTGACTTTTGATACGAAAATCTTCATCCATTCGTAAACACACGGCCATCCCAGCTTAGGTGTGCATTTGGAAGTGTATACTTGAGGAGAAGGCTTCGAATTGCAATCACTTTCCTTTCACTTTTTGCTTGTTTTCTTCCCTATTGAAAGTTCAAACTTAATGTAATGAACAGTTTGATATACAACAAAAACATGCTTTCCCATGGATTTTCTTTTGTACTCTCTTTTTGAGTGTGGCTGCTCACTTAAATCACACATTTGAGACTATCAAGCAGTTGAACATGTTGAGACCCTTAAAGAAACCCACATACCTCTGTTGCTCCTCAGTTTTCCTCTTCCACTCTCATAATTCCTTGTATTTGTACAAAACGTCTAGTCCTTGGGTTACAACCCTAACTTTCAGTTTTCACAATTTGGGTTAGCTCTTCTCATATATCGTGAGAGTGGTAACAGTGAGGACTACATTAAAATGAATGTCTTTTTACTTCAAACTTATGGATAACCTTGCTATGAGGCACTACACACCTAGAATCAACACTCATTTCAAAGGAAGTATGCATTACCTTGTTTAGAAAATGAACTATTTACTGTTGCAGTTCACCTGATCATACAAAGTGGGCAGGACCAAGCAAGACTTCATTGATGTAGTGGAGGTATGTTTCTCATTAGTCCAACATACATGCTTTGCTTAGCTGCATAAATCTCTTACTTTTCATCACAGGTTGAGACTCAAAATGTAGAGGTTGGCAGTCGTTGTGGGGCTGGTCAAGCAGGCCGACCCACAAAATATTGTAAGGTTTGATACTGCTGATCCCAAATCTCACGCAAAATGGCCGTCTAACAAACAATAAATTGGAACAAGCATCAAGCTGCGAAACCCTGCAGCCCAGCTGTGTATCCATGTACATAACGGTAAGGGCAGTATGAAGACCATATACTACAAGCCCACATCCAGGACTACAGCATGTCCACCATATCGGCAATCAAAACTATCGTATCAGGGTCCAGAAATCATACGCTCATGCTTCTCTCATACAGATACAGGATGTGCGATTTTATACCCACATTGAGGTTTCAAGATGCATTCGAATTGTTGTTAAATGTGTTCTCCACAAAATGCATGTATGACTTGTGCTGGGTTCAAAGCTTCCCAACACAGTGCAGAGCATTATTTTGCCTTTGAGGTTCCCTGCTGCCACCATGCTCGTTTCCAGGCTATACCCAACACAATTGCACATCCTAACGGCACACCCAAGATCAAACCTTGGAGGGTTCCCTGCGATGGTCACACACGTTAGTAAGGAAAGATGCATTAAAACCAAAGAATTACTTGATAAACATTTGGGCAGTCAAATGGCAGTATTCCCATGTGGCCTTCCAACTACTCACTTATAAAAAATAGCTTGATATCCGGACTATTCATTCATATGGACAGCCTTTCAAGGAAGACATCTTAATCTCAGCAGCTTGTATTAAACAAAGGCTATCAACTGCGAACCTGCTTTGTGTCAGCTGAGTGGACAAGCTGCCGCCTAACCAGAGCGACCTCTTCCTCACATGCGACTTCTGATGATGGCCTTCTTTCGGTATCTATTACAATGTTTCCATATAAGGGCAAAAAAAATCTCACCCCTCCTAGCCTGATCATTTCTTTGTAGGCCAAAAATCAGAACGAGGATTTCATAGTCTTACCATAGTAGTATGTGGAAAGAATGGTTATGCGCTCCAATGGCTACTACCACCCCCCCCCCCCCCCCCCACACACACACACACACACACACACACAAACAGAACAACTATCAGTGGACGTTTTCATAATGCTCTCAATCCTCTACCACCTTACAAACTAAACAGAAAAATGCATGCCTTTTCATCTAAGTTAGGCCATTGATTACCATGACGAAAATACCCTCCTGCCTTGTTGGCAACTCCTCCAGCTTTGCAAGTGTCTCATAGCCCTTTGTCACCTTTCCAAAAATTGCGTACTGTGGTACATTAGGAAATTGTCAACAAATCAACTCTTTGGCTCTTTAGTCATGTGAACCATACTGTCATATTGATGTTAAGGGCCAGACATCATAACAGATTGATCCTTGTCTACGTTTTCTTGAGACATTCCATGCAGATCAAAATACTATGCATATACAGATCAAAGAACATGCAGCATGCGTGTAGCAAGCCAAAGCACAAACCTGTCTATCCAAATGTGGGGCATCCCCGAGAAGTATTGAAAAAGAGGAAGCCGCACTGTCAGGATCACTATATCTGTACCATCCAGTGCACATCATGATTGGGACCAATATTCTTTTCCATCATTCAAGAACGAAATACACTCACACAACAGATGGAAAACTAATGATCTGCACTTGTTCTTAAAATAGAAAACAGTGGTGACAGCATAGCAAGGCAGCACAATAAACCCTTCAAACAAAAAATTTATAGCAACAACGTTAATATTTCAGTACAACATATGGCTGCAAGACTTTTTGCAATGCACCCCACAAGCAAGAGCTTAGATGCTGGGTATCGGAAAGGTGATGCCAGAGGCTGAATTCTGAAGAGATGCAGCAGCTACGTACAAGTGAAGGAACAAATGTATGGGTGGTGAGAGGATATCCCCTTCAAGTGCCAGGTGGCAACCATCCTAGCCTGCCCTAGCAGTCTCACAAAAGATAACCACACACCAAGGCTGCAGACATGTCTTGTTAGGTTATGGTTTAGAGGACTTAGGGTGGAGTAATGAGGATTAGACATTATGATTAAGCATGGTGTACACTAAGCAAGAAAGATTAAGTTAATGACACAAGGAATTAAGCATAAGCAAGAGTGTAATTTCCATTGATTCATAGCCATTAAATACACTTTCAAGTACATGCATATGAGCTCAAGAAACTCTTTTGGAGTAGCTTGAAGCCAATTCACGTCTCCCCCATTCTCTCCTCAATCATCTCCTTGAAAGTAGGGCCGGGCCAAAAGTGGCTACCCTTGGCATCTACTTTGTGGTGTGGTTATTACCAAGAACCTTTGATATTTTGAACCTTTGCTCATTCTTTGAGTGATGGCTAATTAATTGCTTCTTCCAATACTCCCCCTCAAATGATTATCCATCATCATAGATGCTTGTGGATCTACTGAGTCTATGACTTTAGTTTCACCACCTTAGCCTTTGACATGTTTGGATTTACCTAGCTCTTTTTGGCTTAGGTTTCACCAACTTTTTTCCCCCCCAAGAAAAGATCCTTCCATTAGTTACAAAATATACAACCGAATCGGCTAGGGATATGACCCAATCTCAATCATGGGAAATAGAGGAAAGAGAGGGGGTCTTCCTTGCTGGCTGGCCGCTCTTGGAGGAAGGCTATCTCATACAATGGGGGCGGAGGGGGGAACAGCCAAATAGGTGGCCTGTAACCTCGCCGGCTCTGACCGTGAGGAACGGACTGCTGCTCCAAATCCCCAAAAAAGCCTCTCAGCACTGAATACACTCAGAGCCACCTCAACACTTCTCCCATTGGCCATGGAGGGTGTGTATGATGTCCATGCCCCTGTTGGACTCGGTGGGATGCACAGTAGTGCCCTCTATGCCCTCAATGCAGCGAGCTAGATGTGCCATGCTGCTATACTATTGATGATCTCCCACCTTTGACAGGAGCATGTGGGCCTCCTCCCAATTGGGGCTATTGATATCAGGTTGTCATGATAATGTGATGAGAGTGGAGTAGGGTGTGGTCTTGTCCCATCTACTCATATGCTGGGGCCGGTGCTATCTTGAAAGCCTAGGCTACTGTCCGCGGACCGCAGGTGATGGTGTGGGTTGGTGCCTGGTCCATGGTGAAAATATGGAGGATCCGCAACCAAAACTGTTGCGCCTTGGGACTCCCAAAGGCAATGCAGCTGTGACTCCAGAGGGTGTCCACATCTAGAACAAAGAGCTGGCCAACCTCCAACTGCCAGCCAAGTGCCCAACTGCCAAGCTCTTGTGTGCTATTTGCCGAAGGAAAAGAGTAATCTTCCGTGGCTGGAAGCTGTCCTACAGCCGCTTCCAAAAATCACGGATGGAAGTGCGTGGGGATGCCCTGTGTCTCTCCCAGTGTACCGCTGCCGCTGGTGCACTATCAACCTCTGGCATCTAAATCTTGCAGCCCAGAGGGACTGTGTACTCAAAGAAGGGGATGTTGGTGGCATCCTTGGAGGCGAAGGAATCATGCCATTGCCATCCCACTATAGACAATGCACGAACAGGTGCTCTTGTACTAGAACCTGGCTCACACTCTTGCAGAGACTGTGGCTCAAGCCTCCCTGGTGCAAGTACACAAACAGGTACATGCACACAAACAAGGACAAGTACGCGAACAGATACCAGTACGAGGTTTCCAATAACAAGTGCTCCAACAGGTACACTTGGAGCCGGCTCACAGCAAACATCTGGTACAGTAGATGTAATGTGATATTCAGCAGGTACAAGAAGATGTACAGCCAGTACAAGTGGTAGATGGTACAGCTACTGCAACAGCTGGTTCAGCACATACTACCATAAGTACAGCAGGTACAGGGTTTTCAGCAAGTACAGCAGTTGGTGCAGCAAGTACTACTGTAAGTACAGCAGGTACAGTAGAGTTTCCAGCAAGTACAGCAGTTGGGTGCAGCAAGTACAGTATAGCAATACGATACTACAGGTACAGTACAGCAGCCCGGTACTGCAGGTGCAGTGGGTTGTACAGCAGGTACAGCACAGCAATCAGGAGCAAGTACAGTAAATCAGTCGAGTACTGCAGCTGTACGGCAGCAATGGGAGCTCGTGTATATGTCAATTTGCAGATTCAGCAGCCAGAAAGTGATGTGCTTCACGAAAAACATCCAAGGGAGAGGGAGAGAGAGAGAGAGAGAGAAAGAAAGAAATTTGTATTAACGTCTTCAAAAGGCCAAAATGACCTATGAGACCAAAAGGTTACATCATATCCATAAGGTACATCATCCTGGGTACAAAATAGTAATAAAGAAAGACAACAAAAATCTATAACTATAAAATCTATTCTAGGTACACGAGCAAAGAGCCCTCATATCACCCTAATACATCCCTCATGGGCTGCTGTGACATGGTGTAACATAAACCTCCTGTGTAAGCTCTCCATTCAGGAAAGCCGACTTGACGTCCATCTGGAAAATGGGCCATCTCTGATGACTTGCAAGAGCAAGAACGGTGCGAATGGTAGTCATCCGGGCCGTCGGAGCGAAGGTCTCATCGAAGTCGACACCAGGGCGCTGAGCATAACCCTTGGCAACCAACCTCGCCCTGTGCTTGTCCAAGCTGCCATCAGCTCGGAACTTTGATTTGAAGATCCAATGCACACCAATCACCTTACGCTGCAGTGGCCGAGGCACCAAAATCCAAGTGCCATTCCATTCGATAGCATCCAGCTCTGCGTGCATAGCACGATGCCAAGGCTCATGTGAAAAAGCCTCGTCCACAGAAGTGGGATCAGAAGGAACATTAATGATAGTGGACATAAGAGCATAATTAACAAACATGTTGCCCTCATGAATTTGTTTCCCTGTAACTCTGGAGGAACGCCGGAGAGAACCAGGCGGAGGAGCAGAAGGCAGCTCACGTAACCCAGAATCACGAACTGTCTGATAATACCATCCACGCACAGATCTGCTTGAACTCGCTGGAGGAGCAGAGTCATCATCATTTGACTGAGAATCCACAGCTGAAGGCGGAACAGAAGCAGAGGGAGGAGAAGGAGAAGGAGGCAGAGACGGAGGTGGAGGAAGAAGAAGCTCACCACCCCCCTCTGAAGATGTAGGAGTCTCATCGAGCAACCACATCATGACTCACAACAACTTTGCCGGCCTGAGGATCATAAAGACGATATGCCTTGGACACAGTGCTGTATCCGAGAAAAGTCATGCGCTGAGACTTCAAGTCCAACTTGGAGCGATGCTCCTTAGGCACATGAACATACGCCGTACACCCAGATATCTAAAAATGAACAATAGAGGGCTTCTCACCATGGAAAGCCTCATATGGAGTTTTATCTGGAAGAGCAGCAGTAGGAGACCTGTTTTGAATGTAGACAACAGTGGAAGCCGCCTCAACCCAGAAACGTCGAGGTAATGAAGAATGCTCAAGCATAGCACGGGCCATCTCCATAATGGTCCTATTCTTCCTCTCGGCAACTCCATTCTGTGATGGAGTATATGATGTAGTAAGCTATCTCCGAATGCCATGGGTCTTGCAATATTGCTTAAACTCCTGGGATGTGAACTCACCCCCTCCGTCGGTCCTGAGAGTCTTGACCGAGTGATCGGTCTCTTTTTCCACCTCAGTTCTCCAATCACAGAAGTGCTGAAAAGTCGCATCCTTGGTCTTTAGAAAGAAAACCCAAGTATATCTGATAAAATCATCCATCATCACGAGCATGTACGACACCTTACTCAAAGACGCGGTACTCATAGGACCACATAAGTCTGCATGAATGAGAGCAAGTGATGTCAAAGATCTGTGTTGCCTCCTTCGGAAAGGCGGCTCGGTGTTCCTTCCCTTGTAAACAAGAGGAACAAGCAGAAGACGGAGCCTTGATGGTCGGTAATCCCTCAACCAACCGATCCTTCGAAGCTCGTTGCAGAAGCTGATAACTCAAATGGCCAAACCGAGCATGCCAAAGAGCAGAAGAAGTACCAGAAGAAAGCAAAGCGGTCAACTTGTAGAGACCACTATCTTGGACTCCCTGAGCCAAGATGCTACCAGTCGCCTTATCACGAATGGGAATCTCATAACGACCCTTGAGCTGTAAGAGCACTCACTGACAAAAGGTTAAAAGCCAAATCTGGAATATACAGAACGTCAGAGAAGTACCTCTTGTCTTCGGCAGAACGAAAGATGGAGATAGTGCCATCTCCATGCACTGGCATAGAAGAAGAATCACCCAGTGTGATCTCGCTGGACCTAGCAGTGAAGTCCTCGAACCAATCTCGTTGGGGTATCATATGTGCAGTAGTATCCAAGACCGTGACTGAGAAGTCACAAGAGCAAGTATACGCCGAGTACCTGCTAAGAGAAGGATGCCATCATCCTTCTTGGGTTGAGACACCGCCGTAGAAGAAGAGTTCTTTGTTGCTTCATCACGCTTCTTCTTGTGACATTGGGGTGACTTATGACCTTTCTTGCCACAATAATGACATTCAATGTCCTTATTCTTTGAAGATTTGTTATTGTCTTTATCCTTGTCCGAATCCTTGGAGTTCTTGTCAGAACCCCCTTTCCCTTTCTTTTGTTGATTCTTCCCTTTGTCTCGCGCTGCCAAAGCTCCATCAGGGCCACCAAAGGTGCCAGTCCGCTCCTCAAAGCGAGACTCAATCTATATAACGGAGGGGAGAACTTCCTCCCAAGTAACTGGAACAGGACGAGGAGAAGAAACAAGAGACTGAAAGTATGCATCAAACCTCTCTGGAAGTTTGGAGAGCAGTCGAATAGCCATGTCCTCTGTGGAGATGTCCTTGCCACAAACAGTAAGCTCGTCCCGGAGATCTTTCATCTTGGAGATGAAAGCAGATAAAGATGCAAAGGCAGAAACTGATAAGTTCATAAGTTGTTTTTCCAACGCCAAAATCCGACCCGGAGACTTAATCTCGTAGAGATCTGCAAAAGCCTTCCAAACTTCATGTGCAGCATCTGTTGTACACACATGAGAGAGAACAAAATCCTGACAGTTCAACATCAGAAAGGAGAAAACGCGTCGATCATTCGACTGCCAAAGATCAATCTGTGCCTGAGTCGCACCACCGGAAGCAAGGGTGGGAGGGGTGGCATTGGCCGGTGTAACAAGCCAATCCCAAAGATCCACCCCACGCAAGGCTGATTTCACCGTCACCTTCCATAGGGTGTAGTTGGAACCATCCAACTTTGCAGACTCAGTGAACATATGAAGAGAAGTCGGTGCAGCCATCACAAAATCTTGGGCTCAATCTCAAGAAAAAACGCACATACTCTGAAGTAGAAGTGTCCTCCACAAGTACCAAGAGTGCCACCAAAGCCTGCAACACCAAAGACCTCCTCTGCAAAGGAGCAAGCCCACTGGAGAGGAAAACGCAGCACAGAAGGCTGTTGTCCTGAAGAAAACAGGCCGCCTATGTCCCAAACTCCACGTGGAAAAGAAAATGCTGGTCAACAAGTACTTGATGGCTGAGTTGATGAAGCCAATCTGAAGGCGAAGCGACCAGCAGGTTCAGTCCAGAAAACGCAGCAGTAAAGGGTTGCAGATCTGTCAGAAAACGCAGAGGAGAAGGTGCTGAAAACAGGGCTGAATCTGAGGCAGCAAGGAGGTTGCTAAACCGGGAGCAATGATACCATGAAAGAGTGCACAGAGCGGAAGCAAAGGGGCACTAGAATGTGCTGAACAGAGAGTGCAAAAGAGAGAGAGATATGGAGCAAACTATGCTGAATATACTGAAGCAAAACAGTCCCAAGCAGGAGACACTACAAGTCTCATAAGTGAGGGAGCAAATATGTACAAGACTGAATGAACAATGAGAGGCTAGCACCTCCTATTTATAGTTGAGGTGAGCTGGCCGACTGGAGCTGCAAAACAGGCCAACTGGAGCTACTGGACTGGCCGACTGGAAAATGCCAGAAAGGCTGGGAAAAATCCCAAAAAATACATAAAAAAGGGGTGGCCAGCCCACAAGCAAGGGCCATGCAAAAGGGACCAAATGGGCACCATAAATGAGCAGAAACTGGGGATGAATGTGCTAACATCAAGGTGGTAAAACTGAGCCGGCGCGAGAAGGTCTTGCGATGATGGGAGATGATGGCCCGGATCCTCTTGTGGTGGCATGGCTGTGGTTGAGGGCCATGGGATCTGGGGCGTTGAGCTCGGCATAACTCAGTGGCTTTGTCGAGTGTCACACCTGTTGGCCGAGCTCCTGCACTAGCCTATGGTCTGGGTATGGTGGGCGGATCAACCCTCGGAGTGAAGGTATGGAAGAAGTCGGTGAGCTGGAGGTGGAAGGGATCCAACCCCTATGTGCCATGTGGCACAGTCCACCTCAAACAAAAGTGGACACCTCCTTTTAGTGTACACACACGTGTGTGTTTACATGGTCAAAAGGGTGCCCACATGTAGGGCTTCCCTAACCTAGATCCCTTGGGCACCGAGCACTCGCCAATGGCCTGTGCCCGACTCTAATGAATGTGAACAACAAAGGTTACAAACCCTTTAGAATAATAAACAAGGGTTTAAATGGATACTTACCACCTCTTCACATGCCACACACCATGTCAAAATACATGGCACTTGCATGATTCACAGGTGTGTCGGAGTGCACATCGGAAAAAAATGAGACATGCTGTGGTGAACAAAACGCAGAAGTGCAGCGAGAGAGAAGCTGTATAAACTCTGCTATATACACGAGAATCCGATACAAGAGGAAGTGGGGCACCGACGGTGGTATTTATACCACCCTCCAGTGCTGGTCGGCCAGCCTAAAAGCAGCCGACAACAGCAGATATGCCCATGACCAGCAAAAAGTGCAATCAACCAGGAAAAATCACCAATCGGCAAGTATAGTAGGAGTCAGCTAGCACAAGACTGCCCCACGACCATAAAAAAAATAGGGAAAACATGGAAAAATGAGAAAAGCTCCTCGGCGGGCACAACCACAACAAAGGCCCTCATTGTACAGACAAGAGATGACTGCTAACACCCCCTCTCAAGCTTCAGCTCTTGGATGTGGAACCAACCCCAGTGAGCTGGAGTGCTACCGGAGCATAGCCTGAGGTAGAGACTTCGTGAAGAGGTTCGTTGTATTGTCCTCCGTCGAACAATAAACAAGCAAGATGTTACCAATCAAAATCTTCTCACGAACAAAGTGATATTGTATCTCTATGTGCTTGGTCCGGACATGGAAGACCGAGTTCCGAGCAATAGCTATACAGCTCTAGTTATTGCACTGGATGACCGTGGGTTCCTTCTGTGGAAACCCAATCTCACCAAGAAACCTCCGCAGCCACATAACCACGAAGCAGCACCACAAGCAGCCCGATACTCTGCCTCTGTAGAAGACAAGGCAATGGTTGGCTGCCTCTTGTTGCTCCATGAAATAGCCCCTGAGCCAAGGGTAAAACCATAGCCTGATGTAGATCTCCTCGTGTCTGGATCTCCTCCCTAATCTGAGTCACTCCAACCTTGAAGTCTGACTCGTTCCATCGTTCCCTCTCTAGTGTCATAGAAGAGTCCAAGATCCTTCATACCCTGCAGATACCGCAAGATCCGCAATCCTGCGACCCATTGAGTTTTCAAAGGTGTCTGCATGAATGAGCTCAACCGCCCCACAAGAAAGCTAAAGTCCAATCTAGTGTTCAGCAACCGAATCAATGAACCAACAAGCTTCCAATACAGAGAGGCGTCAACCAACTCACAAGGATCATTCATTGTAAGTTTGGTGTTCGAGTCCATCAGTGAAGTAATATAATAGGCTTGCAGTTCTCCATCCCAAAGGTCTCTAGCGACTCGTGAACATACTGCTACTAAGAAACAAAGAACCCCCTCTGGGTCTGCCAAATCTCCAATCCCAAGAAGAAATGAAGTAAGCCTAAGTCGGTCATCTCATACTCCTTTGACAAGGCAGCCTTCGCCACTGCTATGTGCTCCATGTAACATGTAGCGGAAGTCTTCGTATTGGAGGATCCTGTCACACAAATGCTCACACCGTGGAGTCTCGAATTACCCACTGAAGGCCCCCCTATCCCGTTACCGAGATAGTATTTGCTTTATTATCTTTAAAGAGACTGACGGTGTGACTGACGATAAGCCAAACGCAAGACCTTTGAAGACCAAGTGTTGGGCTGAACTGTACACTGCTGTAGAAACACCAAAGATGTCCAATCTTGAGCCTATGCACTCTTCCCAATGGTATGAGGGAGGGATGCAAAACTAGGGCTGAGAGAGGGGCTGTTTGGGACTGTTCTAGACTGTATATGAATGCTATAAATGAATGAGAATGTTGCGTTTTACCTTCACCAAGTGGCTGGAGCAAAACGATGATATAATGAATGCTGAAAATTGCGTGGATGCAGAAAACGCAAGGCTGAATGCTGAACTGATGCGTTTGACTGATGTAGATGGCTGAATGCTCATGCGTTTGAGGCGCCTAGGGCTGTAGGAGACAAACGCTGAAGAGAGATGGCTGAAGCTGCAATCGCCTATGCTCCTGAAGCTAAGGATGACAAGCGCTTGGTTGATCCTTTGCTGAATTATGAGATGAATGAGAGAATGGATCAATACCTCCTATTTATACTAGCTATATAGCCAGTCGGTTGGCACTAAATGCTTTAGACGTCCTGGAGTTCACCAGACTCCTTTCATACCGGAAAATGTCCAGGTTGGTGACATTCTCCACAACTTTTTAAAAGTTGTTCTCAACTTTAAGCTTCAAGCCATATATCCAAGATATAATCATGTCCCATCAAGAGGGTGAGACGAGAGTCTCTCAAAAATCCAATATAACTAAGAATCCATGTCCCAAATAAATGGGCACCTGCTGTACCAGCCACTGTACCTGCTGTTCCAGCCCTTGTACTTGCTGTACCAACCACTCTACCAGTTGCACCAGCCCTTGTACTTGATGTACCAACCATTGTACTTGTTGTACCAGCCCAATACCAGCTGAATGGAAAGCTGTACCAACGAACCAGCTCTTGCATGAAGACCCATGGTTTTTGGGGAAGAATCAGTACCCACACAGAGGTATATGGATTATATTGTCGGCTTGGCATTTCTACAGCCTGTGTACTGGCTGAATTTTATGGTTGCCTCGCGTTGGGCTGTGTTATGGCCTTTGTATATGGATAATCCGGTATCTCCCTTGGGAAGAGTAAGGCCCTCAAAGCTTACACATGATATTTTCTTCTTGGATAATGAAATACTCAAAGAGGGGGGGGGGAGGGCATTCCGGACTCAATGGAGTGAGATATGTGTAACTTTTATTTCAACTTTGTGGATTGTTTAATGGCTGTGACGGAAATGTTTAATTGTCCTCATGGTCAAACGATGCACACTCCCGCACTTCCGAGGCGAGTTACAGGACATCGGAGTTAGACATGGACCTTGGGATTGTGCTAGAGCCCTAGCCTTGGCTCGAGGGTGGTTCGATGTACATAACCTACAGTTGGAAGGTGAGCTAGCCTATTACACATGATTTGGTCTAAGACTAACCTTGTTTTTTTAGCTGTGTTTAGGGAGATTCATCAAGGAAGGAATCCTCGTGGGGATAAACCAAGCTTTGATACCACTGTTAGATTATCCTTCAAAGCGTTTAGGGTGGATAGTAATGAAGATTATACATTATGATTAAGCATGGTGTACACTAAGCAAAAAAGATTAAGTTAATGACACAGAATTACGCATAAGCAAGAGTGTAATCTCCACCATTGATTCATAGCCATTAAATAGGCTTTCAAGTACATTCTTATGAGCTCAAGAAACTCAAGTTTTTGGAGTATCTTGGAATCTATTCAAATCTCCTCCATTCACTCCTTTCTTTCAAGTACATGCATATGAGCTCATTCATCTTTTTGAGGTTAACGCATACTCTAAGTTTACTGTTCTTCTTGGAAACAATTACTACCGGGTAATCCTTCCAAAATGCAATGGTTAAGTTAGAAATCTTGAACCACTATCTCCAATCATGCTCAATCACGGTTTACTTCTTTGATCTCGCTAGGGCCATCATAAAAGGCATGAGACTTTGTTTAGCCTTCTCGGCATGTATCACTCTGTCCCCAATGTTGTAGGACTTGAGTACGCCTCACATGTTCCTCTTGAGGCTTGATGGCTAGCTAGATGAGCAGGTTTGTTCATGACATTATTTGGAAATAATGTGTTAAGAAGACGATGTGGCTCTAAAATCGGCCACTCAAGCAAGTCCGACAAACATTGGGAACTACACAAATTGAAAATTATATACCTAGATGAATCCAAGAACATGCCCAAATTCACCTTTTAGGAACGTGCATGTTATATACTCATGGTAGTCAACCCTCAATACTATATAACTATTAACTCCATTATGCATAGTATGGACTAGATACTACGACATCCCCACTAACGTCATCAGTGCCCAATAGTGGGTGTAGAACTTTGTATCAAGATATGCTCTCACACATGCACTCCACACACACAAATTGAAAATTATCTATAAATATTTATCTCTTCTCGTGGGTTGACTCACATCCCATAGGAACAAAAAGATCATCAACAAAACGTCTCACTTGACAAAGATTGTGGAGAAAGACAGGACACATATCAACGGAAACTAGGTGTTCCATAAATTCAAATTCATATGTAAAAAGATAAAAGTTGGCAAGAAAAACGGCACAATTAGTACCCATAGGAATACCAATGGAGAGGGTAGCTTAAGCTCCTTGCAAGCAAGCACACACAAGATTAGACAAGCACACAAGAGAGATGGATGGCTGAATTTTCTTCTATTCTCTTCTCTTCTCTACAATCATAATATAAAGATAAGATAAGAGTACATTGTTAGTACATTCATCCCCAGTTCTTGCCCATGTTTGGAGTCCCCTTTTGGTCCCTTTTCATGGCCCTTGGTTGTGGGCTGGCCACCCTATTTTTTTGGCATTTTTCCCAGGTCGGGTCACTGATGTCCAATCCGCCAACTTCATGTTGTCCAGTCGGCCAGGTCTAGTTGTCCAATCGGCCAGCCCTACTTTACCTATTTATAGGTAGACTTGCCTCCCTCACTTTTCATAGTCTAGTCCTTCTTTGTATCCCTCACTTATGAGACCTTTTATGTCTCTTGCTCGAGACTGTTTCAGTGCAGTATATTCAGCATAGTTGCTTCATACTTCTCTCTCTCTCTCTTGCACTCTCTCTCAGCACACTCTAGTGCTTGTATGCTTCCGCTATGTGCACTCTTTCATGGTATCATAACTCTAGGTACACAGTGACTCTGCTGCCCCAGTTTTCTCCTCAGTTTTCAGCACCTTCATCTCTGCGTTTTTTCTCTCAACTCTGCTGCTGGTCAGCTGGCTTCTTCTGGCGCTTCTCCACTGTAGCTTCAGGTCATTCATCACCGGTTTTGACCCCTGAGACCCCCTGTACACCTATCGGCTGCTTTGTTTCAGGGCAACAGCACTTGGTTGTGCTGCGTTTTTTCCTCTACAAGTGTTTCTTGCCGTTGTTGGTATTCTGATTTGAGGCATCCGGGTACCTGTGGTGGACACTTCTTCCGAGATTGCGCACTTTTTCTTCTGAGATTGAGCCCGAGCTTTTGTGATGGCTGCCCCGACTACTCTTCATATGTTCTTTGAGTCTGCAAAATTGGATGGCTCCAACTACACTTTGTGGAAGGTGAAGGTGAAATCAGCCTTGCGTGGAGTGGATCTCTCAGATTGACTTGTTACAGTTGCCAATGCCACCCCTCCCACCCTTGCTACCGTTGGTGTGACTCAAGCACAGATTGATATTTGGCGGTCAAATGATCATTGTGTTTTCTCTTTTATAATGTTGAATTATCAAGATTATGTTCTCTCTCATGTGCGTCCAGCAGATGCTGCACATGAAGTTTGGAAGGCATTTGCAGATCTTTACAAGATTAAGTCTCCGGGTCGGATTTTGGCTTTGGAAAAGCAGCTTATGAATTTGTCAGTTTCTGCCTTTCCATCTTTATCTACTTTCATCTCAAAGATGAAAGATCTCCGGGACGAGCTTGCTGTTTGTGGAAAGAATATCTCTACAAAGGATATGGCTATTCGTCTTCTCTCCAAGCTTCCAGAGAGGTTTGATGCTTACTTTCAATCTCTTGTTTCTTCTTCTCATCCTATTCTAGTTACTTGGGAGGAAGTTCTCCCCTCCATTATGCAGATTGAGTCTTGCTTTGAGGAGAGGACTGGCACCTCTAGTGGTTCTAATGGAGCTTTGGCTGCTCGAGATAAAGGGAAGAATTGACAAAAGAAAGGGAAAGGGGGTTCTGACAAGAACTCAAGGATAATGACAAGGACAAAGACAAAAACAAATCTTCTAAAAACAAGGACATTGAGTGTCACTACTGTGGCAAGAAGGGTCATAAATCGCGCCAATATCACAAGAAGAAGCGGGCTGAAGAAGCAAAGGACTCTACCTCTACAGCGGTGTCTCAGACCAAGAAGGATAATGGTATTCTTCTATTAGCAGGTACCCGTCGTGTACTTTCTCTTGTGACTTCTCAATCGTGATCGTGGATTGTGGATAGCGGTGCTACTGCTCACATGACACCTCATCAGGATTGGTTCGAGGACTTTACTACCAGGACATGCCATATCACTTTGGATGATTCTTCTTCCATGCCAGTTCATGGACATGGCACTATCTCCATCTTTCGCTCTTGCAAGGACAAGAGGTACTTCTCTGAAGTTCTATACGTTCCAAATTTGGCATTTAACCTTTTGTCAGTAAGTGCTCTTACAACTCAGGGTGCGGAGGTGATCTTCTCTTGTTATGAGGTTACTATTCGTGATAAGAAGATTGGTAGCATCTTGGCTCAGGGAGTATGACAAAAGTGTTTCTCTGTTCGAGTCTTAGAACGAGCATGCTCGCTTCTGACCCCGCTCGAAAAACAAAAACTTGGCTCAGGGAGTCCAGGATATTGGCTTGTACAAGTTAACCACTTTGCTTTCTATTGGTTCTTCTTCTGCTCTTTGGCATGCTCGGTTTGGCCATTTGAGTTATCAGCTTTTACAGTGAGCTTCAAAGGATGGATTGGTTGAGGGTGTACCGACCATCAAGGCTCCATCTTCTGTTTGTTCCTCTTGTTTACAAGGAAAGCAACACCGAGCCACCTTTCCGAAGGAGGCGACACAGATTTTCAACATCACTTGCTCTTGTTCATGCTGACTTATGTGGTCCTATGAGTATCGCATCTTTGAGTAAGGCGTTGTACATGCTCGTGATGGTGGATGACTTCTCCAAATATACTTGGGTCTTCTTTTTGAAGTCCAAGGATGAGGCTTTTCAGCACTTATGTAATTGGAGGGTTGAGGTGGAAAAAGAGACCAGTTCTTCAGTCAAGGTTCTCAGGACCAACAAAGGGGGTGAGTTTACATCCCAAGAGTTTTGGCAATATTGCAAGGATCATGGCATTCCGAGACAGCCTACTACAGCATATGCTCCATCACAGAATGGAGTTGCACAGAGGAAGAAGAGGACCATCATGGAGATGGCCCGTGCTATGCTTGAGCATTCTTCATTACCTCGACGTTTCTAGGCTGAGGCGGCTTCTACTGCTATCTATATTCAGAACAAGTCTCCTACTGCTAAAACTCCATATGAGGCTTTCCATGGCAAGAAGCCCTCTATTGTTCATTTGTAGGTATTTGGTTGTTCGGCGTATGTACATGTGCCTAAGGAGCTATTAGCAGTCATCTCCTGTCTGTATATTCACACCATGGCCTCTGTTGTGGGTGTGCCAGCCGATTTAGGTCCCACTCTCCATATTTTTCCCTTGCTGTAGAGGGCCGTATGACTGCTCTGCTGCCTGCAGGCTCTGCTATGTATGCTGGCCGACAGGTGCTACTGTTGGCCGACTGGAGGGAGCAGGTCGTGGGCAATCTGTGAGAGTTGTCGGCTGTTTTTCAGCAGGTCAACTGGCTACCTGGGGCCATATAAAATGGCCCCTTGCCCCCCCACACTTTTCATCTTGTATTCTGGGATTTCTCGTGTATATAGCAAAGTTATACGCTTCTCTCTCTCTCTCTCTCTCTCTCTCTCTCTCTCATTTTTGCCTTTTTCTGCTCTGCACTTGCTCTAGTTTTTCAGATCTTGTCTTCATCTCCGCTGCATATTCTGACATGGTATCAGAGCTCTAGGCTCTTGGAAGATCTTGGGAACTGTGTGAGCAAGAGGGGGGCTGTTTGTATTGCTGATTAGAGGACTGTTTTGGGCCATACGGGAAGAGGAGAAGCAAGCGAAAGGCGGGCCTTGTTGCTGGACAGCCACTTGCAAGTTTAGTTCTTCATTTTTTCCCACCCACCCTCCCTTTTCAGTTACACCCCCGCAATGGCAGATTTACTTGAGATGGCTGAGAAGCACGTGAAGATCCCGACACTCCCCATGTTCCCGGTGGACCGTCAGTTGGACGTGAACAACTACGGCATATGGAAGGTAATGATAGAATCTGTTTTGGAGTCTTATGACCTTGCTGATTTCATTGTTGCTGGGGTTCCACGGCCGGGGTTAGAGGAAGGGGAGTTACCCTCTATTCGGAAGGAAAGGGAGACACAGGCACAGTTATGGGATCGTGTCGATGCCAGAGTCCGTTCTTTCATCTTCCTCAATTGCACACCACATGTGATCAACCACATAAAGCATATGACGCTGGCCAGAGGTATTTGGCAGTATTTGGCTTCTCTCTACAACAAGGTTTCACCCATGAAGAGAATCTCCTTGGAAGTTCAGATACGGGTGATGAATCCTGCAAAGTCGTCAACGATGCGGGAGCACATCAACAAGCTACAGGCTCTTCAGCAAGAAGTTCTCCAGGCAGGGAAAGAGATATCATCAGAGGATATGGCCATAACGTTGCTGTCACATTTGCCCTCTCAGTACTCAACCTTTTACTCTTCATTGATTACCAGTGGCAAGCTCAGCACCATCACATGGGAGGAGCTTATGCCCATGGTCTTGGACCAAGAAGAGCGATTCACGAACCCTCCACAGGGCAGAGGTTCTGAGGCCTTAACTAGCCAACGGTCGAAAGGCCGTAATAACAACAGCAAGGGCAAAGGGAAGGCTTCATTGGAGAAGTCTTCTGAGAAGAAACCCGACTCAGACCGAGAGAAACTGAAGGCCAAGCGGACCTGTAATGATTGTGGCGAGAAAGGCCACTATTGGAGGAAGTGTCCCAAGCGGACTGGGAAGAGTGCTGATTCTTCAGCTTCAGCTGCAAAGACTCCAACCTTTGTGCACTTAGAGATGATGGACAAGGATGCTTCATCTTCTTCGAGCGAGGAGGCAATTGGCTTCACTGCAAAGGATACTCAGGAATGGATTCTCGATAGTGGTGCTTCCAAGCACATGACTCCTTCCCGTGACTTCTTTCTGGATCTGAAACGGCAGTCAGGTTGCATTTTCATTGGCGATAATTCCACAATTCTGATACGCAGTGAGGGCCGGATGGAGATCATTCCCGATGGCAGAGGGGGGAAGCATTCTTCTCGTGTTCTTTACGTCCCCGCACTTGGTTTTCATCTGTTGTCAGTACATGAGGTATGCAAGACTCGCTTCCGGGTGGAGTTTGAGGAGCATTCTGTTGCCTTACGAGACCGTAAGACTGGCCAGGTTATTTGGGAAGGCGATGTGGAGAATGGTATATACAAACTCTCCGCACTCTCCTCTTTGACAGGTTCTCAGGTTGGTGACTTGTCGCACTTTCGGTTTGGCCACTTAAATGTGGATGCGTTGCGGCGAGCTTTCCGGGACCAGATGGTGGTTGGCTTGCCAGATGTTGGCAACAGGAAAGGACGCTGCAGTTCTTGCATACGTGGTAAGCAGCACAGGGAATCTTTTCCGAAGCAAGCTTCCAGGCGAGCTTCGAAACCATTGGAGTGGGTACACACTGACTTGTGTGGACCCGTGTAGACAACATCCTTGGGAGGTTCTTTGTACTTCATGCTGCTTGTTGATGATTGTTCCATATTCACATGGGTTTATTTCCTTTCTCAGAAGGACCAAGCTCTTGCTCGGTTCAAGGAGTGGCATGTAATGGTGGAGAAAGAGTCTAGATTGCAGGTGAAGACTCTTCGGGCTGACAAAGGAGGTGAATTTTCTAATGCTTTCGTGAGATTTTGTGCCGAACATGGCATCAAGAGGGAGCTGGCCAATACCGATTCGCCGTCAGAGAATGGAGTAGTTGAACGTAAGAACAGGACTGTGGTGGAGATGGCAGCAGAGTTATACGCTTCTCTCTCTCTCTCTCTCTCTCTCTCATTGGCAGAGGTGGCTGACTTCATTGGTCACGGTGGTGGGGCCGGGGTAGACATCTCAGGTACCACAGTCCACATTATGCTATATGCAAATGATATTATTCTGGTCTCTGAGTCACAGATGGGACTACAGCACCATCTCCATGCACTCCATGACTTCTGCACACAGAGGGGGCTTAGAGTGAACCTTGGGAAAACCAAGGCCATGATTTTCCACACCTTAGGGCCGGTTCGACGACAGGCCATCTTCACACTAGCAAGAGGACAGGTAGAGGTGGTAGACTCATATGTGTACCTGGGGATTACATTTATGACTCCGCCAGGAAGATTTACTATGGCACAGGCAGCCAGGCATAGACTCACACGAGGGTATGCAGCTCTAGCCATGCTAGAGAGACAGTGTCACCAAGCACACTTCCAGGAGCCCCGCACGAAGGGGTGGTTGTTTGACACACTAGTCACCCCTGCTTTGATGTATGCTGCAGCAGTATGGGCACCTGGGCTCGCCACCTCCACATGGTCTCAGATAGAAGATAGAGAGGCCTCGGATTCTTATGCTCTCACGGATGATCCGCAGCAAACCCTCCGTCCCACATGACATTGTCCGGACGGATTTTGTTGCACCTCCTATGCCAATAGAGGCCCTCTTCTAGACGATCTGCTTCATACAGAGGATCAGAGATATGCCATCAGATCGACTCACATAGAGCTTTTGAGGCGTCCAGGCAGCTCGCAGAGAGTGGAGATAGGAGATCATAGTATTCACAGATGATACAATGGCTCACTCAGCATGGTCTTGACATAGATCACCTGCCACCTTTCCAGTATGATATACATGCACCACACATCCAGCTCTCTCACAGTGAGAGGAACAGAGTCCTTTGGCAGGATTTATGGCAGCGATACACTCAAGAGACTTGGATTACACCAACTCAGCCTCTACCGCCGAAGAGGCTATACTACAGAGATCAGTTTATGCGTATCTCAGCGGATGGATTCATACATATTACAGAGACCTGGATACATGGATGTGCATTGTGTACATGCCTCACAGTGCCCGAGTGGTGATTGGCTAGCTCAGAGTGTCATCACACTAGCTTGAGATTGAGGTAGGTAGGGCAGCACGGATCCCCAAAGCAGAGAGGATATGCAGACTATGCCAGGAGGAGGTTGAGAGTGAGGAACATTATGTATGCAGATGCAGAGCATATAGTGTCATTAGAGAGAGATACACCACCATCTTCGGTGGACATCCCTCACTCCGCCAGATCATGGAGTCCGCAGACCAGTGCAGATTTGGCCAGTTCTTGCTAGAGACACAGCGCCACAGAGAGACACTGCTACGGACTCATACCACAGGGAGAGGTGGGCAACAGCTCCAGCTCACTGATTTCTTCCAGAGATCTATCCCAGTGCCTATTCTGACACAGGAGGGGGTTACACTTCAGCGCGCTACGGACCTCCGAGCCAGACAGAGACTGAGAGCACCAGGCTACCAGACTCCCAGACTACATCAGAGGGAGATCACAGAGATACAGGCTCGACATCAGCACCATATCCAAGAGCGGCTAGCTCACTTACACTCACACCCAAAGATCATGCTTCAAGGTAATTTTGCCTCGCCATCGCCTATGTATCACATATTGCACCCCCATTATGGTACTGGTTGGAGCTAGACAGATCTGCATTGCATTCTTGTATACCCTGCGCATATAGGTTGCATACTGAGCCTCTCGCAGTAGTGCTCCATCCATCACACCCCCCCACTAGCTCAGTACTTTCATAGTTTATTTCATGTTCATTTTGTCCTTTTTTTTTCCTGGACATCTAGAAGACATTGACAGTTGTACATTGATTTGTCTCATAGGTCGAGTTCGGCCACTAGTAGACATTAATACAGCTCTCTCTCTCTCTCTCATTTCTACATTTTTCTACTGTGCACTTGCTCTAGGTGTTTTCAGATCTTGTCTTCATCTCCGCTGCATATTCTGACAAGAGCATCGCTCCAAGTTGAACTCAGTCTCAACGCATGACTTTTCTCGGATACAGTTTTGTGTCCAAGGCATATCGTCTATTTGATCATCAGGCCGGCAAAGTTGTTGTGAGCCATGATGATGTGTTCAACAAGACTCCTACATCTTCACAGAGGGGTGGTGAGCTTCTTCTTTCTCCGCCTCCTTCTCCTCCCCTTGCTTCTACTACACCTCCAATTGTGGATTCTCAGTCAGATGATGATGATGACTCTGCTCCTCCTCCAGCAAGTTCAAGCACATCTGTGCCCGGATGGTATTTTCAGACAGTTCGTGATTCTGGATTATGTGAGCTTCCTTCTGCTCCTCCGCGTGGTTCTCTCACGCAATCTTCCAGAGTTTCAGGAAAACAAATTCATGAGGGCAACATGTTTGTAAACTATGCTCTTATGTACTCTATTATTCATGGTCCTTCTGATCCCACTTCTGTGGACGAGCCTCTTTCACATGAGCCTTGGCGTCATGCTATGCAGGCAGAGCTAGATGTTATTGAACGGAATGGCACTTGGATTTTGGTGCCTAGGCCACAACAATGTAAGGTGATTGGTGTGCGGTGGATCTTCAAAACGAAGTACCAAGCTGATGGCAGCTTGGACAAGCACAAGGCAAGGTTAGTTGCCAAGGGTTATGCTCAGCGCCCTGGAGTCGACTTCGATGAGACCTTCGCTCCGACGGCCCGGATGACTACCATTCGCACCGTTCTTGCTCTTGCAGGACATCATAGAGGGCCCGGATGACTACCATTCGCACCGTTCTTGCTCTTGCAGGACATCATAGAGGGCCCGTATTCCAAATGGAGGTCAAGTTGGCTTTCCTGAATGGAGAGTTTACACAGGAATTTGATCATTTGAGGTTCCAAGCAAACAGGATCAGGTGTACCGACTAAAGAAAGCTTTGTATGGTTTGAAGCAGGCTCCGCGGGCTTGGTACCATCGGATTGATGAGTTCTTTCAGAAGCTTGGCTTGTGTTGTTCTCATGCAAATTCGAACCTTTATATCCTCCTTGAGAGGGGGTTGGTTATTATCATTGTGGTCTATGTTGAAGACCTCATCTTTACAGGTTCTTATTCTGTGAGGATCCGTTCAGTCATGGATGCTTTGGAGACAGTTTGAGATGACGGATCTTGGTCTTTTGCATTATTTTCTTGGCTTTGAGATTTGGCAGACCCCTTAAGGGTATTTTCTTCTCTCAGCAAAAGTACACATGGGAGATACTTGACAGGTTTCAGATGACTGGATGTAGATCAATATCTTCTCCTATGGATACTAGTGAGAAGCTTTCTCTTCTTGATGCTTCTCTAGGAATTGATCAGGGACAGTATCAGATTCTCGTTGGTTGTTTAGTTTGGTTGACCTACTTCCGATTGGACAATTGTTTCGCAGTCAGCTTATTGAGTTCTTTCACATCAAAACCCTGTCAACAACATTGGCGGTGTGCTCTCAGGGTTCTTCGGTACTTGCATGGTACTTTGGACTTTGGCACCTTCTATGGCCAAGGGTGCACTCTTCTTGGATGGTCTGATTCAGATTGGGCTGGAGATCTAGATACTCAGTGTTCGACCACTGGTTGTGTTTTTTCACTTGGGTCAGGAGCCATTTCATGGAGTAGTAAAAAGCAGCCTATTGTGGCGCTTTCCTCTATAGAGGCGGAGTATCGTGCAGTTTGTTATGCTGCATGTGAGGCGATTTGGTTGCGAAAATTATTGGGAGAACTTGGCCTTCCTCCTACCGGATTTACTCTTCTTTGGTGTGACAATCAGAGTTGCATTGTCATCGCTGTGTTTCATGGTCGTGACTCGTACGAAACACATTGAGATTTAGTATCACTATGTTCGTGAACGGGTTCTTGCTGGAGATTTGCGTTTGGAGTATTGTCCTTCAACAGAGAACGCAATAGATTTGTTCACCAAGCTGGTTTCTCAAGCTTCCTTGGCTCCTCATCTTCGACTTCTCGGAGTTTGTTCAACATCTGGTGCTGAGAGAGGGTGTTAGCACATTCATCCCCAGTTTCTGCCCATGTTTGGAGTCCCCTTTTGGTCCCTTTTCATGGCCCTTGATTGTGGGCTGGCCACCCTATTTTTCTGACATTTTTCCTAGGTCGGGTGACTGATGTCCAGTCGGCCAGCTTCATGTTCTCCAATCGGCCAGCCCTACTTTACCTATTTATAGGTGGGCTTGCCTCCCTTACTTTTCATAGTCTAGTCCTCTCCTTTGTATCCCTCACTTATGAGACCTTTTATGTCTCTTGCTCGGGACTGTTTCAGTGCAGTATATTCAGCATAGTTACTTCATACTTCTCTCTGTCTCTTGCACTCTCTCTCAGCACACTCTAGTGCTTGTATGCTTCCACTCTGTGTACTCCTTCATACATACTATAAGAAAAAGTACTCTTCTACTATAACATACAAAAGTCAGTCCATAGTGTGAACCCAACTACATAACCTATGCCATAACTCTCGTAAACCAAAATGGTTGTGCCTATAGACCACTAGCGGCATATCACCCATAATCTCACCAACCATGCCAGTGACGTAAGTGCAGAGTTGTCATCTTGACATGTCACCGATATCCACACTAGTTGAGCTCAATATCTCAACACTCCTCGAGCTCAACTCTATACCCTGCACTCAAGTAAGCTCCTAAATATGCGGAGCTTCTCTGTACCCAATGGCTGTGTGAAGATGTCAGTTGCTTGATCCTCTGCGCTGACATCCAAATCCACATCACTTGCTAGAACCTTCTCCCTCATAAAGTGATAATGCATCTCAATGTGCTTTGTCCTATCATAATACAGTGGGTTACTCACCAATTGTATGCGGCACATGTCACAATAAATGACAACCATCCTATCCATGGGCTCATCCATATCTGCCAGTAGCTTCTGCAACCAAGCTATCTTCCATGCTGCCATAGCAGCACCCATGTACTCAGTCTCTGTACTCGACAAAGAAACCGTTGGTTGCTTCTTGTTGCTCCACCTAACAACACTCACAAAAGAAAACATAAAGCTGCTAGTAGATCTCTTGTCTGAGACACTACCAACCGAATCTGCATCTAATATCCATATACCTATACCTGTACTCCAGCCTCATAGAAAAGTCCTAGAAAAGTCCATAGTGTACTATGGACTTCATATACCTGAGCATTCTTTTAGTCACATCCAAGTGTGGCTTCCTTGGGGACTACATAACCTGACTCACCAACCCAACAATATAGCTCAAATCTGGCCTGGTGAGTCATGTAAAACAAACTCCCTACAATGCACTTGTACATAGTTAGGGTCCTTCAAAAGATCACCTGTATTTGTCGCCAATTTTATGTTGTCCAAAGCATACTGCCATTGTAAGAGCCAAATCCCATCATGTGATCTTATCACCTCTATACCCAAGAAGTATCGCAGCTCACCCAAATCCTTCATCTCAAACTTCTTCTTGAGGAACATCTTCACCTCATGAATGTCATCCCTTTGACAATCAAGTCATCAACATAGATGATTGCTAGAACAATGTGTTAGCACATTCATCCCCAGTTTCTGTCCATGTTTGGTGTCCCTTTTGGTCCCTTTTTCATGGCCCTTGATTGTGGGCTGGCCACCCCTTTTTTATATATTTTTCTGGGATTTTTCCCAGCCTAGATGTATTTTCCAGGTCGGCCAGCTTTATCATGTCCAGTCGGCCTTTAGTAGCATGTCCCGTCGGCCAGCCCTTCTCACCCATAAATAGGTGGGCTGGCCTCTCACTTTTCTATCTTGCCTAGTCTATCTTTTGCTCCCTCACTTATGAGACTACTTCTGTCTCTTGCTTGGGACTGTATCACTTCAGTATATTCAGCATAGTTGCTCCATCTCTCTCTCTCTCTCTCTCTCTCTCTCTTGCACTCTCTACTCAGCAGACTCTAGTGCTTATTTGCTTCCGCTTTGTGCACTCTTTCACAATGCCCCTGTCAATCTTTTCACATAAAGTGAAAAATCTGCACATATGAAATTGGAGGCAGTTTTCACTGCCTTATCAGAGAGGAGTTTTCCTTTCCAGTTACCATACATGTATGGCATGAGCACACACTTTTTCAATACAGAAATATTTAAAGAAAAATGCTTTGTTGAATATTTGATGTACATAATTTCAGAATTTGGGGCTAATACCTTAATATTGAGGCTAAATAAAAAAGGACTTGAAGATAAGCACAAAAATGGCGGCTTTTATGTTAGGGCCAAAATTAATTCTGACATTCTTGTGCCAAAATTATTTTTCTAGGTTTGAGTAAAAGTTGGGGGGGAGAGCTCGGAGCTTTTAAGTTAGAAGGAATTACACACAAATCTATAGAGCATTAAACTAGTGGAAGAAATGCAAGATGCAAGGGCCAGAAAAAGGATATATATGCACCATACAGCCAGTACCATATACAGCTGTTAAGTGTGAGTACAGGCATCTACATTTTTTACAGATTATAAACATATTGAAAAAGTTTGGTCTCGTAGGCCATTCTGGCCTTCCCCAGACATCAATAAAGTTTGTTTCTTTTCTTTCTTTCCCTACACCATCAGACTCCTACTATTAAGTGAGTGAAGAGTGTTGAAGAAGAATTTCAAACATGCTTGGTCTTCTCTGAATGGCTTGATACAAGAAGGGTCAGGATTCTTTCTTAAGGCAAAAGACATCAATAAAGTGTTTTTCTTTTCCTTCTCTCCGTTCTACATGCTGTGGCACACACAGCACTATCCTTCTTTATTGTTGAATGTCATGGTGCACACAAGGTTACACCAATTATTCTCATCTTACTGTGCAAAAGGAGAAAAGAACAATAAGGCTCAAATCGATTAACAACAAACGAACCCTTCCTTTACTAGTGCATGGTCACTTTGAACAGTTAAATTCCCTGGCAAAGTTAGTGACTAAAGCAAGTTGAAGAAAATTTCAAACATGCTTGGTCTTCTGTGAAAGGCTTTATGTATTAGGGTCAAGATTCTTCCTCAAGGAAAAATACCCAGCATAGTGGGCTTTCTACATTATGTTGAATGGTTCCATACTATGCTGTACAATTCCTCAAGTATAAAATATCATGCTAATGTGAAAATAAGCAAAACATCTTAGAAAGTGCTAACCTTCCCATGGAGAGAACTCCCTTTGTATGCTTTACATCAGAAAATTCTCCAATGACGGTTTTCTCCCCTTCTTCCCGCTGTTCCGCATTCAAAGGTGCTTCTCTACCACTTACCACATCCGCTACCTGTGCAACAAAACCTTTGTCCACCTACCCAAAGCCTATATTGTTAGTTGCATAGAGTGTTGGTGTTTGCAGCAAACACGCTGATTGAGAAGCTGCAATGGAACATCAAAGCTGATGAATCTTACCCTAAAGAAATGGTTGGAATTGTAAGCACCAAGTCGCACAAGCTTTGTTATGTGATCAACGGTCTTTGGAGCAATATGTTCCAAAAAACCAAACTCGATGTCTCCATATCTTGTCTGCATTTAACATACTTCAACCAGTTTAAGCGCTAATATTCATGAGCTTGAACAAATTACAAAGAAATCCCCAAGAAAATCCTGCAAATTGTATTTGAAAACATGGCGCCTCCACATGCTATGATGCAAAAGCGTAGGAATTCAAACATAGCAAGACTACTTCTAAAAATTGTCCTATGAGATGAAACGAAAAATGAAACTTGTCAAATGCTGGGAAAAGTGCTCCCACCATACCCTTCCAGCCATGTGCTCTTAAGTGGCAAGGAATATGTGAGAGAAGCGGAGGAGACTAAAAAGTGAGTATTGCAAAGCTGAGGAACTAAAGAGAAGTGTATGAAAGAAAAGAGGAGGCACTTCTTTAATGTTTATACCTATGGTCAGAACTTACTTGCAGTTGTACATGTAACTCAATAGTGCGTCACTGGTATATAGAATCCCATAAGTATATGATTTCTGTTGCATGCGTTGCGGAAAACTGCTCATTAAAGAGAAATTAAGACACGGAAACAAGGCCTTTATAACATTAAGGCATTACAAAATGGAAAACACACATAGAGAATATTTAATTCAGTTTTTTGGAGGACTTCCTAGGGAGAGAACCCTAGACTCACACACAAAACACGACAGATAATTTTGGAAGTTTAAAAACTTCTCGTCGGCGGGCATGTGTCGGTGAAGAGCGGTCTCCGCCACGTTTCCATGCCAATGCTGCTTGTGTGGCTCCAATTTTATGTAGGAGACCAATTGGAAAATAGCCCCAAATTTTTGTGAGCACATGGTCTTTAATTTTATGATTTTGCCCTAATTTAATAAAAGCCCCAAATTGTTGCTGACGTGTCACTTTGGGTATATTTGATGATAGGTGCTGACGGGCAGCAGGTCAACATGAGGGGATGGCGTTGCTGGAGCAGGCGAGAGTAGCTCAGGCTGGTCGTGGGCAACGGCACTGCACGGGTGGCGCACATGCGGTATTTGTAGAGGTGGTTGCTGCTCACGCGGCAACACACGGGTGATAGCATTGATGGGCCCTAGAGTGATGACTAGTGCAATAGAAAGCAATGCAAGGCGACGAGTCACGAGCATGAATGAGAAGCGATGGGAAGCCAAGGTGTAGCCTGCTCTGATACCATGTTAAATTACATGGTGTAAGGTGGATGGAAGATATCCATGGTGTCCGTGTAGAGAAGAAGAAGAAGAAGATTGTATTATCGTCCGCTGGAGAGAGAGAGATGTGAAACTCAAAAGAGAGAATGCTAAACTATAGAGAAAGAGTATTACACGACTCAATGAAGTGATGTTCACTCACCAAGTACAATGCTTTTGTAGGCTTCCAGCCTTATATTTTGACCCATACAAATAACACACTCTAATAAGTGCACGCCACATGGCACACATATCCTATCCACTCATAAGAGTTTTCACACTACTAGCACACTAACACACATGCACATACGGATACAGAAGCTGTCAAAATACACAGCGGAGATGATAACCAAATCTGAGACCACAAGAGCAAGTAGAGTGCAGAAAATAGACAGCACAAGAGAAGGAGAGAGAGATGCGTGTAACTCTGCTCTATATACACAAGATCCCGAAGTGATACAAGATGATATGACAAGGGGCTGTGGGGGTCCATTATATATGGACCCCAGGCAACAGTCGGCCTGCTCAAGAGGCAGCCGACAGGTACAATATCTCCACGACCTGCCACATAGACCAGTCAGCCAGCAAACATGAGTTGGCCAGCTCTAGACTGCAGTCGGGTACAGTCGGCCAGAAGATGTGTGCACCTGCCAACTCAGGATTGTCCCCCCAAGCCACAGAAAAATGGGAAAAATGGGAAAAAATACGGGGAGTGAGGAAAAATGAGAAAACACCTACAAAGGGTGGGCACACCCACAACAGAAGCCCTGGTGTCTAGTAAAGACAGGAGATGACTTCTAACACCCCCTCTCAGCTCCTGGCTGTGAAACCAACCCTAGGGAGCTGGAGTGCCGCCTGAGCATAGCCTGAGGTAGAGACTTTGTGAAGAGGCCCGCCGCATTGTCCTCCGTCGAACAATAAAGTAGCAAGATGTCACCAGCCAAGATCTTCTCACGTACAAAGTGATACTATATCTCTATGTGCTTGGTCCGGGCATGGAAGACCAGGTTCCGAGCAATAGCTATACAACTCTGGTTATCACACTGGATGACTGTGGGCTCCTTCTGTGGAAACCCAATCTCGTCTAGCAGCCTCCGCAGCCACACCTCGCAAGTAGCACCACAAGCAGCCCGGTACTCTCCCTCTGTCGAAGATAGGGCAATAGTTGGCTGCCTCTTACTGCTCCAAGAAACTACTCCTAAGCCGAGGGTAAAACTGAAACCTGAAGTAGATCTCCTCCCCAATCTGAGTCACTCCAACCTTGGAGTCTGACTCCATCCCTTCCTGTGTAGAAGAGTCCTAGATCCTTCGTACTCTGTAGATACCGCAAGATCCGCAATCCTGCGTCCCAATGAGACTTCAATGGCGTCTGCATAAAAGAGCTCAACAGCCCCACGGAGAAGCTCAAGTCCAATCTGGTGTTCAACAACCAGATCAATGAACCAACCAACTTCCAATACTGCAAGGCATCAACTGGCTCACAAGGATCATTAACAGTTAACTTTGTAATATTGTATTTGGGTCCATCGGCGAAGTAATAGGCTTGCAGTTCTCCATCCCAAAGGCCTCAAGCAACTCATGAACATACCGCTGCTAAGAGACAAAAAAACCCCCTCTGGGTCTGCCAGATCTCCAATCCCAAAAAGAAGTGGAGTAAGCCTAGGTCGGTCATCTCAAACTCCTTTGACAAGGCAGTCTTCGTCACGCCAATGTGCTCCACATGACCGCCGGTGAGAATGAGATCATCCACATAAAGGATGATAATCGTAACCATGCCACATTCCCGAAAGAGATATAGGTTGGGATCTCCAACCGATCTCTGAAAACCAGTCCGAACAAAGAAGGAATCAATCTTCTGATACCAAGCCCCGGAAGCTTGTTTAAGACCATACAAGGCCTTATGTAACCTGTAAACCATCCCTTCTGATCTTGGAACAACAAAGCCTGGAGGCTGCTCAACATACACCTCCTGCAGGTCACCATTAAGGAACGCAGATTTTACATCCATTTGATACACAAGCCACCTCTGAGAAGAAGCAAGGGCAAGAACAGTCCGAATCGTGGTCATCCTTGCTGTCGGTGCAAAGGTATCCTCGAAGTCGATGCCTGGCCGCTGAGTCTGGCTTTGTGTTTGTCCACTGACTCATCTGACGCATATTTGGTCTTAGAGACCCATTTGACACCAATGACTGACCGTTTCGACGGCCTTGGTACCAACTCCCATGTGTTGTTCTTCTCGATGGCATCACAAGTTCCACCTGCATGGCTTTCCTCCAAGTATCCTATGAAAGGGCTTCCTTAACGAAAGTGGGCTCCTTGTCCCGCATGATACGAGACATCAAAGCATAGTTTACCTGAAGAAGCTCCGCTGTATTGCTTTTGTCGCGCACTCTGTGCGATCTTCGAGGGCCGTCCTCTCTGGTCCACTCGGAGGGTAGCTCCGTGACACCTGACTTCCGAAGGGTGTCCATCAACCACCCGGGTACTCGAACAGATCGTGGAGCCTCCTGGTGCTGTGGGGGCTCTACTCCAGCTGTGGGCTCAACCTCCTGTACTGACTATAGTTGACCAACTGGAACAATGGTCTGGGAATCATCATCAGACTCCTTTGGATCTCCAAGAAGTGGCGGCTCCTCGATACTGGATACTGGAACATGCTCATCAAAGACCACATCCCGGCTCGCCGCAGTGCATCCACATTTAAGTGGCCAAAACGAAAGTGCCACAGATCTCCGATCTGAGAACCTGTCAATGAGGAGAATGCAGAGAGCTTGTAGATACCATTCTCCACACCGCCTTCCCAAACAACCTGGCCAGTCTCACGGTCCCGTAGAGCAGTCTTGCATACTTCATGCACTGACAAAAGATGAAAACCAAGAGCACGGACGTAAAGAACACGGGAGGAATGCTTACCCCCCTTGCCGTCGGAAATAATCTCCATCTGGCCCTCACTGTGTATCGGAATGGTGGAGTTGTCGCCAATGAAGATGCGACTTGACTGCCGTTTCAGATCCAAAAAGAAGTCTCGGAAAGGAGTCATGTGCCTAGAAGCACCACTGTCAAGAATCCACTCCCGCGTATCCTTTGCGGTGAAGCCGAAGACGATGAAGCATCTGAGTCCATCATCTCTAAGTGCACAAATGCTGGAGTCTTTGCAGCAGCTGCGGTTGAAGAATCGGCACTCTTCCCAGTCCGCTTAGGACACTTCCGCCAATAGTGGCCTTTCTCACCACAATCATTGCAGGACCTCTCAGCCTTCAGTTTCTCTCGATCTGTGTCAGGCTTCTTCTCAAAAGACTTCTCCGGTGAAGCCTTCCCTTTGCCCTTGTTGTTATTCCGGCCTTTCAGCCGTTGGCCAGTTAAGGCCTCCGAACCTTCGCTGTGAGGAGGGTTCGTGAATCGTTCCTCCTGGTCCAAGACCATGGGCACAAGCTCCTCCCATGTAATGGTGTTGAGCCTGCCACTAGTAATCAAAGAGGAGTAGAAAGCGGAATACTGAGAAGGCAAGTGGGACAGCAAAGTAATGGCCATATCTTCTGATGATATCTCCTTCCCAGCCTGGATCACTTCCTGCTGAAGGGCCTGCAGCTTGTTAATATGCTCCCGCATCGTCGACGACTTTGCAGGGTTCATAACCCGCATCTGTACTTCCAAGGAAATCCTCTTCATGGACGATACCCTGTAATAAAGAGAAGCCAAGTGCTGCCATATGCCTCTAGTCAACGTCGCTTTACATGATTGATTACTTGCGGTGTGCACTTGAGGAAGATAAAGGAACGGACCCTGGCGTTGACACGATCCCACATCTGTGCCTGTGCCTCGCAGTCCTTTCTGGTTGACTGTAACTCCCCTTCCTCTGCTTCCAGCCGTGGAAGCCCGACAACGATGAAATCAGCAAGGTCATATGACTCCAGCACAGACTCCATCATAACCTTCCATATGCCGTAATTGTTCCCGTCCAACTGACGGTCCACCGAGAACGTGGGGAGTGTTGGGATCTTCACATGCTTCTCCGCCATCTCTAACAAATCTGCCATCGCGGGGATGTAACTAGAAAGGGTGGGTGGGTGGGAAAAAAAACTTACACCTGCAAGTGGCTGTCCAGCAACTCAGCCCGCCGTCCTCTTGCTTCTTCTCTTCTCGAACAATCCACCAATCAGCAACGCAACAGTCCCCCTCTTGCTCAGAAAACTCCCAAGATCTATCAAGAGCCTAGGGCTCTGATACCATGTCAAAATACGCAGCGGAGATGATAACCAAATCTGAGACCACAAGAGCAAGTAGAGTGCAGAAAATAGACAGCACAAGAGGAGAGAGAGATGCATGTAACTCTGCTCTATATACACAAGATCCCGAAGTGATACAAGATGATATGACAAGGGGCTGTGGGGGTCCATTATATATGGACCCCAGGCAGCAGTCGGCCTGCTCCAGAGGCAGCCAACAAGTACAATATCTCCATGACCTACCACATAGACCAGTCGGCCAGCAAACATCAGTCGGCCAGCTCTGGACTGCAGTCGAGTACAGTCGGCCAGAAGATGTGTGTGCCTGCCAGCTCAGGACTGCCCCCCCCAAGCCACAGAAAAATGGGAAAAATGGGAAAAAATACGGGGAGTGAGGAAAAATGAGAAAACACCTACAAAGGGCGGGCACACCCACAACAGAAGCCCTGGTGTCTGGTAAAGACAGGAGATGACTTCTAACAGAAGCAGCGGTTCACACACTGTAATTCCACCGGTTGGTGTGTAATGTTTGGTTGAACACAATGCCAATCAATACACTTAAATACACTAAGATTTAATGGACATCAAGCACAATACAAAATGTAATTTGCTGAATTGACAAGAGACGCACAATGAGCCGGAACAGCCAGCCCTCCATCAAATAATGTATATTTATCTTGGGAGAATTAAGTACTTAGCATTACAGGCATTTTCGACCACATTTCCATACCAATACATATGAAAACAATATTGCAATTAGGTTTTCAGCCAAAACACCAAAAATTAAAGTAAACAAATGGACCATTTTGCTGAATTTGAGCCATTGGGAGGAGAGAAGAAGTGTAGAAAATACAGCCATCTAACCCCGCTCACTTTTGAGAAGAAAGGAGAGAGAGGGAGAGAGGTGTCCACCCAGAAAACGTAAGTGCAAAGGGGTGTAAGGTGGAGCTTACTTTGGACAAAGGGATAAGGCTTGGGCACCTAGACATTGAGTTGTGACCGCCTCAGGACTTCAGTAAGTGTGTACATAGGGCTAGTCATAATTTATAAGTGAGTTTTGGTCGCACTTATAAATTAACACTAAGTCCTAAGAGATAAATTAAAGCAATTTGACGAATACTTACAACTTGTCCAAATGCAACATAACCATGTCAGTAGATAGTTTCACACGCACAATTCACAGGTGGGCGTCCCCTTACCCAGAGCTACACATTGGTCATGCAAGCATGAAAACAACATGCAAATTTAATTTGCAGGCAAACACATAAAGATACTATGCAATGCAACATTGGTATATCCCCATTCATGAGACTATACCCAAGGGATGTTTCCGGGCAATTACATGAGGTACCAGACCTAGCGGAAAACCAATCCTCCGAGCATTTCCGAGTATGTACACACAAGCACAAGCCCTCACGAAAAGCCCAGTCCAACAGATATTTCGAACATGTATACACAAGCACAAGTCCCAATGGAACATCCAATCCCAAACATGACATTTCGGGCATGAACACATCAAGTCCTAGCAAAAGATTATTTCCACAGTATCACATGACACGCGTCAATCCCATGCATAAGCATAAACCAACAGCCATGGACACCAGTCCAATGCATACACATCGTGAGAAAGCAAGGGTGGACCATTTGGGTGGCCAAATGGTGACATTCCCCCTGGCTTCTAAACAGTTATCCGTAACTGAAAAGCATCCAAACACGTCTAAAGCAAGTGGAGAGGCAATCTCTAAAGAACTCTTCATCTACCCATTTAACATCAATGGAACGATAGTTCTTGAACCTCACAAGGTAACACCTGACAAGTTTGCCTTCAATAAGCTTGCGTTCCTTGTGATATACAATCTATTCTAGTTGCAAAATCTCCTACTACTGGTGTATCCTCAATGACCATTTCACCGGGCTCCGGCCCTACATACTTGCAAAGGAGACTCACATGAAAAGCATTGTGTATATGCCAATGACTAGGTAATGCCAACCTGAAAGCCACTTCATTGATCTTCTTGATCACTCGAAAAGGCCCATAGTACTTGGTTGTGAGCTTAGGATATGCACCCTCTTTGCCATGCCTCTTCCTAAGTCTTGCTTTCTCAAATTTCAACAACTCCCAATCATTCTCTTTGACATCTAATTGCCTTCTATGCTTGTCGATAGCCCTTTGTTTGTCCTGTGACCTTGCAATGGTTGTCCGCACCTAAGCAAAGGCAATATCCAGGTCTCTTACATACTCATCAGCTACAAATATCTCATCCTTTGTCCGAAGGATGGGTGGAAAAACCACCTTACCATAAACAATCTCAAACGTGGCCTTTTCCATAGATGCATGCACTCTGTTGTTGTATGCAAATTTCACAAGCGGTAAGTATCTCTCCCACGAAGACTTTTAATCCACCACAAAACATTTCAAGAGGTTCAACATAGCTGAATTTGCAACCTCAATTTGCCCATCCATTTGAGGGTGATAAGCTAATGAGAAATCCAATTTGGTTCCCATGTTATCAAACAAGGCCCGCCAAAAGAGACTTGTAGTCCTCGAATCTCTATCCTCTACAATGAACTTCGGCATTCCATGATGTTTGAACACCTGTGCAAGATATATCTTAACCATATGCTCAGCTTTGATGGTCTTCTTGACTGGCAAGAAGTGAGCTTGTTTGCTAAACCTGTCCACAATTGTGCAAATAGCATCATTACCCTGTTGGGTCATAGTAAATCCATAATGAAATCCCTTGCAATACTTTTCCATGGCTGCATGGGAATTGGCAATGGTTGGAGTAACCTTGGTGATCAAATTTCACCCTTTGACAAGTGATACATGCACGTATGTCCTTCCGCATACATGGGAAAAAGAAATACAGCTCAATCATGTGCATAGTAGACATTATGCCTCTATGAGCAGCATATGGAGGAGCATGGCACTCATCCAAAACCTTTTATCTCATGTTAGACACCACACATAGATAACCCTCTTTGATTACAAAGGAAGCATGTGCATGACCAGCCATCAAAGAGGGTTATCTTTCATAAGATAACCCTCTTTGATTACAAAGGAGGCATGTGCATGACCAGCCATCAAATCAAGCAAATTGTGACAAAAGCAGTATCTGTATGATACAAATCATGCATGGCAGATAAGTCTCCATGAGAGACAACCGAGATAGCTACTACATACGGCTTTCGTGACAATGCATCTGCCACTACATTCTTCTTTTCTAGGGTGTGCAAGTTCTGAAAATGAAACATAGAGAGAAAGTTAGTCATCCTCATATGCTTCCTAACAATTTAGTTTGGGTAAGAAAATACCTCAAATTCTGGTAATCTGTCTTCACAGTGAGATCAGCTCCAAGAAGGTAATGTTTCCATATGATTAGTACATGAATTACAACCAAGAGCTCTTTCTCATAAATGCCAAGAAAGAGATTCGTATCATGTAATCTATGGCTCTCATAAGCCAAAGCATGTCCCTCTTGATATAGGACAGCTCTTATGCAATTTCCAGATACATCACATTACACGCTGAATGGCTTTTGCAAATTTGGAATGATTAACTCTAGACCATGTATAGTTGCATCTTTCAATATGAGGAATGCACCTCTCTCAACATCAATCCATTTAAATATAGCCTAATCCATGCAAAGTGTCGAATGAGCCTGCGGTAGTAAGAGCATAACCCAGTAAAACTACGGATCTCATGTACCAATCTCAATTCAGGCCAATTCCGAATTACGTCAATCTTTACAGGAACCATTCGCACTGTCTTTGGACATAATATGCCCAAGATAGTGTATCTCTAACAAGAAGAACTCACTCTTCTTTGCATACAGAAAGAGTTTATGCTTACGGAGTTCTTCAAAAACAATGGCCAAATGAGCTCTATGCTCTTCTTCGGTCTTTGAGAAGACTAGGATGTCATCAAAAAAGATATCCGTACATTTCCTATACCTATGAAAAATGTAATCTATCATTTTATTGAATGTAGCCAGAGCATTCAAAGACCAAAAGGCATGACAAGATACTCATAAAGCCCAAATGTTATCTTGAAAACAGTCTTATGTACATCGTTGGGCACCACATGCACTTGATAGTACCGACTCTTGAGATCAATTCGGCTAAAACATGCCAATCCATCCAATTTGTCGGATATAAACCGATTCTTGATGGTGAACTGTGAGCTTGTTCAAAGCTCTGTAATCCACACACATACGAAAAGATCCATCCTTCTTTGGAACGAAGAGGACGGATGAACAACATAGCGAAGAGCTTGGCTGAACCAAACCCTTCTCAAGAAGCTCATTTACCTGTATCATGATCTCCTCTCTTGGAGATGCGCTCACACAATAGGCTGGCCTATTAGGCAGTGAGCTACCCGGCACAAGACCAACGCGATGATCTTCCGGACGTCCGGGTGGCAATGCATTTGGTAATTCATCAACAACAAAACAATCATTGTACTCTTGCAAAAATTTCAGCCTATCATTACTAAATGGATATGAACTACAATCATAACAAATCCAAAACGACCTAAGGGTCACTCACCAAACCTACTCCCTGTGGGGGTAATAAACCAACTACCCATAAGTCTTCCCATTACCCGTCTCAATCCAATGGAGCCAAACCTAAGAGGGCTCAACCTCAATTGACTTCAGATCAGAAGGTTAGTAAGGCAATAACAAAGGGGAAATTAACCCAAATGTGGCATCATACTGGAACAACAACCAATGTTTCTTTTGCCATACACTTAGGCATATATACTTAGACACTCCAAGCATGCAAGGTCCTAAGAAGTAGGCTGCTCCAACGAATAGGCCTGCACCTTTAATCTCTGCAGTTTAGTCACTAACAAGAACACAATGTCAAATTCAAACTAGGAGGGGCTAGGTAGAGTTTGTGTCTAACCTAGAGCATCACGGAGCTGGTTGGCAATAGCCCTACGTGCCCCAATACGTCTTTTATATTAATTGCAACTTCATATCCTCTCATAGGAAATTGCAGCACAACTCCCTCATCGCTGCCATTCCCATCATATGTCACTGTGAATAGTTCTCCCAAATCAGTGAGCTTGAGCACAAAGTGCAGATTCATCCAAGACGACACCATGTCTTCCTTGTTCATCACCCTTAAGAGTCTCAGTTTCTCTAGTTTGGTGCTCCACAAACTTGCAATAAAACACCATCGAACTCAAGAAGCTCATGGACAGCTTTTTGCAAAATGACCTCCGCCTTTGCTGAATCCATGGACATACCATCAGCGCTATGCCCTGTAAGTTGACCTTCAAGACAGATAAGCTTGAGTAAGTGGTCCTTTGGCAACTCAGCTCAAAAATCTTCAATGAACAACTAGCCATGGTCCATACTTCTACTAAGTCTTCCAGCAGCTCCAAAATTAAGATTCGAACATAGACAAGTTGTGGTAGCAACTTCCTGCACCAACCTCTTCACCCAACATGCTATAGGCCCATCGTGAAAAGGTAAAACACACCAAATTCCATATGGATTCATATGATCGAAGACAACCCCTTGTTGTGTGTACGATATTGGCGTACTAAACGATCACAGAGAGATTTTTTAAATGTAAAAAGCAAAGTAAACATTGGAAATGGAATCAAACCTGAAAGACAACGCGCAAGGAGCCTAGTTCAGGTTCCTTAGAAGTTGCACTGGTATGAGCGCACAGAGAAACCATGGCAACTGCAAAAATGAGAGCGCACGGGTAAAAAGTCCCCATTGCTGGATCTAAGCTTCCTCTGCCTGACAACTATACGTTCACCTAAGTATGGGAGGCTTATATTGCATAAATATATAACAAAATATATTAATAACATATAAGAATGATATGCTTTCATTAATAACATATAAGAATCATGTGCTACATTTTTGGCTCTCCCAATAATTAATTATACAGGAAGATCCCATTAAGTCTAAGGTTTGTGTGACAAAATATATTACATATTTTCAATGCCAAGATTTTGGTTGCAATTTCTGGTATATATTTCGAAGGTCTCAATCTTCAACTATGCCAAATGCACATGTCTAACCCCTCTCTCCCTTTGTCAAAAGCTCTCACATCTTTTCTCTATGTGCATCACAGTCGAGACGAGAGGAGGGTTTGAGGAAGGGGAGCTAAGGAAGCTCTTGGAGAAGAAGACGAGACGTGTTAGCATGAGAGAGCCAGAGAGCGACAAATGTGTGTGTGTGTGCGCGCGTGTGTGCAGGGAGGCAAAGTCTTCTCTCTCGCTCTTACTCAGATAAGAAGAGGTGTAGACCTCTCTTCTTTTACAGAAATGGGCACATGGAAAAAAACCTTAGCTTGCTCTCTCTCTCTCTCTCTCTCTGTGCAGGAGATGACGTATGTGTCACTCACTTGCATGGGGCAATGCCTACACTTGAAGACATAAAACAAAGATAGATGGCTAAGTTTTTTCTATCTTCTTCTCTTCTCTACAACCATAAACTAAAGACATAAGAGTACGTACTATAAGGGAAAGTACTTTTCTACTATAACATTCATTGGTCGATCCATAGTGTGGACCTGATTATATGAGCTGGTGCTATAACTATGCCATACTCTAGTAATCCAAATGTATATGTTGGTAACGCAGTGTGTCATCCGCTCGCGGTAGTACAGAAGCTATCACTCAGGCGGGTCATTAATGTTCCCCCGCTCGTTGAGCTCGATGTCTTAACACTTTCCCTTAAGCTCAACTCCACACACTATATTCTAAGTCAACTACTAAACTTGCGGAGCTTGTTTGTACCTAATGCCTTTATGAAGATGTTTGCTTGATCCTCTATGCTAACATATACCAGATCTACATCTCCCGCGCTAGAATCTTCTCTCTTATAAAGTGATAATGCACATTCTTAGCATGATATACTAGGTTATTGGCCACTTATGTTGTCAAAATAAATGACGATAGCCCTATCCATGGGCTCACCCATATCACCAAGTAGCTTTTGAAACCAAGTTACTATTGAAATATACGAAATCCAAGTATTAAGAGTGTGGTGGATTTGACTTTTATTTAGCCTAAGGTAGAAAGGAGTGTCTAGCATTGTGACACATGGCTGACATGCAAGAGCCTCATGTTTGTATATAGGTGTGTTATTTATTGTTGTATGGTGTGAGAGAGCTCACCACTTGGGTGAGAGTTATCTAGTTTATTTGGGTGCCACACATTGTGTCTACTCTCTCTCTCTCTTTTCCTCCTCACTCTATTGTTTGATTTATGAGTTTATTTCATGTGTGTGTGCAAGAGCTTGTGTGCTCTAGTTTCCCCTCATCTCATAATTTTAGCATGGTATCAGAGCCACTTTCCTTGTGGTTGTGAGGTTATGGGGTTTCTTTTTGTGATGAGTAGAAGAGTCTAATGGCTACTAGACTTCCCATGCTACAAGGAGTGTAGCATCTTCAACAGTGTGGCAATTTTACTTGGAAGAGGAGATTTAACAAAAGCTGCTTCAACAAAATTTAGTAAGAGATTCATTTCTTGCAATTGTATTTATTTGTATAAGGCAGCTAAAATGTGTGTATGTTGCCCAAAGCATTTGGGCACATGGAAAAGATTGCTTTGGTGAAGAAAAGCACTAATTTTTTGGTTAGATGCTCAAGAGATTAAGTGGGTTATTTTGGATGCTTTTATGCGAGAAAAGCAAGCCATGTTATTGCACAAAGGGGTGTGCAAATCAGAAAGCTCGTGACAAAGGGCTTTGCAAGCTAGAGGCAAATCAACATTACAGAGAAGCTATAGAAAAAGGTGGCTCCATATGGTGATGACAATGTCACCATTGCAGAAGGAGAAAAAGAGCACAGCCTGAAGAAAGCCGCATATGGTATTGGAGGTTGCCATGGGAGGTGTGGTAGGCAATGCAAGCAACAAAGGACTCTTGGCAAAGGAGGACTCTTAGCTATGAGAGATTGCAACAGCAGAGGCTCGCTTGAAACTGTAAAGGGATCAGCTTGAATACAAGTGAAAGAGGAGAAATAAAGCAGCATAGCTAGTGGTTGGCTACTTCAAACGGGCGGCTACAACACGAAAACACAGAGAAGACCGATAGAGACTCGACTACAGAGCAGAGAATTCAACGGACTGAACAATGTAGTGTTAATAGCTCACGAGATGGAGAATGGGGGTGGATGTCTAGATGACACACCTTGCAAAATGGAAAACTACTGGCCGAATAAAGTACTAGAGAATCTCATATTAGCCACCTTCGGGGAAAACATCCACATAGAGCAAGTGGGGCTTCCGAGTTGGGAGACATTGTGTGTCATTGTGTAGATGGAGAGCTGCATGAAGAGGCAGTGAGTCGTAACAGTGTTGGGCTTCAATTTTGCTCAGGAATGGCGTGAGCGTGACATTGGGCCCAGGGAGAGGTGATAGTCATAGCTGATTGCATAGATGGCAACTCAGCAAAAGCAACCACGTCTACTTTTGAAGATAACGTTAAGGTGTATTTGAGAGGGCAATCACTTGTGTGGTGTGAAGAAACCTGAGCATAAGCCCCTTTTCACATAGACGCTCCAAATCTTTCGTTTAAAAAAACTTATAATTGTACCCATACACATATAGATACAAATTCACATGGATTTGTTTAAGCACGACATGTTTGATCATGATGTGTTAGATGTTTTTGATACTTATGATACACAAAAGCAATGAGGTGATGTTGCAGGCATCAAGGATGAATATGCATGTGTACGATGATGGTCATTTATGACGACTCGTTTTGGCTTGATGATGATGATTGCATTGGGAGATGATGCACATAGATATGATTGCATTGATGATAATGCATTTGCATGGGATGATGCACCCAAGTTGACAAAAGAACAAATTTTGGAAATTTGCCTAAAGCCACTTAAGGAATTCAAAGCAATGGGCGTGAAAATCAATTGGCAGATCACTAAGGATGGTGAGATAAAAAATCATTGAGGGCTATTTGGTATGATGAAGTCAACACATATGTGATGCATGATGATACATGTGACAGTATGGTTTGCAGTGATATTTGTTTTGATGCTTTGGATAAGTAAGAGAGTATGATGCATGATGTATATAGGAATGATGAGGCATGTGATGTTAAGACTGAATGCATGGATAGCATTCACATGTTAGAGCATGATCTTGTAAAGTAAGCTCATTGATTGGATCGAGTACATGCATGTGCACTCAAGAGGTTCTAGGTTTGGAAACCTGGATGAGTACATCAATTCATGGTGTCGGCATGTACATCGAGCTTGGACGAAGACCCATGAGGGGGGGAATACCCTCAATGGTGATATTCGTGACATCACCATCTACATTGACATTGATTACATCCTACCCACACATGATTGATGTATCCTTGTACTTTAACTTGATGCTCTGTAAAAGAGCGAATCACATATATCACATCATTTCCACATTATGTGAGTTTGAGAAATCGAGCATAGGTTAAGGGGGGGACCTAGCAAGAATAAGGAATACTTGTATTTCAGGGGGGAGGTGTTGAAATATAGGAAATCCAAGTATTAGAAGTGTGGTGGATTTGATTTTTATTTACCCTAAGGTAGAGAGGAGTGTCTAGCATTGTGACACATAGCAGGACATATGGCTGACATGCAAGAGCCTCATGTTTGTATATAGGTGTGCTATCTATTGTTGTATGGTGTGAGAGAGCTCACCACTTGGGTGAGAGTTATCTAGTTTGTTTGGGTGCCACACATTGTGTCTACTCTCTCTCCCTCTCTCTCTCTCCCTTATCACTCCATTGTTTGATTTATGAGTTTATTTCATGTGTATGTGCAAGAGCTTGTGTGCTCTAGTTTCCCCTCATTTCATAATTTTAAGAGTTACCTCACAAGCTGCCATAGCAGCACCTTTGTACTCTGGTTCTATACTCGACAAGGCAACTGTCAGTTATTTCTCATTGCTCCAACTCACAGCAGCAGCACTAACATAAAAGCCATTTGTAGCTCTCTTATCTTTGCAACACTACTTGCTTAATCAACATCTGTGTACCCATGTAGTTGTATCTCTATGCTAGCCTTATATACCTCCATAATCAATTATGGACTTTATGTACCTAAGAATTTGTTTAGCCACATCCAAGTGTGGCTTCCTAAGGGCCTGCATAAATTGACTCATAAGTCCAACAAGATAACTCAAATCTGGCCTAGTAATGGTCATATAGATCGAGCTACCCACTATGTGCATGTACATAGTGGGGTGCTCTAAAAGCTCACCTATATCCATGGAAGCTTTGTGTTTTGCTCCAATGGCATTAAAATAAGCTTATAGCCTATTATCATACTATACTTGGATAATATGTCCATGGCATATTGCCTTTATAACATGAGGTGATCTCACTGCCTCTATAGCGAAAAAATATCGTAGCTCATCCAAATCATTTATCTCCAACTTCTGCTTTAAAAGCATCCTGATGTCCTACATATTAGCATCACTATCATGAGTGATTATCAAGTTATCCACATAAATGACTAATAGCATGATCCCTTTATTTCTCTTTTTTACGTAAAGTGAAAAATCTACATTGGATATTAAAATCCAATGGTAACAAGATACTCCCCCGATATTTTTGGTTACTCGTATCACACGAGTGGTAGGTTTATAACATCTATAACCTTTTTGCTCCTCCAAAGCATAACCAATGAAATGCATTTCTCTACCTTTGAATCCAACTTTGTTTTCACTTTATCGGGAACATGTACATATGCAATATATCCAAACACTTTAAAGCGAGACACATCTGGTTTTACGCCTATAAACTTCTGTTTAGGCATCATGCAATGAATAGCTATAGTGAGGATCATGTTCATAGCAGTTACTACTACTTCAATAGCCCAAAAATAATCTGGTATATTCTTTTCAAACGTGAAAACGTGCCTATTTTGTAATGTGACTACTTTTCCTTTCTTCAACACCATTCAGTTGTAGAGTATACCTGCATGCAAACTTTTGATTCCCTGCTTTCTCAAGAAATCAATGAACTCATTGGAAAAATACTCTTCCCACTATTTGATCTTGGGTATTTTATTTGCACACCTTTTTCCTTCTTAACTAAGGCTTTAAATCTCTAAAAGTGATTAGACACCTCATTTTCTCCTTTATGAAATAAACTCATACTTTCCTAGTGTGATCATCAAATGAATGTAACATAATACTTGTAACCTACAATTGTTAAATTTATTAGAAAAATACTATCCCCTGTCATCTAATCTCAGGCATTTTGTTTGCATACCTTTTTCCCTCGACCAAGGCTTTAAATCTATGAAAGTGCGCAAACACCTCACGTTTCTCCTCCATGATATAAACCCACACTTTCCTAATGTGATCATCCATGAATGTAACATAATACCTGCAATACATCCAAACACTTTAAAGCGAGAGACATCTAGTTATTAATGCTTGTAAACTTCTATTCAGTCGTTGTCATGCCATGAAAAGTTGCACTAGGAGTCATGTTTTCATTATGAAAAAAATAATTGCTACTACTTCAGTAGCCCAAAAATAATTTGGCATATTCTTTTTAGACATCAAGACACATGACACTTCTACAATGTGCCTATTTTTCCTTTCTGTAACACCATTCTGTTTGTAGAGTATACCTACAATTAACACCATTCTGTTTGTAGACCTACATGTAACACCATTCTATTTGTAGAGTATACCTTCATGTAACACCATTCTGTTTGGAGAGTGTACCTACATGTAAACTCTTGATTCCCTACTTTCTCAAGAAATCATTGAATTCATTGAAAAAATAATTTTCCCCCACCATCTAATCTTAGGCATTTTATTTACATATCTTTTTCCTTCTTGACTAAGGATTTAAATCTCTAAAAGTGAGCAAACTCCCCTTTATAAAATAAAACCACAATTTCCTAGTGTGATTATCAATGAATGTAATATAATACCTGTTACCATATTATAGTAGTGATGTGTGTGAACACACTTAGGACCGCCGGGGCACTTTTTCCCTCACTAGGAGGTTTTTTCCCCCGTGCATTGTATATACGCCCATTATCTTTTAGGGTTGGTTATCTTTCATTTTTGGCACTCATAATACACTACAGTGTTGTGCTCAAGCTTCCTCATCTTCTTGAAGTTGTGTGTGCATTCCTGCAACCCTAATTCCAACAATTGGTATCAGAGCAGGCTTCCTCCTCCCGGGCAGCATCACCGGCACCTGCCGCTTCATCTCCTCCGATTGCAACGAGGTTTCACGAGCGTCTGCAGGTTAGTATATGCCGTGGGAAAGCCCGTAGGGCTTGTTCGTTTCAGAATTTTGATCTGAAGTCATTTCGCCCTCCGTTTTTGCATTCCAAGTACTGCGCAGGCAAAATCGTCCTACTGTGCAGATTTTCTGTCAAGATTAAAATCTGCAGGACAGGTGCCCATTCGTCTGTTTTGGGCTGTGCTATATAGCACAGGTCGATTTTATACAGGTTTACCTCTTACAGACAGCATTTACATCTAGTAGTACAGTCATTGGCCATGGCTGACAACAATGATGTATTCCGCATGTTGGCTGCTGAGGATAAGTTGGATGGCACCAACTATCCATTGTGGGCATATATGATGCGACATGTATTGGTAGCAAAGGGGTTATGGAACATTGTGCAGGGTATTGATGCACGTCCTATTGTGGCTGGGAATGCTGCAAACACATCAGAAACAGGTACTGTTGATGATGGTGCAGGCACAAGTGCTGTAGCAGCTGTTCGAGAACCACCACTTTCAGTAGAGCAGATTCGTTGGGATGGTAGAGATGCGCAGGCTCATGCCTTGATTGCACTGTCTGTCAAACGTACCATTATCCCACATATTCGCTCCTGCAGGACTTCTAAGGATGCTTGGGATGTACTTGCCACATTGTATCAGGCAAGAAATGAGGCTCGTGTTGCTTACCTCCGAAAACAGTTGGAGAGTGAGCATATGAACGAAGGTGATTCTATGGATAGCTTTTTGACAAAGATCAAGGATTTCAAAGAGCAGCTCATTTCTGCAGATGAAATCCTGTCAGACAGTTCACTTGTGCAGACTGTTTTGAATGGTCTACCAGATTCTTATCAGGGTTTTGCTTCCACTCTTCGCTTGATGATGAAAGGCAATCCCAATGCCTTATCATTTGAGGAGTTAGTTTCTGTTTTGCTGCAAGAAGACCAGTCAAGGCAAAACAGGAATATTATGCGTGTCGCAGATCAAGCTTTCGTTGCTAGTCAGAGAAGCGGGAAAGGTAAAGCTGGCTTTTCTTCTAGTAAGCAGAAATCTGCAAATGCTGCGCAACCAAAAAAGGAAGACAAAGATGAGAAGAAGGGTGACAAACAGAAGACATTTTGCAAGTACTGTAAGGGAAATGATCATGTCATCAAAGCGTGTCCTAAGCTGGCTGCGAAAGAGGCTAAGAAGAAAGAGGCTGGTATGGCTGTTGCAGATGCCTCTCCTTCTAACAATGAATCTGCTAATGTTGTTCAAGATACAGAATGGGCATTCAATGCGCAGTGCAGTTATGACCCATCTTTGCATGACACATGTATGTCTGCAGTAGATTCAGATGTATGGTACTTTGACAGTGGTGCCACTAAGCATATCACCTCGCAGCGCAGTTTATTCACTTTCCTTGAGTCTGCTCCCACAGGGAATACTGTCACTTGTGCCAATAACTCCTCTTATCCCGTTAAAGGAGTTGGACAGATTGTGCTGAATGTTGCAAATTGCAACACCTTTACACTTTTTGATGCATTGTATGTGCCAGGGATCAAAAAGAATCTGCTGTCAGTCTCCGCATTTGCCAAAACAGGTTTGGTTGTAAAATTTGTGGATGACAGATGTACTGTTCATGATCTCTCTTGTGGTGACATCATTGTAGCATCTGGTTCACTATGTCGAGGGCTGTATAAGCTCAATATGGATGGCAAATGTGTAGAGGATTCAGCATGTGCTATTATGGATACGCAGGCTATTTCAAATGCAAAACTGTGGCATGCACGTTTTGGTCATCTGAATTTTGCAAGTTTGCTGCGCCTGCAGAAATCTGAAATGGTGTCTTCTTTGCCTAAGCTTGAGGCACCTGTCAAGCATGTTTGTGAGGGCTGCATATTGGGTAAAATGCAGCGTGCTTCCTTTCCCAAAGATGGATCAGTGAGAGCTGAACGCAGATTGCAGCTTGTTCACAGTGATGTTTGTGGTCCCATGCAAACTCCATCATTTGGAAACTACCTTTACTTCGTGACTTTCATTGATGATTTTACTAGGCATGCATGGGTATATCCTTTGAAGGCAAAGTCCGAAGTGTTTTTGTGCTTCAAACAGTTTTTGGTTATGGCTGAAAATGTGTCAGAAAGTAAGATGGGCACCCTCCGTTCAGATCGAGGGGGGGAGTATATGTCTTCAGAATTTAATGCATTTCTGGCTGAGCGTGGGATAAAACACCAATGTACAGTGCCGTATACACCACAGCAAAATGGTGTGGCTGAGAGAAAAAACAGGTCTCTCATGGAAATGGCAAGATGTATGGTTAAGAGTCAAAGTCTACCACATGGTTTTTGGCTTGAGGCTGTCATGTGTGCCACTTATGTACTAAACAGGTGTCCCACCAAAGCATTACAGGTTGTCACTCCATATGAGGCTTGGCATAGCCGCAAGCCATCTGTTGGCCATTTACGTGTTTTTGGTTGCCTGGCATATGCATTAGTGCCTGTGCAACATCGCAGAAAATTGGATGACAAAGCTGTCAAATGTATTTTGTTGGATATAGTGCTGAGAGCAAAGGCTATCGTTTGTATCATCCACAGACAAAGCGCATTTTGGTTAGCCGTGATGTTGTATTTGTGGAAGATGCAGTTCAGCCCTTGGTTTCATGTACTAAGGAGACAGATATCAGCTCACGTGATGTCTATGATACATTGTTGCCTCTTTTCAGTGGTGCACAGTCAAGTGCAATACCTCATGAGGCAGTTTTTCAGCCTATGCAGGTTTTAAATGATGGCACAGATCAGCCTATATCTGATGCAGATGTGCATGATGCACTTGAGGATGAGAGACAAGAGATTGAGGGCTCTAGGAACATGCCTAGATGGCTGGTGCAGACTTTGCGTGACAGCAAGTTGGATGCCCCTTTGTCTAGTCGCACTCGTTCTGGCTCTCATGGTGCCTCTTATGCGTCAGATTGTTATGCATTGGCTGTTTCTAGTATGTGCGATGAAAGTGAGCCTGTTTCATTTGATGAGGCACAAAGTTCAGAAAATTGGATGGCTGCTATGCAAGCAGAATACGATGCTATTATGAAGAATGGTACATGGTCTTTATGTGACTTGCCCCCTGGCAAGAAGGCCATTGGCACTAAGTGGGTATACAAATTGAAGCGTAAGCCTGATGGCACAGTGGATCGCCATAAGGCTAGGCTTGTTGCAAAAGGTTATGCTCAAGAGAAGGGCATTGATTTTGATGAGACTTTTGCTCCCACATGTCGTATGACCACTGTTCGTAGCATCTGTGCATTAGCAGCTCATAATGGTTGGAATGTACATCAGCTGGACATAAAGACTGCGTTCTTAAATGGAGATTTGCATGAGGAGGTGTATGTATCGCAGCCTCGTGGTTTTGTTCAAAGAGGGCAGGAAAACAAAGTGTGCAGGTTAAAAAAGGCTTTATATGGTTTAAAGCAAGCTCCACGAGCTTGGTATGAAAAAATACATGCATATTTGACTGCACATGGGTTTCAGAATAGTCCAACAGAAAGCACTTTGTATGTTAAACGTGTGGATGGTGTACATCTAATCATTGCTCTCTATGTCGATGACATGCTGCTCACAGGACCAAATGAGAATCATATTGCTGATTTTAAGGCTGATTTGAATGCCTCTTTTGAGATGTCAGATTTGGGGCATTTGCATCATTATTTGGGGATACAATTTAAGCAGTGTGATGGAGGTATTGCTTTGTGTCAGACAAAGTATATTGAAACATTGTTGCGGAGATTTGGCCTTGAAGACTGCAAGCCTATTGCTACTCCAATGGAGACAGGTTTGAAGTTGAGTCTTCATGATGCTGGAGATCACTTTGATGTCACACTCTATCAGACAGCTGTTGGTTGCCTCATTTATGTATGCATTACGAGGCCAGACATTCAGTTTGCAGTCTCACAGGTGAGCAGATTTATGCATAGCCCAGGCATTAAGCATTGGCAGGCAGTGAAGCGTATCTTTCGCTATTTGAGTGGTACTCGGCATCTTGGGTTGTTTTATCCCAAGGGGGGATCATTGCCGCCAGATTTACATGTTTTTTCAGATTCTGACTGGGCTGGTTGTTATGACACACGCGTGTCCACGAGTGGTTTTTGCTTCATGCTTGGAAGCTCATGCATATCATGGTTGAGCAAGAAGCAGCCTACTGTGGCCACTTCTAGTTGTGAAGCTGAGTACAGGGCAGCTTTCACAGCTACGGTTGAGTGTGTGTGGCTCAGACGCCTTATGGCTGATTTGGGTGTTGGGCAGCCATCTGCCACCACCATCTTCACTGACAGTCAGAGCGCATTGGCAGTTGCGCGGAACCCAGTGTTCCATGCTCGTACGAAGCACATTGAGGTGCACTACCATTATGTCAGGGAGAGACTCTCTGCAGGAGAGATCAGTTTGGCTTATGTGCCAACACAGGATAACCTTGCAGACCTTTTCACAAAGGCTCTGCCTCGTGAAAAGTTCGAAGCTTTTCGCAAAGCTTTGGGCTTACTCCCTTTTGTGGATTCGTCCACATAGCTAGACACTTCCCTATACATGAGTGCTAGCTCTTGTTCACCGCATCACTCCAGGGGGGATTTGTTACCATATTATAGTAGTGATGTGTGTGAACACACTTAGGACCGCCGGGGCACTTTTTCCCTCACTAGGAGGTTTTTTCCCCCGTGCATTGTATATACGCCCATTATCTTTTAGGGTTGGTTATCTTTCATTTTTGGCACTCATAATACACTACAGTGTTGTGCTCAAGCTTCCTCATCTTCTTGAAGTTGTGTGTGCATTCCTGCAACCCTAATTCCAACAATACCTACAACCTTGTTTGGTTGGTCCTTCTCATATATTTGAATGTATAACATCCAATGGCCTTGCACTGACATGCTTTTCACGTGGGAAAGCATGTTGCCTGCTTACCAATCTGGCATGCTTCACATGCTTTATGTGTACCATCAACCTTAAACTTTGACAAACATGTAATAATACTTTGGGCCTACATAGACTTCTATCGTTGTATATTCACGAGCAATGCACTTGTGCCATATGTCAATATCTACAATGATACCTGTCCTATACGCAAACATGGCTGCCTTCACCTCAGGCATGTTAACATTTAAAGTAAACATGGTTGCACAAACATGGTTACCTTCACCTCAAGCATGTTAACATCTAAAGTAAACATTCTGCCATTTTTTGTTACCCTTTGCAACAACCAAGTGGCACCGATTTTTGAAGTCTTCCACAAAACATCCTTTAAGATTAAACCTCATTTGTAAACCTTGCTTAACCATCTATCCAACAAAAACCAAGTTCTTCGTAATATTTGAAACATGAAGTACTTCTGCCAAGTACTTTATTTTGCCATCCTACAATGGCACTTTACCAATATGCGCAGTATCATTATCCATTTCCACATAGCCTGATTTTTTCATTTTTTATATATCTCTAAATCACTCACCATGACTGGTCATGTGGTCAGAGGTGCTAGAATCTGATTACTAAATATCTCTTGATCTTGACACATCTCATATCGCTGGAACTGAGATGTGTGATGCATTACAAACAACTGCTCACTTTTGTCATCGCCCTGTTTACTTGATGATGCATAGTTGCCTTGTTGTAACTTTTCACTTTTGATATCATGGTCATTCAGCTACCTAGGATAGGGGGGATGGATTGATCAGAGAGTGGAGTTTTCGGGGCTCCCGAACCAGTGCTTTATCTGCAGGCAGGTCGGCCACTTGGCTAAGGCTTGTTGGGCCAAGGCCTGCCCTGGCAGGAGACCCCGACCTTCAGCGGAGCAGCAGGCCCCCGATGGTCCGCCCACAGATGCGGCTTGGCAGGCAGCCTCCGGGACACCTGCTCAGCCTACAGAGACCTCAGAGCGGCAGCCTGGACAGGGGCGCCGTCGAGGGAGATAGCCCCAGCAGCATGCCCAGAGACCGATGCAGCAGCCACAGTCTCAGCATCACTGGGTTCCCGTGAGGAATAGCTTTGCTCCCCTATAGGAGGAGACCCCAGCGTCGACTGAGGACCAGGAGATGCCCTTCGCCCCCACCCCCATCCCCCATCCCCCCCTCCCGCCTCGCTTCCACCTTCAACTCCTCCCGTCCCTGCTTCGGTTTTGGCAGCGGCTCCTTCTCCACCCCCTCCTCCCCCCCTGCTCGCCTCAGCTCCCCGGGAGGCCCTGGCAGTTCCCTGGCGCTCACCTGCAGTCCGTCGGCGGTGGGGACACTAAGCACCGACCTTGCTCGAGCACTGCAGAGGAGACTTACCATGCTGATTCGGGCTTCACGGATATCCTCTATCCGCAATCAGCTGAGTCGTCTCGACACTAGACAGCGCTCAGAGGCTTTTGATTATTCCTTCACACGGCTTTTTGGAGCGGAGGGCCCCCATGAGCCAGCACCCATCAGAGTTCATGTAGTGATACCTCCGGCCCGAGGGGAGGAGGCACTTGATTCAGCGGTGGCCTTCTCATTCCCTCTCTGTGGCCCTAGCGACCGGGAGTGAACTATGGATCTTGCTCTTAGCACTTTGAAGACTCAGGCAGTTGAGTTTTCTCACCATGTGAGCGATCTGGAGGTGACAGACGTGATAGGCCGACTATGGGAGTTAGCTCATTTTTTCTTTGATCTCGGGAGTGTGGATGCCTTCGGGATTTGACATTTGGTGGTTCGCATAGTGGCAGACTTAGCACGCGACCCTGGATATGTATGCATACACGTGGTTGCTTTGTCTGAGCAGGAGGCAGTCGCCATGGGACACAGCCACCCACTGGCGCCTGGTCCGAGATTCTTGCAGCACACCGAGTGGGCAGATTCGCAGTAGCCGCGCTCAGATGGGGACTATTCTCCATCCAAGCCACTTGCGAAGGCCTGTCGTACGGCTGAGACAGCCTCCACCTCAGGAGGCCATCCATGAGGATCATCTCATGGAATGTACAGGGCCTTGGCGGCGCACACTAAATCTAGGTATACATAACCCTGTGGTTGTTCTATAAACACCTCTTCTTGTAACTCTCCATTCAAGAAAGCATTCTTGATATCCATTTGATGTAATTCCCAACCTTTAGATGCAGCTAATGAAATCATAGATCTTATAATAGCCATCTTAACCACATTGGGCTAAATGTCTCATCATAATCAAGTCCATGAGTTTGTGCATAACCCATGGCAACTAACTTTGCCTTATATGTTTCCATGGATCCATCAGACTTACATTTGACCTTATAAACCCATTTATAACCAATCACATTCTTGCTATTTGGCAACTTAACCAAATCCCGTGTGTCATTATGTACCCATGTGTCCATAGCTTTGTCCCAAGCTTCTTTGTCGATAGCCTCATCAAAATAAGTAGGCTCCACCATAGATGTCGTATATGCATAATTCATAGCATATCCTCTATATGTCAACCTCTATACTAGATATCTCACCCTTTGTGACCTCCTCAATAATAACACACCATAGATGTGCATATCCTCTATATGTCAACATCTGCATTGGATATCTCACCCTTTGTGACCTCCTAAATGGTTGCGGGTCACTAATGAAATTCATGAGCTCTAGTATGTGGCAGTATATACCTGTCATGGTGGTTTACACCTAGAGTCCTAATCACTAGAATTTCTAACTTTTATCAAGACTCTCCAAGCTAGATGATTCATAACTTGCATTTCCAATGCCAATGCCTTCAACCTTCTCCTTGCCTTTATCCAATGCATTACTCTCAGTGCTCACATCATGTCGCAATCTCCATGCACATGAACTCATATTATTACTACTAGATGTCTCATGTGGCCCAAAGATACTCTAGTAGACTCCGATGAGTGCACATCCACATTGGCATCAATGTCATCAACCATAAAACTCTCACTTTCCTTGTACCAACTAGTCATCTCATCAAATATCACATCATGACTAATGAGAGGACCTATTTTGTCACTAGATTATAATACTTATATGTTGTTCTATCGTTTGCATACCCAATGGACTCACACTTTTCTACTTTGCGAATCCAATTTTCTTCTCTTCTCACCAAGCACATATACATAAGCCACACAATAAAAAAACTTTCAAGTATCCATGTCAAATCTATAGCCAGTCATCCTCATCTCTAGTGTACTCTCATGAATAGTTATTGTAGGTGTCTTGTTTAACAAGTACACTACTGTGTATGCTTTTGCTTAATAGTACTCCTCATTAAGCATGGCTCATGGTATCTCACCAATGATTCTATTCTTTTTCTTAGCAACTCCATTTTGCTTGGGTATGTACATGCATGTAAGTTTCCTTTGTATCCCATGATCTCTCAAGAAATCATCAACAAGTGCATGTGAGGTGAACTCAGCTCCACAATGTGTCTTCAAACATTTAATCCACTGTCCATATTACTTCTCAACATATGCTTTGAACTCTCTAAACTTCCCAAATGCTTCATCTTTTTCTCTCAAGATATAGATCCATGTTATTCTATTATAGTCGTCAATGAAAGTGACATAATACTTACAACCATTTGTGGATTGGGGTTTGTGCTGGCCCTCGAATATCATTATGAATGATTTCCAAATCCCCCTTACTCATTTGAACATACTTTGGAAATGAAAGTCTTTCCTACTTCCCCAACTGACATGCATCACATACATGATTCTTCCATCATACTTGAACCTTGGTAAACCACCAACAATCCCTTTGGTTTGCATAGAATTTAGCTTTTGGATATTCACATGTCCAATCCTCTTATGCCATATATTCAATGTCCTACAAAATGCCTTGGTTATGTGAAAACGTGGCTCCTGAATACTTGCATCCAAAGAGAATAGCCTTTATTCCATTTGTCCCTTTGCAATGGGCTTATATCCATTCTTGAAGTCCTCAACAAAACAATCATACTCACTCATGCATCTTCAATGGCACACTTCCAATATGAGTGATACAATACAGTAACCATATATCCCTATGTTTGTGTGGGTAACTTTCTATCAAACCATTCACCATGACATGTCGTATAATTTGGTGCACCAGAATACATGTACCAAGTATCATCTCCTTCACTATGTGAAATCATTGTGCCCACATCACATGCTTTATATTAAATATAAATGATTTTCATTACCATGACCTACTTGCTTGGAGGATGCATTGTTACCATGCTTAATTTTGCCACCTTGCAAATCATTTTTCTTCTTATAATATTCTTTGGCCATATGTCCAATCTTACCATAGCAGTGACACTCAATGCCACTTCCATACTGCTATTGAGGTTTCTATCTATCTCTTCCTCTAGAATTTGAGCTCCCCTTGCCCAAGAGTATGACTCTCTACATTAGGGGGCATTTGAGCATAAAAAGGGCCCTATAAGGATCCCTAATTTTAAGGAATTAAGACTAATTTTATTGGGGCTTAAGGAGACAAAGCTCATAATAATGAATCCTACTTTTGGGCCTAAAAGTAAGGGATCTCTCTAATTTTGGAGCTAGGATTCTCTTTCTAGCTATTAAAACCCCTACTAGCATGATCACTGATATCTACGCTTTCAATCTTATTTACTCCACTTTAATAGTTGTATTTCAAATTCCTCCCACATTCCTAGATATGACATAACATCCCAACTATTACAAAAATCAAAAAATAATATAACACCTTGAATGCTCTTTTTCTCTAGTTTCTATGTGCTATAAATTGTGTCAAGTTACATTAACTACAGGAACCCTTGGCTCTGTCTCTTCACCTGTCACACCAGATTCTAAAGCCCATTACCTTTTAAGAAGTTTGTCATGCGGTACTTACAAATCTAGAAGTTGTTCTTGACAATACTTTCACCATAATTTTATCTGGACACCATCACTTATCTTGGCCAAATACAATGCTTCAACAAGTACACTCAACCAATCAATGTAATGCAATAGTACAATATTAATCGCTAATACATATACATGCATAAATCCTATCAATGTAGTGTTAACACCACTTGTACATTCACTTGCTCAATGCAAAAACATGCTAAAAATCATTCTCAAACCATTTACATGTCAACATTGCACTCCATATGCTCATTTGCTCCATACATACACATATAGTTATATTAGGCATCAAGTAGAAGCCTAAAAATTATCTAGCCAAATTTCTATAAGATCCAACTCAATCCTCTCTTACAACAATCTATAAATCATCTTCTCAAGAGCTTTCCAATACCATTTAGAAATAGCAATTGATTTTTGTTAACCTATGAGACGGACATTGAGATGTACTATGTTTTACGTCATGCAATTAATTTAAGTATTTTGAGTCATGGGCCGGGCTTGTCGGCACCATATGTAAAGGATAAAGGGATTGGCTGATCGCCGATGAGAGACGATCTATTGCGGAAAACATGCGGGGATGCCTGAGAGAGAACCTAGAAGTAAGGCGGTACAAGTGGCCAAGCTCACTCATAACTTCAGTGGTAACGAAGATGTTAGGAAGCACATTGAAGTTTTTGAACACATGTGTGAATCCTTTGGAAGAGCACAATGAGCTACATAAATGTAAAGCCTTAGGCTTAACCTTGAGTGGAAAAGCTAGAGATTGGTATCGAACTTTAAGGGTTGAAGAGTGTACTCACTATCCCACTCTCAAGAGATTGTTCTTGAAAGAATACATGTTGAGATATCGAGCTCGTCTAGTGAGGCGGTGGACACTAATGACTCGCTTGGGGGATAGGCCCCACACTTACACCACTGGCATGGTTGGTGAGATCATGGGTGATATGCAGCCAGTGGGATGACAGGCTGTGGACAGCTATTCTAGAGACTGGCATAGTTATAGCGCCAGCTCATTTAGTTGGGTTCACACTATAGAGAACCCGTGTATGTATTGGTTGAGTACCTTTTATATTGTGTACTCTTATCTTGTATATGGTGTGTTGAGTGTTGAGTGAAGAAGAAGAAGATTTTCAGCCTCTCACCTTGTGTGTTCTCTATTAGGGTTTTGTGAGTGTGTGTGTGCTTGCAAGAGCTCAAGCTCTCTTCCCTCCTACATCTTTTCATGGTATCAGAGCCAGGTTCGTGCTAAGGGCTGAGCTGCAAGCAAGAGAACCACAGGAAACGGTACGAGGGTAAGAGCTTCAACTACTCTTCCCTATTTGTGTTGGTGACTACACTCTTGTCGGGAGCTCTACGGGAGGCACCGGCAAACGACCTCTGATTGAGGAGCTTTCTTCGCGAGAGTAAAGCTATAGGGCAACTATACTATCCCATCGGGCGAAGTTTTTATGGGCCAAAAATGCGTTTCGGGCGCGTCTGGACCTCCGTTTTTCAGAAAGCAGGCAATTTCGAGCACTGCGGGTAAGTCATGGATTCTCTACAGAACTCTATTTTAAGAACTGCAGGAAGACAGATTGGCTATGCAGACACTGTGGGTGCTGCAAAGAGGTCAACAGTTGCCATTGGGTGTATGTATGCACATTAAAGTCACTGGTTATGACATTTGAGAGTACTATAATACCGTTGCAGAAAATACAGCAGTTTGTGCAGGACAAACCAGAGTGCTGTTTCTGGTAAAATTGTGTGTATACCAAGATGTCAAATGATGGGATAACCTAGACTGTGGCTGAGAAGCTTGATAAGAATAACTTCCATGCTTGGAGGTTCAGGTTGACAAATTTCCTGATGGGAAAGGGCTATTGGGACTACATAGAAGATGAGCATGAAGAGGCACGAGAGATACCGGACATAAATCAGACTGCCTACAGATGTGAAAGAGTTTAAAGACTGGAACCAAGGAGCCAGGAAAGTTATGTATTGGCTCTCCATTAGTATACACGACACCATGATTGGGCACATTTAGGATGCCAAGTCCCCCAAGGAGGCGTGGGACACCTTGGTAAAGCTTTATGAAACAAATACCAAGGCACGTAAAATACAGTTGAAGAATGAACTTCATACTGTGGAGAAAAAGAGCATGTCTGTGAATGACTATGCGTTGAAGATAAAGGGTATTGTGGAATCCCTTGCATCTATTGGTGTGTCAGTATGATGATGATAAGGTGGAGGTTTGTCTACGTGGTCTCGGGCCACAATACAAGGCGTTCAAGACATCTATTCAGACTCGGAAAAACATTCCCAACTTTACAGATTTGGTGTCTATGCTGATTATAGAAGAGAAGAGCTTGGGTGAATACCAACAGTCTTCACAAAACAAAAACAGTTCAGAGCAACAGGCCTTCTACACAAGTTCAGGAAGAGGACGAGGTAAAGGAGGTCGTGGACGCGGTCAAGGAGGTGGCCAAACAGGTAATCAGAATTATGGCCAGCAGCAGCAGCAACAGTCCCAGAATACACAACAACAACAACAACAACAACACGCACGTGGAAGAGGCAAATTCAGAGGCAGGGGGAGTCAAAGAGGCCGTGGAAATTGGCAAAGGCAGTATAATGATGCACATGAATGCTATTATTGTGGTAAGCCTGGACATGTGCAGGCAGAATGTTATAAGAAGCAAGCTGACATGCAAAATGGGAAAGTGCAGCAAAACAACTATGCATCCTCAAGCAGAAATAATGAGGATAATGAAAGGTTGTTTGTTATGCAGCATGTCGTGAATGCCATGTCTGATGCAGCACAAAAAGATGATGTATGGTATGTGGATTCAGGTGCTTCGAACCACATGACAAGTCATGGGGAGTGGTTGAAAAACCCGAAAAGACCAAGTTTTGTGGAAACAGGGGATGACACTGCTCATCCAATTGCCCATGTTGGAGATGTGCCATTGTCTATGCAGGATGGCAAAGTGAAGTACCTTGCAGATGTACTTCACGTTCCGAACATAACAAAGAATCTAGTTTCAGTTGGCCAGATGATTGAGCAGGGTTTGCAGGTTCGGTTTAACCCTGATGGTTGTTATGTTGAAGACTTTAAAGACAAGTGCAGGTTGGTTGCAAAAGGCAACAGAGTGGGCAGAATGTTTACGTTGAATGTAGACATGCCTGAAATGAGTGCTGCAATGTTTGCAAATGGTTCAGGAATTGTTGCAGACACAAACATTTGGCATAAAAGAATTGGACATGTGAATGTGCAGAGAATGAAGTCTATGCAGACTAAAGGAATTGTGACAGGGTTGCCAAAATTCAAAGTGAAAGGTATGCAGAGAATATGTGAAGCATGCCAATTTGGAAAGCAAACAAAGCATGTATTTCCACGTAACAGATATGTGAGCAGAAATGCACTAAATGTTGTGCATTCAGATGTATGGAGTCCTACGAAGACCATGTCTATGGGAGGCTGCAGTATTATATGTGACATTCATTGATGACCACACAAGGAAAGTGTGGGTATATTTCATGAAGGAGAAGAGTGAGGTGTTCACTCAGTTTCAGAATTTTAGAGTTTTGGTTGAAAAGCAAACAGGGAAATATGTAAAGTGCCTAAGGTCAGATGGAGGGGGGAAGTACTTCTCCAATGAGTTCTCTGAATTTTTGAAGAAGAATGGTATTCGGAGACAGTTTACATGTAGATACACTCCACAGCAAAATGGAGTTGCTGAGCAAAAAAATAGGCACATTACTGAGATTGCGCAAGCATTGATGGAAGAGAAGAATATGCCGCATAGCTATTGGGCTGAGGCTGTTTCTACAGCAGTATACATCATGAACAGGACTCCAACTGCAGCCATACATGATGTAACTCCAGAGGATAGGTTTACTGGCAAAAAACCTGATTTGTCTCATTTGAAAGTCTTTGGATGCATTGCATATGTGCATGTGCCAGATGAGCTGAGAACTAAGCTGGATCCGAAAGCTGAAAAATGTGTGTTTATTGGATATTCCCTTGAGCAAAAGGGATACAGGTGTTATAACCCTGCTACACGTGAGTTGAGGGTAAGCAGGGATGTTGTCTTTGATGAGATGAGCAGCTGGTACGTTGCTGAAAAAGAAGTTGTTAGGGCTGATGTGAGTGGAAGTGTGGTTGCACAGAATGCAGGTCAGCAATCACAGTCTTTGAGTGGACCCGGAGAGTCCTCATCTAGTGGGTCTGTTGATAGACCATGGAGTGGCAGGCTGCGTCATAATACCAGTCCTGCAAATGTGATTAGTACATCACGTAAAGGAAAAGAGAAAGTGGTTGAGCCCCTTGGTATGCGTGACATTTCTGCAGGGCATTCTCATGTTGATGGAGAGTCTAGTGGCTCAGATATGAGCCTTGATGAGGAGCTTGGGATCCCAGCTATGAGAACACCTGGTGTAAAGAAGGCTATGGAAGCCATGAATGAAAAGCTGCGAAGATCTGGGAGAGTGAAAAATCCTGTGCAGAGATTTACCTATGATGGTCATGTGGCACATCACTATGCATATATGGCAAAGGTTGTGCAGGTTGTTGAGCCCACATGCATTGATGAGGCTATTGGAAATGTGTGTTGGGAGAAAGCTATGGATGAGGAGATGAATGTACTATATGGAAATGAAACTTGGGACTTAGTGCAATTTCCTGAAGGCAAGAAAGCCATTGGATGCAAGTGGGTGTACAAAGTTAGACATAACAATGATGGAAGCATAAACAGGTACAAGGCTAGATTGGTAGCCAAAGGATATGCACAGACATATGGCATTGATTATGAGGAAACTTTCAGCCCAGTTGCCAAGATGGCAACAGTGAGAGTTGCGATAGCAGTGGCTACGTCAAAGCAATGGTCTTTACATCAGATGGATGTAAAGAATGCATTCTTGCATGGGGATTTGCAAGAAGAGGTGTATATGTTGCAGCCACATGGTTATGAGGATGTGGGTCACCCCGAGCATGTTTGCAGGTTGAAGAAAGCCTTGTATGGCTTAAAGCAAGCACCAAGAGCATGGTCTGACAAGATTTCTGAATATCTTGTCACTATTGGCTTTCATGTAGCCAATGCACATTTCTTGCTGTATGTGAGACATGGTGATAGAGGGGTTGTGCTTGTTGTCATCTATGTAGATGACTTGATCATTACAGGGGACCATGATGCAGAGATCTTTGATGTAAAGATCTTGCTTAGACAGAAGTTTGAGAGATGAAGGATCTAGGGGAGCTCAGATATTTCTTGGGCATTGAGGTGATTAGGTCACCACATGGTATTGGATTACTGCAGAGACAGTATGGCTTGGACATGTTGTCCAAGTATGGTATGACAGGCTATAAGCCTATTTCCGTGCCATTGGATCAAAATGGCAAGTTGAGTGCAGATTCAGGAGAGATTTTGGAGGATCCTACTATGTATAGACGCATAGTAGGAAGCTTGATCTATATGACGATCACCAGACCAAATTTGAGCTATGCTGTTGGGTTGGTGAGTCAGTTTATGCAGATTCCATGAAAATCGCATTTGGATGCATTGAGACGCATACTGAGGTATGTGAGGTCTACTTAGCATTATGGACTATTCTATGAGACTGGGACAGAGATATGTGTACATGGGTACACAGATGCTGATTGGGCTGGTAGTATCTCAGACAGAAGATCTACCAGTGGATTCATGTTTTCTTTGGGGAGTGCTGCTGTGACTTGGAGCAGCAAGAAGCAGCCTACGGTTGCTCTATCCAGTACAGAGGCCGAGTACAGAGGAGCTGCGAGCTCGTCTAGTGAGGCGGTGGACACTAATGACCCGCCTGGGGGGGATAGGCCCCACACTTACACCACTGGCATGGTTGGTGAGATCATGGGTGATATGTGGCCCAGTGGGCTGACAGGCTGTGTGACAGCCATTCTAGAGACTGGCATAGTTATAGCACCAGCTCATTTAGTTGGGTTCACACTATAGAGAACCCGTGTATGTATTGGTTGAGTACCTTTCATATTGTGTACTCTTATCTTGTATATGGTGTGTTAAGTGTTGAGTGAAGAAGAAGAAGATTTTCAGCCTCTCACCTTGTGTGTTCTCTATTAGGGTTTTGTGAGTGTGTGTGTGCTTGCAAGAGCTCAAGCTCTCTTCCCTCCTGCATCTTTTCAATACATACGTGAGGGTGTACTTTGGGGAGTAGCATCTCAACTCCAAAAAGCTGAACGTGAGGAAGGGGAATCAATGAGAGACTTTATTAGTCGATTAAAGCATCTAAATTCTCGCTGTACTCCTGATGAACGCTTCAATAACAACCAACTCCTCGATAGATTCATCCGAGGATTGCGCCACGAGGACATTTACAATGGCCTAGTCATTAGAGGTCTTACAACGTGGGAAGCAGTCACTGCCAATGCAATCCAGTTAGAAGACAACTTGATGATTGCAGGTAAAAAGGTGTCTTCAGAAACAAAATCCGTTAGTTCAATCCTAGTGCACCCAAGATTACGCCATTGAATTTGGTTGAGGTCACCAACCAGGCACGAGGAACCACACATGTTGCCGCGAATGTAGTTACACGATCAATGCTTCAAAATCAAAACTACATTCTCGAAGAGAGGGATACTGCATCAATTGCTCGAGCAAAGAAAAAGAAAACGCGACGGAAGAGATCGCTTAATGCCACGAGCTCCAAGCCTAGTTCAAAGACTAACATAGGAACATGAGAGGACCCCGTGTATATGAATGATCCTGAAGATGATTCTGATTCAATAGAAACCATGGGGACCAAAGCCACTACCTTAAGGGAGGAACCCACTCGTGATCTCAATGAAGGAGAATCAAGCGAATACATAAATCAGGGGAAACAGAAGGAAACTTCCTCGGCCCCACAACCAAGTCAGCTAATGCCCTCTCGGCCCCCAAATTGACTGAGACTCCCCAAGACAAGCCACGTGGGCCAAAAACCCTCAAGAAAAAGATTGAAACTTACCCAAACCCAGTTGAGGAGATTGAACAAGTGCAACACTTAATAAGGGGTTTGGTGGAAGAAACACAAAGAGAACTGGAGCCAAACCCTAGAAAAATCCAAATTTTAGACACAGTGTTTCCTACACAAGTTTAGCCTCACAGAACCATAAACCGTTAGCTATACCTAGTATCATTCGGGAAGAAAGTGAGGATAGGACATCAGGAAGTGGGCAACCACCCTTCTTGCTTGAAAGAATGTTTAGTGAGGGAATGCCTGACCCCATCGAGAAGAGGAAGTGATTCCATCTTCACCAGTCTCTAGCTAGGGGCCGATATCTCGAAAAGTACCGTTGAATGTGTCCAAGCTAATGGATTTCATGTCCTCTGAAATCAGAACCACGATCATATCCAATACGGAGATCCTAAGCTATTCTTAGCTCTTCGGGCATTTCTCAATGGAGAACTAAAGGCGGGGTTACCACAATTTACAAATATGAATAGACCCGACACGCTTCAAGATGAAGGGGAACATTGGGATTTACAACCCAACCTAGATGAAGACTCGGTCATTGAAATACCTATTAACAAGTTGGGACAGTACTTTGAAGGTGATGAATCTAATGCAACCCTCCCCATTACTACCAAGGGATTAAATCTAAAGGGAATCCTTGATGGTGGTGCTGGAGTAAGCATTGTGACTAAAAACTATTGGGAATCTATAGGAAGACCTCACCTTGAAGTCACAAACATAGTGATTAAGATGGCAAACGGAACTATTGCTAAACCTATTGGGATGTTAAGGGACCTTAAGATCAAGGTTCTGGGGTACAAGGGAAGACATACCTTCATTGTGATGGATTTCTCCAAGCATTCTATGTCATATCAAATGATCTTAGGATGTCCTTTCATGAGAGGGAAGCACAAATGGTGCATGACTGGTCAAAAAACCATGTCTACCTACAATTCCAGGACTCTGTCATTCGAGTTGATCTTGAGAATGGTCGCGTGCATCCTTTAGGAAGCAAGGTTATCATCGATAATCGATCGGATACCACTATTCACTCCGCCCCATTAAAGTATTGCTATACATGCAAAAAAGAGACCGATGATGGGAAAGATTCTCCTTATATGGATGTCTTACCGGGTATGACTGAGTCGGATAACGTGGATTGGGTACACCTAGCGGCAACCATAGACACATGGGGAAATAGAGGCACAAGTTGGGTAATGCCTGAGGGGCAAGAAATGCCACCGTTAGTGCCAATAAACATGATAGGTGTTATGCACTTGACTCCTGATGACAAGAAAGTGGCAAACTCCCTTGACACTGACAGTAGCGAAGACTCTGACCAATGCAACTCTGAGTCGTCTGAATCTCAAGAAGAAACTGACTCTGAGCCTGATGGGAGGGATGAATCAAATATTCACCCAAGTGTGGAAACAATGTGCTTAAGGCCTAGGACAGTGACCTCCTGCAGTTCATCCGAGAGTGAGGGGACACAAGTGAAGATCGACCAAGTGAGTCCGAATCTGACAGAAACAAAAATCAAAAACTTAGTAAGAAGAAAACGAGACATAAGCGACAACGCTATCGAGCTAATGTACGAACTACAATAAACAAAGAGAGATCCACTGCAGAATGGCTTAGTTATTATGTAGGAGCTATTGACGCTCATCGAAAGTTAGCGGGATAATTGGGGACAATACCTCCAAAGTGTCATGTGGTGTATTCCGCAACCTCATGACGTCGCCCAATTAGAAATTGAAGAGAAGCCAAAACTAAGTCGTACTGCGAGAAGGCGGCAAAACCAAGAGTTAGCTCAGCAACAAAAGGATGCGGAATTAAAAGAAAAAAACTTGGCACAACAAGAACCGGTAGACTTACACCCCGCACCTGAGCATTTCAAATCATTTACCACATAGGGGAACGTAAAGTCATCTACACAAAAGCCCAACGAACGCCTACCAATGGGAGTAGCGGTGTCTACGATGGCCCGACGGTAGTTAAGGAGATAGAACTAGCAGATCCAGGTGAGTCTAACCCAGTTTTTATTGCTCAGGACCTCACCCAGACGACGGAGGAAGCTACACTTAAGACACTTCTTAAGGAATTCAAAGACACTTCTTAAGGAATTCAAAGACATATTTGCTTGGACATATCATGATATGAAGGGTGTCCCACCCTCTGTGGTGCAACACACAATTCCAATGATTAGCACTGCTAAACTAGTCCAGCAACGTCCTTACCCAATGAATCCTAAGTATGTAAAGATTGTACAAGAGGAAATTGAAAAGCTTATAAAATGTGGATTCATATACCCTATTGAGCACTCAGAATGGGTTTCCTCGATAGTCATCGTACCAAAGAAGAATGGGAAACTCAGAGTGTGAGTTGATCTCAAAAAGGTTAATGCAGCCACCAGAAGGGATCATTACCCCTTGCCGTATTCTAAACATGTGCTTGAAAGTGTTGCAGGCAAGGAGGTATATAGCTTTTTAGATGGGTACTTTGGTTACAATCAGATCACAATTGCAGTAGAGGACCAAGCTAAAACAGCATTTATCACGGAGTTTGGAGTGTTTGCCTTTCGTGTCATGGCCTTTGGCTTGACCAATGCACCTGCTAAACCAGTCCAGCAACGTCCCTACCCAATGAATCCTAAGTATGCAAAGATTGTACAAGAGGAAATTGAAAAGCTTATAAAATGTGGATTCATATACCCTATTGAGCACTCAGAATGGGTTTCCCCGATAGTCATCGTACCAAAGAAGAATGGGAAACTCAGAGTGTGAGTTGATCTCAAAAAGGTTAATGCAGCCACTAGAAGGGATCATTACCCCTTGCCGTATTCTGAACATGTGCTTGAAAGAGTTGCAGGCACAAGGAGGTATATAGCTTTTTAGATGGGTACTCTGGTTACAATCAGATCACAATTACAGTAGAGGACCAAGCTAAAACAGCATTTATCACAGAGTTTGGAGTGTTTGCCTTTCGTGTCATGGCCTTTGGCTTTTGACCAATGCACCTGCAACATTCCAACGATTGATAAACACAGCCTTTAAGGAATATCTAAGGGACTTTTGTGAAGCTTTCTTAGATGATCTTTGTGTTCATTCCTCTTGGGACGAGCACTTGATGTGTTTACGAAAAATATTTGAAAGGTGTAGATTATATCGCATCTCATTGAATCCTTTCAAATGCCAATTCTGGGTTAAACACGGAGTTATCTTAGGGCATATAGTGTCCAAAAATGGGATTTCCACTGACGAGAGTAAAATCAAGGTCATTCTGGAATTACCCCCACCCACCAACTATAAGGGAGTCCAACGCTTTATGGGCCATGTTGGTTATTATCGAAGGTTTATTCTATTCTTCATCGAGATAGCTCGACCATTGTATAAGCTTCTCATCGAGTTTATTTGGACCGAAGATTGTGACCGTGCCTATGAGCTATTAAAGAAGGCCTTGGCGAGTGCTCTAATCTTTAATGCCTAACTGGGATTTAATCTTCCATGTGCATATTGATGCATCAAACTTTGCTATTGGGTGTGTACTAACTCAACCTGGAGAACATAAACTAGACTACCCCATTAGCTTTGCCAGTTCGCCAGTTGAACGATACTGAAATGAACTACACCACTACGGAGCGAGAAGGGTTGGCAATGATATATGCAGTAAGGAAATTTCGTTATTACCTCCTTGCCACCAAGTTTGTTTTCTATGTGGATCATCAAGCATTGTTGTATCTGGTAAACAAACCATGCTCCACACAGGAAGAATCACACGATGGTTATTGATTCTCCTTGAGTTTGATTTCACTGTTGTTGTGAGACCTGGCAAAAAACATGTCATGGCTGATCATTTGTACTCTAATTTATTGTGGGAGGTTGACATGAATCCAATGAATTGGTTACAAAAATATTAAATACCAAGCATAAATAGAATAAATAATTTCTCAAGACACAAGATTGGGTCTAATTTCCCCCCACACAAGAGTGAGCCCATGCTTCCTCTTGGTGTACTTAAATATATTGCTTGAGATAACTTTTGAGGCTCAAAATAGTGTCCTTTTACAAATATGTCGACTTCTTCAAGAATAGCTTGCTTCAGAAATAGCTTGCTTTATTGAGTGTGCAAGCTAATCTACTTTAGAAATAGATGTGAACCTAAAACCATATAAAGGTGTACATATCTTGTAAAATCAAATATGCATAAGGGAGCTTTCACATATCCCAAATAATATATACATTGTCAATAAATATGGATGGCTCCCAAAATGAATTAATGGTGCTTGTAGTCATAGAATCAAATAATATTTAGTGACACTCAAAATCGATTATCCCAAAATATTCCGGACCACCAACAGCTCGCCTCTATTATCAAATCCAATGATCTACACTTACATCAACTATGCCAATCAATTAATAAAGTAATTGATTTAAAATATAAATAACCATGCGAAACTCATACTATTGACATGATATAGCCAATACTCCCACGCATGTACGGATTCACCTGCATACGCATAAAAAAGTAAGCTACAATCGCCTGGATTTAGAAAGGTGTCCCAATCTAAACCCATCTAGGAAAATTCATAAATAATGGTAAACGTGAGAATATATATTCTACAAATTAACTTCTTATAATAACTCTTGGGTAAAAGAAGTATGGGTTTTTATTGCCCAATGCACAAAAACAAGTTTCTCTTTGAAACCATAGTATTTTTTATTCTTTGCAATTGAAAATTTACCTTTGCTTTAGCTTCTTTTTACCTCTTTGTCCAATACCTCTTCATCTCTTTCAATTGTTGCAATCAATTTCATACTACTATTGTGGGAGATTGACATGCACCCGATGAATTGATTGCAAAAATATTAAATACCAAATATAAATAGAATAAACAATTTCTCAAGGCACAAGATTGGGTCCAATTTGCCCCACACGAGTGAGCCCACGCTTTCTCTTACTATACTTAAATATATTTCTTGGGATAACTTTTGGGGCTCAAAATAGTGTCCTTTTACAAATATGTCTACTTCTTTAAGAATAGCTTGCTTTATTGAGCGTGCAAGCTAATCTACTTTAAAAATAGATGTGAACCTAAAACTATATAAAGGTATACATATCTTCCAAAATCAAATATGCACAAGGGAGCTTTCACATGTCCCAAATAATATATATATCGTCAATAAATATGGATGGCATGCCCAAAATGAATTAATAGTGCTTGTAGTCATAAAATCAATTAATATTTATCTCGAGACTCAAAATCGATCGTCTCAAAATATTTCGGACCACCATACGCTCACCTTCATTATCCAATCTAATGATATGTACTTACATTAACTATGGTAATCAATTACTCTCATGCAATACAGCTTCGCACACGTATGCGTAAAGTAAGCTACGATCGCCCGGATTTATAAAGGCATCCCAGTCTAAACCCATCTAGGAAAATTCATAAAAATGAAAAATATGGGAATATATATTCTATGAATTAACTCCAATTCATAAATAATGCTAAACGTGGAAATATATATTCTATGAATTACCTCCTCATAGCATAATTACTCTCATTAATTCATCTCACAAATGTAGAGAAGCTCCATAACTAGCTTCATTCTCCTTCACCGAAATCAGCAAATTCTATAAGGGATATCACATATAACATAACCTAGTACTAATGTCCACACACACTTGGCCAATTGGGCATAAGGCCATTATTGTCCACACACCACTACACTACTGTCCACACATCTAATGATATCCACCACAGCTGGCTGCTGTCGATGAGCTTGCATTCTCAACAGAGAGGGAGAGAAAAAAAATATCCCATTCTCCCACCCCCCCAATGATGAGCTCGCCACTTGGAAGTTTGCTTTTGAGATTATGGTTGGATCGTGTGATGGTTGAGCATGTATTAAGGATCACTAGTGTGAAGCAAGCTTGTGGAGAAGATGTATGTGATGACCTTCCAGAGAGTCTTCTACCCACTTCTTCCACCAATAATTGGAGCATCCCATTGGTGTTGCCCGCATCCCTTATGGTCATCTCCGCTTGCTCTGCATTCGACTTCAGTCACTCCAGCATCGACAGACCCACGAAGGTATCATTTCCTGGTCACCCTCTTGGTTCTCCATTGTTTGTTTGTTGCAAGGGGCTGGCAGTACTGAGCTTTCGTGTTTTTGGGTTCAATCTGTCAGCCCTTTCATCTTATATGGGTTTTTTGGCATACATGTTGAGTGTTTGTACATAGTTCTTTGCAGGAAAAAGGCTGCATATAAGGCTTTGGCATAACTCTATGGTTGGATGGGCCTGCTGGTGGAGCTCCCTCAGGCTCCCTTAAGTCCAGATGATGGATAGCACTCTCCCTATTCTTGAGTTGATGTGCAAAGAACGTTATCCCACTACTTAGGAATTAGTTAAAGTAACACTCAAATAAGAATAGTTCATTATTGAGATGAAAATCTGAGCCTACTATATTTCCATTGCTTATATAATAATGACTTCCTGGTCACACAAGAGAAAAAAAAAAGGTGGTTCTATTATCCTAAACCATTGATGGTTACTACTTTCAAGCTTCAAAGTGAAATTTCTTAATGTGGTAAAGTATTTTTGACTAGTGGTTCATTCCTCCAAAATCAGAACGTTATATAAAAGCAGAGAGAGAGAGAGAGAGAGAGAGAGAGAGATCCTTTTCTTTAAAAGTGTTACATATCTTAAAAGTAGAGAGAGAGAGAGAGAGAGAGAGAGAGAGAGAGAGATCCTTTTCTTTAAAAGTGTTACATAATCTTTACTTGAAGCTGTAGTAAAGCTTCATCAAAAGCATATCTTAAGAAGTAAGAACTTTTGAATAAAGGCTCCATCAAAGAGGAAAGTACTCCATCAAAGAAGACAAAAACTGTGGGACTTTTATACATTCTTTTGTGTTACAGTATGCTCATCTGCTGTTGCAATCTCTTCTGTGATTGTCTCAATGAAATCTGCAGATTCAAGAGCAGTAGAAGAACATTGCTTGATTAAGGCTTATTTATATACTCTCTCTCTCTCTCTCTCTCTCTCTCTCTCTCTCTCTCTCTCTGTGTCTCTCTCTCTCTCTCTCTCTCACACACACACACACACAAAGCTTCATAGTGTAAGGGACATGAGTGCTTACACCAATTAATGGGTTGTGGGTGGGAGGGTGTGGTAGCATTAAATAGTTTGTTGTAAACAATAGAGTATATAGAACTTGTTTATTAGACATTAGAGTGTAATGTAAATACAAGAAACTTTTTTCCATCTTCATTATTGTGATCATGCTACAAGCCCAGATGTGTTAATGTGATCAATCCTTTTGTGTGAAGTGAAACATTAGTTGAAATCTTTTTTCAAAGTAAAACTTATCATTTGTGATCATATTTTGTTACAAGAGGCCATTTTTGGAGACAAAATACTGGCTGAAGTTTTTTTTTTTTTTGGGGGGGGGGGGGGCTCATTTTTCACCTAGGTTTTGTGGTTTTCTTATGTCATTTTGATTTGAAGAAAAACCAAGATAATTTCATAATTCATCTCAAAGTAATTCCATAATGTTTAAAGATATACCTTATCCATACATGAAAAAAGCTACATGCAATCCCTTATAGACAAGTGGCATGAGTAAATCCAAAGCCCCTTAATTAACCTTGGCTACCTACTCTTGCATGTTACAAATGAATAAGTTTGCTTTCTCCTTTTTAAAAATGCACGGTTTAATAGCTATTGTGAGCCTAGCATTAGCCTAAAACTTTCTCTTGATTAGACTAATTAATTAAAGATCAAGCTAAGGTTGAACCTTGGGGTATAAATCATAATACAATTTTTTTTTTCTACTTACCCTCGGTCATGTTCTCTTCGTAAGCTTGATACTTCAATGCACTCAACATCACCTGCCTCACAACCCAAAATAAAAACATTAAATTAGGTCATGTTAATCTAATTGTAATCTCAATTAGTAGGAAGCAGACTTGCCTTCTTGTCCTTTGCTGTTGCAGTATCGACAAATAACAACTTCCGGTATTCACCTGCAGTAATAAAAGAACACCATCAACGTTAATGTTAATGCAAGCAACCTCCTGTCGCCATGCGAGTATAATCACGTGGTTAGAGCTAATCCAAGCCCTTTAGCCACAAAATCCGCGTGATTAGAGCTAATGCAAGCAACTAGTTGGCGCAAAATGGACGTGATTAGAGTTAAGATAATCATGCAATCAAAGTTAATGCAATGATGTAACTAGAATGAAGATGATCACGTGATTAGGGCAGAGATAATCAAGTGATTAAATGCGAGAAACTCGTGTGATTACTCACCAATTAAGCCCGAAATCTTGGTTTGGGTTTGATCAACTTTGGAGGTCACGTTCTGTTTAAGGTCGGGGAGGCGGAGGAGAGCATCTGCAACACTACGCTTAAGGTCTTGGAGCTCGGAAACGATGGAATTTTCCACCAAATCAACAGCAAGGGCTTGCCATTTCTCTCTCTCTCCAAGCTTTCCTAGCTCAATCCATGGCATGGCAAAGTTGGGCACCCCTGATTTGCCACACAGTGTAGTGGTACTCGAGCCAACACGAGCATCCGGGGCAGCCATTTCCCTTTGAGAAAGCTAAAGGTTAATTGAAGACCCCCCCTTAACAACACAAGCAAATGTGAGAGAAAACTTGAATGCCCCTTGTGTACTCCCTTTAAACAAGCCAATATGTGGGCTTCAATCCATGGCCTTAAAGAGGCCCTTTAGATGTACACCACATTTGGGCCTACCTTGAAGCAAGGTTAAAGCCTTTAACCCACACAAAGCTACCCAAAGTAACTTCCTTTTTACTTATAAACCACTTCTGACCCTCCTTTTACTTATAAACCACTCCTCCTTTCTCTCTCTTTCCTTGTACAAGATACCCCTTTATCTTGCCCTCCTTTTACTTATAAACCACTTCTAACCCTCCTTTCCCTCACTTTCCTTGTACAAGATACCCCTTCTAGATGAATAACATTTCTTGGCAGCAGCACTAGTTCCACTATATCAATCGTTCTTTTTCTTGGATTTGAAGAAACCAAATCACCCTTCTCATGTGATGAAGCACATGAAAAATTGTCATAGACGCTCCTTTTCGTATGCAACTTACCACCTCCATTGATGAAGAAAATCTTTAGTCAAGTGACTTTGCTCCTCCATCCTTAGCATGCATTTTTTCTAATGCACTATTTTTTTTTTATTAAATGTAATCTACATGCATGCATGTTGTCTTAAGATGACTAAAATCGCTTCACATCTATATAGTAATAAAAACAAGAATTTATAATTATTTCTCATGATGAAAAGTTGTTAAACATTAATAACGTCTTTTGAGAGAAGAAAAGCATAACAAATGAGGGATAACCATGAGGAGATGCTCTTAGACTAATCTCAACAACTCCTACATAATTATAAACATGCCATGGACAATACAATGCCAAAAATCAAAGTTCTTCTTTGTAAATATTAAAATCCACCACTTAAAAAATCTCCCATGTGCACATCTCAAAACCTCGTGTAAAAGTAGTATGTTGCCTTCTAATCACATTTTTAAATAACTTTTGAAGTTTGTTGTTTGAAATAGCGAGGGTTTGTAGTTTGAAAGATGCTCGATCTTCTAGCTTACATGTTCAGTTTTATACAAGGATTAAAAAAAATATCAATCATAGGAGAATGGAAACACCAAAACTTGTTGTAGAGGAAGCATTTTTACAAATATGGGTTTTTAAGAGCCAAATTAATTTTTAGATTTTGGACTTTATTCTCAAGTGTAATTGGGGAGTTTAGAGTCATTCTCTATTTTGCCACTTTTTATACATAATTAGTTTTACACATTTTCTAAATGGTTAAACTATATATATATATATATATATATATATATATATATATATATATATATATATATATTCCTATTAAAAAAATGAAAATAAATACTTTTACATATAAAGTAGAAAACAAGATAAGAGCTTTGATATAAGGAGCGTGCCTTTGCTAGTTAGAAAAAGAGAGGTAAGTGTGTGTGTGTTAGGGGGTTATAATTTTATTCTTTTTCACTAGTGTTTTCACGCAATCCCTAAGCCAATGCGTAGACTTGCCTTTTACAAATCAATGCCAGTTATGCTATAAAATGTTCCTTAAAACTTTATTTTAGTGATTATTATTGTTGGGGTGATTAAGCCCCTCCACCTATGGCACCTTGCCTCTATCCAACCTATAGTAGCCTACACCCCCACCCACGTAGCTAGAATACCTTTTACCAACTCTACCTAGCCTCTCCCAATTCATCCAGCTTGTATTTTCCCTTCTCCCTCTAGCTAGATCCAGACACCTTAGTTTTAGAACGTATTGTTGGTTGCTCTCACCCTCATATTTACACAACCCCCAATATGAGGAGTGGCTATGGTTGAGTAGCCTGACCAACAGGCATCCCCGTATTCACATAAGATGGTGGCCTCCTAAAAGGCTAAATAGTATAGAGAGCTTTGATAACATTTGGCACATTGCCAATTTGGCTACGTGCTAGATTGGATCATTATCCCATAAGGATACACACATGAGCTAGGTAGACTTGACTCTTGAATATCCTATCCAAAGTTTATAGGGCTTAAAAGGAACCCAAAGTGAGTGAGCCTAGATGGGCGAGGGAAGGACTAGTTTAACACCGCGGATAATGGCATAGACTATGATCACAACCCAATATTATCTAATCATGGTCACCCCATGTCTTTGGGCCTTTATAGAGACATTACTAGCCCCTTTTTCCATACAATTCATATGTATCTCCCTAGTGTCTATTAGCATACATCTCACTAGTTCTAGTTCAATCATAAAAGCTCTTTTCATGGGAGCGCACAGTTTTAGGGCTTATCCATCGATTGTATCATATTAAGAAATACAATATTATTCTCCATTTTTGTTATTGTGTAATTTGAGGTTAAATTTTTATGCTATGAACTATCTACTTCTTGTGAGTGTTGTCTAGATGCACCACATTTTGTACCTTTTTACACAAACAAGCACGATTTATGGGGGCTCACATTAAACCAAAAACAAAAACCCACCATATATAAATATATATTATAAAATTTTGAAAATTAAAAAATTAATAGCTACATGATCCATAGTTCTCAATGGTGTAGCATGCCATGGACAAGGAGGATTTGGAGGCACCTTAAACACAAAATTAGAGAAGGATACTTATGCCAAATTCATTCTAACAAGATCCATGATCTCTTAGTGGCCCTTTTCAATCCTAAATTTTGTTGTTAGATTTTTCACCATCCTAATTTCGATCTTTAAGCCCCCCTTTCCCTCCCCTTCTCCTTCTAATCACTTGTCTCATCCTTATTTGTTCACAAATCCCCCTCTACTTCCTCTCCAAAATCCCTTTCATTTCTCCCTCTTATATGTGTTTGTCCCTTCTTTTCTTTCCTTTGAGCGCACACATGCACATACGCGAGTGCACACATGCACATACGCGAGTGCACACAAACATGCATGTATGCTCGTGAGTGCGCAAACATGCATGCACGGGCACACACACACACACACACACACACACACACACACACACACACATAGAAACGCCATTGTAGACTGTAATATTTAGGGCTCAATCATTTTATGATGGAGAATTTGGAAAAATTTCAACAAAATTACCTAAGTTACAACATGAGATAAAACATGCATTCACTTGGCAGAGATATCTATAGAAAATCTTAAGTACCCTTCCATGTGTCATGCAACTATTCATCATATAGGTCCATAGACTCTACAAGGGTATGCAATTTTGTCACGCTAAAAATTGATGATAATTTGGTCTTATATAGTGCGAATCAAGTCTTAATGTCTCAATAAAATATCTTGTGTCAACATAGAAATTTAACACTACAAAATGCTTAAGGTTTAATATTTTGAATCATGATTATTTTTTCTTAAAATATTTGGGTGTATTAAGATGGAGTCTTGAAAAAGTCCCCTTCATGACCCTATAGCAATGCATATGGTGCAAAATCTCATTTGATCTTGTAGGATTACAAGACCATCAGTTTGATCAAGATATGAATGGAACCATGCTTTTAAGATTTTTATGCAATAGTTTTTAAAGGTCACATTTGAAAGGCTTCTCAAGTTTGATCCCTTCCATGTAGATTAGTGTATGGTCTTTTGCAACCCAAAGGTATGGCCCTATAGTACTTATGGGAGAAATCATTAAGAACTATCACGAGGCAGTATGAATGATCATAAAGTAGCCAGTCATATAAGAAATTACATGCATGGATACATGAGGAGTCACAAGTATTAAAAGGCACATGGGTGGTTGAGGTGTCACTAAAGTGTCTACAAGAAGACGAGGCTACATGCCTTTGGAGCTCATTTGTGTAGAGGGAATCAATGAGAATTTGAGTCATGTTTTTTAAGTGTGTAATTTGCAGTCTTAATATTCGTGTTTTCATTTTAATTCATTGGCTATTTCATCTTTTGGATTAATTATGTATGATCCTCCAGAATGCTTTTTCATACGTCCACTATGAGGACAATTGAGCAATACAGCAATGAGGTTTGTGTGCTTTCACATTAATTTCATGCCATCATATTCAAGGCTCTTTCTCAAATAAAAAAGTTCATGGTGGTTTGTTTAGCCTAAGAATGTTGTTATCTCATGGACATGGCATAATTCCCAATTATAATGATGTAGGTGAGTAAATCCAATTTGTCACATGGTATTGGTTATCTATATTGAAGGATTTCTTGGTTCACCTCACTAGTCTTTTCATTTACTAGGCATCATTTCCACCGTTAGATCAACATCATTCTCTAGAGAGTTGCAATATACCCAAAACAAGTGAAGGATTTACAAGAGGCCTTTCTGGGAGAGGAGTAAGAAAGACATGTAGGGGCGAGAGAAATGAAAAGAATGGTTTACTATAATTAGTGCTCTTTCAAGAACGAGAAAAATAATGGTTCACATTTTATTTTTAACCTTTTAAGAACAAATTAAATGTCTGTTTCCAATTTTGGGGAAGGCCCATAATATTTGACCAAAAAACCATCACACTGTGGACCTTTGCCAAAAATGTATAACCAATGTTCTTTCTCAATTCCAAGGGCACATAATAGCCATAGCACCATGCTGCTTATGTCTTTGCCCTTGTAGCCAAATGGGAATCCTTATTCATGTTTTCTACCCAGTAAACTATTTGTATGAGCAATTTATTTGTATGAGCAAAGTGGTCTTTTTCTCTCCCCCTTTTTTTGCTTATTAAATACAATCTGGTTGCTTCTTCAATAGCATTAAGAGAGTTTTGAATAGGATCTTGCATTTGAAAAAAGGGAGGATCTCTTAAGTGAAAAAGAATGGCAGAATCTAGTATATAAAAGAAAGATTTACAAGGATCTAAAAGCTAAGGGAGTCAAGAGACTTCCTTTTACTTCACAGAGGCTTCAACGGATAAATATCCCGAGTATCTCTCAGATCTAGAATTATTGCAGAAGTTGAGCTCTCTTTCAAAGTTTCTTACATGAAACTTAACTAAAGATGACTCTTTAATAGTAAGATAGAGAAAATTTGTCCAAGGATATTTTAATGTCTTGTCAACAAGTAATTTTGTGGATTTATTTTGTTGACAAATTGCCATTTTTGAAAGCATTTTCTTTTAAAGAAGTATGAAATGTGCTAAGGGTTGGTATTAAGTAGAAATTTTGAGAAGTCTATACAAGATTATAAACCATGTTTTCTCCAGGCTCTTGTTTAGGAAAGCAAGTCATGAATCAAAGTAGTTCTTGTGGCAACTTATGGCAATATACCCACCTCAGACTGGCAATAGGCTAAGGGTCATATGAATATGTATTTTCGTGGTTTCCGTATATTTCAAAATAACCACACTATTTTTCCCAGCCAAGTTGCTATATATCAGCCAATGCTAGCACCTTTTTAGCCAACCAAATTGTCATATATCAGCCAATGCCTTGTTAGACTTGGAGGAGACCTACAGTGACTCAGAATTATGTTTGCATATTCATGGAAAGAGAGAGCCCACACAAAGGAATGCTGACTAGATTACCAACACATGCCCAAAGGTAGCTTCTTAATGAACAGCCATTATGGCCATCCATGTATGGAAGGACATTTTTAACCAATCAGTGAGCTTGATTTGCAGGATCCAAAAATGCTTGCAGAAGTGCTCCGTGAATAATTTACAAAAATAATGTTAATCCTTCAGTACTACAAATTTCAAGCACAAAAACCACACAGCTCCTTGGACAAACTATTCAGATGTACAGCTTTGAAAAGGCATCCATGTAATGTAGGATATTGCAATGTGCTCTTAGCCAACCTCTGCAATGGCCATTTTACTGCGTTTTTGCTTTTAATTCATCACCACAGTTCCATGGACCAAAAGCTGCCATCCATTAGGAGCATATACACAAAACCCAAAACCAGAAAAGATAGGGGCTTCGAGACACCAGCATAGAAAGATCATTTCTTTTTGCCTGCTTTGCCCTCTTTTCTACGGATAACCTCATCCGCGTATTTGATCCCCTTGCCTTTGTAGGGCTCAGGTGGGCGCCACTTGCGGATGGAGGCTGAGAAATCACCGACAGCACACTTGTCCCTTCCTGTGACAGACAGTTTTGTGTTCTCCTCCACTTTGACCGTGATTCCTTCTGGAATCGCTAGACGGACTTGGTGCGAAAATCCCAAGTTCATTACCAAGTCGTTTTTCTCAAGTGCGGCACGGTACCCGACTCCAATCAATTGAAGCTTCTTCTCAAAACCCTTGGAGACTCCTACGATCATGTTGTCCGTCAAAGTTCTGTTCTCCAAAAAGAAGAAAAAGCATGTTAGTAACAGACTCAAATGCATCTTTTGTTTCTAGGAGACTTTTCTTATCGATAGAGTCACTTGAATGTATATACACATGAAGTGTTAAAAGGTTGCAAATAAGGTAACTGCAAACTTGTCTTAATCCCCTTAAATATGTCAACAAACGAAGAAGCCACTGATGATACAATTGATTAAGAGAATGGACATTATACTGCCCAATCACATATGATGTAAGCTCTTGTAGCTGCAATTTACCAGTAGCCCCTCTTTTTCACTCACAATCTGTCAAGCCAACTTGCACCACTTTCACTGCCCACACTGCTGCTGATGTCTCTTGCTCCAAATCTTCTGTCCAAAGCACCTTCCCATAGGCCTTTGCCTCCAGGCACAGTATCTCCCATCACAGCCTGCACCTACTTCTACCCTAGTGCATCCCTACCTGTCTGTACAGTTATAGCCTTGTCCCTTTATCAATTAGGGCACAAGTTGGCCAACATTTATCTCAGTAGTCACGGCACTCGCATCTGAAACCTGATGCATGTACCATGCAGCAATTCTAGAAATATCACTTAGCATGAAAATGTCTTCACATGCAACAAAGACAATGTATTTAAACCTGATTGTCCTTGTTCGGTTGTCAGATGTGACACACCTGTGAGTAAGCAGGGCACAGCCAGACATCCGATACCAGCCGACACCCGTGGCACTGCCATGTGGCAATGACAACATGGCAATGGTGACATGGCAGTCTCATACAAGTGGCCCACAGCAATACTACTGGCCGACTAGGAGCATTGGAGCATATATATACATGGGTAGCCAAATCGTCATATTCATCTGCTTTCCTCAATGTTGGACTTCAAATTGTTTCTCTGTAGGTCAAGAGTGTACAGCAAGTCACAGGGCTGTGATTTGACGACTTCATTCTCAGCCACATCTTGTACTTGAATTTTATATATATACCTAGATGAATCCAGGAACATGCCCAAATTCACCTTTTAGGAATGTGCATGTTATATACTCATGGTAGTCAACCCACAAGACTATATATAACTATCAACTCCATTATGCATAGTATGGACTAGATACTACGACATCCCCACTAACGTCATCAGTGCCCAATAGTGGGTGTAGAACTCTGTATCAAGATATGCTCTCTCTCTCTCTCTCTCTCTCTCTCTCTCTCTCACACACACACACACACAAGAGCATATATTCACACAAAGCCCTTCGTACTGAGTTTCTGTCAAACCTCCGGAGATGCAGGGCAAACTCAGCCATAATGAAGCCTAGCACTAAGGGAAGTAGCAAATAGAAAGAATTAGTACAGCAAATAAGTAGTAGGGAAAATGCACCGCTAAAGATAGAAAGAATTAGCACAATATCAACTGGCCGCAACTCGGACGAAAACTTGAATTTTATTTGTATCACTTCTTTCTTGTACATAATGCAGTGCAGTAGTTTAGGGCTCTTGTGTGTGTACTTGTGATTCCGCCGCACTCTTCTTTCTCTCTCTAGAAAATCCTAGCACATGGGCACAAGTGTTCTACAATTGGTATCAGAGCCTAGGGAACTTGCAATTTTTTTCCCCTTCTCTGGCACCCGTGTTCATTGACTGCTTGGATAGGGTAGAGCACTTAGATTCCAAGAGTGTACAAGTTTGGGTTTGGGAAAGTGAATATTTGGGTTCTCTTCATTGCACTTTGGTTAATTAGGATATATAGTGCTTCCTTGCCCCACCAAAACCTTACCTCATCGCGCACGATTGAAATCCCTCACCAGATCACTTGATATTTGTTATGGATTCATAACTCATTGATTTGCTTCTCACATAAAGGCATCCATGGACACGCAGGCAGCTAAAATGGAGGCTATATATGCCCATCTCGACAAGATGAAGTCGGCACCTCGAGCACCTAGTATTCCAAACCTAGAATCTAAAAGGGCCCCTGCTTTTGAGCGAGTGTTGGACGATTCTTAGGACGAAGCGGAAAAACTTTTTGGGGGAGGATTTTTCATCCCTTTGGATGCAGGCAAGGATGTACTTTATGAGCTTTGCTCCAAGTCTGGGAGTCATCATTCTACACTTGGGTGTAGTTGGCAAGAGAGATGCCATTTGTGAAACTGACGGTCTCCCTTCACGGATCCCCTCTCCATTGGATTCCCTGGACAGTTTCTGCTTGCCTTCGCCGCCTTGACATCGAGGGATTATTGGTTTGCCAAGTACTTCCTCCGTGCCTCGTGAGGGACGAGCTCAATTATTGACGCTTCTGAAGCCTCCTAAGTTCAACAGGAAGATGGACTGAGAAGTCGTCACCAATTGGACTCGCCAGATGATTGCCACATTGACAACAGCAGGTAGTTCAGATATTTTTCAGCTCCATTTGGTGCGTACGCCTTTGACAGGTGCCACTCTCTTGCGGTGGGAAGACCACCTTAGGTGGTCACTCCCTAACTTGCTGGGATGTCTGCTGCAAGGCGGTCTCGAAGCAATTTATTCCCATAGATTCCTAACGTGAATTGAAGAAACAGACAGGGCAGTTTAAGTAGAAACATGGAGAATTGATAACCAACTATCTCGCTCATTTCTAGAAGCTTTTGCTCATGCTCCCAAGGACCATCCAGTGGTCAGAGCAAGTTGAGCGATTTGTCGGTGGTTTGAAACAATCTTTGCATGCAGATGTTCCTGCACATCGCCCTCATGATCTTTCACATGCGGGTCACTCTCGAGACGCGGGAGAGTTCCAAGTATGCGACTCAACAAAAGGGGCAGTTGAAAGGCAAAGGATGATAAGGACGAGGCAAGCAAGGAGCCTCGATGACTCACCTCACCCTTGAAGAGCGTTGCACCAAGATGGCTGCTGGACAGTGCTTTTATTGTGACTCCACCAAGCACATTGTGAAGGATTGTCCGAGGACCTTGGAGGAGCAATCCAAGGAGGCCGGAGGAGCAGTCCGAGGAGGCGGCTCCTTCCGAACCAGAGGATGAGTGTGAAGGAGATACATGTGTATGCGTCTTGGCTTTTTTCATTTCTCGGGTCGAGCACACACCCAAGGGTGCTTCATTGCATGAGGCCACAAGTACAATCAGAGGAAGTTTGAGAGAGTGTGTGTGTGAGAGAGAGAGAGAGATTGAGAGAGCCATTAACTTACCAAATCAGAGTTTCCTATGTGTTGCAAAATGGATCTGTCAAACTCTCCGTATTGTTTGACATGTTGGATGGTGATTTGATGTAGCCTTCTAATGGAGTACTAGAAACGTGTGCAAGGACACTATACTCTCTCTACCAATCACTCAGCCTTTGAAGATGATGAATTGTCTACACACTACGAGAGAGAGAGAGAGAGAGAGAGAGAGAGAGGAACAAGAGGAGTGGAGATCAATGTAGCAACACACACACACACATAGATGTAGCAAGCAAGAAGAGATATGGAAGCACAACATAAAGTAGAATGATGAGAATGAGTGAAGTACAAGTGAAGTGACATGATAAGGTCACTTACACACTCATAAGAGTACGTACATACACTCACAGGAAAAAACCTCCTATAGAAGGAGAAAGTACCCTGGCCCATTATTAGTCTACATCCACACATCACTACCATGTAAATGGCTACAAATCCCCCCTATAGTGATGATGTTAATATGTACATGGACCATGTGGTTGATAAATCCCCAAAAGGCAATAAGCCCAAAGCTTTCCGAAAAGCTTCAAACTTCTCTCGTTGGAGAGCCTTCGTAAACATATCTTCCACATTGCCGTGTGTAGAGACATTGTCACAAGATTCTTCACAGCTTCTGTTTTTCTACTGCTCATGTGTGGCATGTGGAGCCTGACATGACATACATGCATAGTTACCTGCATTCGCGAATGCACCTTCATGCAGACGTTTGCAAACGTTTGAAGCATGCTTGCGAATGCGTGGCCTTTGCAAACGTGGATTTTTATTTCCATTAAAAATTTTGGCCGGGCCAAAATTTGGCCGTTTTTATGTTTTTTTTAACGTTTTGTGTTATATATTGCGTGCGACAACTGCATGGGCACTGGGCAGCGTCTCGCGAGTGGGCAACGAGCTAAGCAGTGACTCGTGAGCATGAGCTTGCGGGTTGAGCCGGCTGAGCAGTGAACACTGAAGGGCCAAGGCTGTGCAGTGTGGAGTGCGGGCTGACTCCTGAGCAGTGAGGGTTGTAGCTTGTGGGCAGGGGCCAGTGGGCACTTGCTATATATTGTGTGCGACGACTTCATGATCAACAAGGAGAAAGATGATGACAGACTTGTTGCTTTACAAGAGGTTCGTGAGAGTATAGAGGATGAGAATATAGAGAACATGCATGCAGCAACAAATGCCAATTATGTCCAGGTTGAAGCTAGCAATGTGGAGACGGATGAGGATTACACTTCATCTTCTTCCTCCGATAAGGAGGATGAAGAATGATAATTAAACATTTTGTTCAGTAGGTGATAGGTCTCATACACGGGCACTTTTTACCTTGCCTGAACAAGGGTTTTTTCCCGTGTGAGCACACTTTAGTGTGTTGGGCTTTTAGCCTTGGGACTAGAGTACTTTACTCTTTAGTACTCTTACTTTTGCACTACACTTATGGCCATAATGTGAGTACATTTCCAGCACTTTTCAGTTTCAACTTTCAATGTCCATTTTGGAGTTCTAAATGTGAACTTTGAAGTTTATGTGTGTGAGTCTGTGAGTCATGACATTCTGATTGTGAGATGTGTATGTTTGAATTTTTAGTCCCTAGCTTTAAAATTCAGCTTTCAAGTTTCATGCCACAAATGCATACTCAACCACCCTCGTTGCATTCTTTTGCAAACTTGGCATTCTCGAATGCGAATGCGCGCATGCAAAGAATGCATGCAACTATGCATACATGTATGGCTGGTGGAGCCTGACATGGTGTGTTTGTGTGGCATATGGAGCCTGACATGACAGTACATGTAGTACATGTGTGGCTTGTGGAGCCTAACATGGTGTACATGTATGGCTCATGGAGCCTGACATGATGAGATTCCCTAGGACTAGCTATCCTGGAGATTTTCTGTATTTATGTTCTGGGAAGGTTCCAGAAGGATCATGAGCCCTAGACATTTTAGCTAATACAACTTAGCAAATGGGTGTTTCCTCCAATCTAGCTGCACTCATGTGTGTGCATGACTTTGATTTTATCTTTGGATGACTTGTCTTGTTTGCCTGGACAATGCCTGAGATTTCTGCCTGCGTTGTCCATTGGGCCGTGGATGTCTGGGCACCCTGTGGACGTGTATGTGCACACTTGTTTGGGACTGACAGGTGGTCTACATGTGTTTTGCAGGTGGAGTGTCCCCAAAAACCCAATTTACAGCTTTATGATTTCACATACTAATAATTATGGGTGCACGTTCACACACTTATTGTCACGTGCATCCCGCACTTGGATGCCACGTAGACATATCTGTACAGAAGGTGCAGGACCTAGGGTGGGGAACTGGTCCCATGTGAGCCCAGTCCAGGACGAGTCAGCTAGGGTTCCACTCCAGTCGTCCGAGGTCAAGTGTGCATTGTCATGCACATGAAACAGTGCCAGTCTGTGCTGTGAATCTCCCTCTGGAATGATGTCAGTGGTTCTGTGTATCTGGTATGACACAGGATGCCAAAACGCTTCGTAGACAGGTAGGATTTGCATGTAGGAATGGGGCCAGCCCATAGGGCTGCCCCAAGAATAGTTATCTGGGCATGGGGGAGGTGTAGAACCACCCCCAAAGGGCCAGGAGGGCCTTGGCTGTGCCCACCAGCCATGGGATGGGCTGGAAGGGCTGTCGGCCAGCCCTAGGGCCTCTGGACAGGCAGCTGACAGGGCATCAAGCCCTTAAAAGCCTGTCGGCCAGGTGTGGGGCAGCCCACACAGGCTGCCCAGCAGCCCATGTCAGATGCACATGCTGGCCAGACAGTCCAGTGTGAATGCGCATGGTTTTCCAGCATTTAATGCTATGTGATGCAGTCGTGAGGCTTTTATTAGTCAGTCGACTGGAGTAAAACCAGCCGACCAGCATAAGAGAAGGGTATAAATACCCATTGCATAAATCAGGTCATTCATCTCATATTTCATCAAGGTGCTGAAGCTAACTCAAGGGCCAGGACAGCCAAGGAGAAGCTAACACAAGGCTGAAGTATTGAAGGTCAAGGGCAGAGGATTCTCCTCAGCCAAGAAGGTTCAGGTTAAGTCTTTTATTTTCAGTTTTGCATCATTCTAATAAAAGCAAATACTGTTGGGGTAAAGGCATTATGCCCACCCTTATAGTGTGTACAAGCCCATAAGCTATAGTACATAGTACACTTAGTACTTTTAATGTACTAAGTGCACTATGTGTACTAGTGCAATATACATGTGTGATAGGGGAGTCACACACTCATCTTGATGAGTTGACTTATCCCCACAACTCTCTCTCTCTCTCTCTCTCTCCCTTGCTTCTCTGTGTATGTCTCCCACATGAATCTCTAACCCTAATTCTTATCTCTCCCATTCAATACTCCTTTGCCTCAACCATCAAACCTCCCTAATGAGGTTTACACAGCCATCCAAATGGCCTTCAAGAGCTCCCCAATTTGAGCTCTAACATGCATCTCCTTCTTGTTTCAATCTCTTTGCCTCTTCTAAACCTCTCTCATTGAGGTTTTAGTGTGGTTTAATCCACCTTAATCTTATGCTTAATCTATGTTCTTCACCATGATCAATCCCATTTCTAGAAATTCTTGTTTCAATCTCTTTGCCTCTTCTAAACCTCTCTCATTGAGGTTTTAGTGTGGTTTAATCCACCTTAATCTTATGCTTAATCTATGTTCTTCACCATGATCAATCCCATTTGTGATGCTAAAGGCATCAAGAGGGAGCTCTCTACTCCTTATGATCCTCCACAAAACGGGACAGCAGAGAGGATGAACAGGACCATTCAGGAGAAGGTCCGTTCGATGTTGTCACATGCTGCGTTCATAGTTACCAGGCGTTTCAGAAACGGCAGGTATGAAACGGGTTTCATACGTTTTGAAACGTTTCATAAAAGGTAAGAAACGGGTACAAAAAGGTTTCATACAAAATAGAAAAAACATGTATATTTTTTACTTGAAATATGGAAAAGAAAAAACTGTTGACATAACTTATAAGAGACCACATTGAATTCATTTCAATAAAAACAAAATACATGTAAGATATGATGATATCACAAATCACGTGGGTGATCACTGATGACTAAACAGAAATCAAAAGGATCACCACGTGGGTGATGAGTCGTGACTCAAAATCCAAGATCAAAATAAATAGCATGTCCAAAGTTCAAACTAAATAACATGTCCAAATAAAATGATACTGGCAGCAGCTGCTAGCTACTATCTGCATCCTCATCTGCATCCTTATGCTCATCCTCATCTGCATCTTCTGCCTTTGCAGCCTCACTCTCAAGGTCATTGCCGGTAGCCGAGTCCTCAAATGCCTCATCCTCTAGAGGTGCAGGTGCACCACTAGTACTAACCTCTTGAGAAGATCGTGTAGTGCGAGCCGGAGCCATGATCTCCTCATAGAGCATAGAATAGATGTCTCTCTCCTCCTGAGGAATGTCGGGAATCTCCTTGCACTTCATGATATCAATCTTATCTAGATTCACTTGGCGAGGCTCAATGGGATAACCCTTTTGTTCTAGCAATCAGAGATTGCAATGACAAAAGACAAGCCTCTCCAATTGTGCTGAGGAGAGTCTATTTCTCTTTTTCGTGTGAAAAAGAGCCCATGTACTCCAGTTTCTCTCACAAGACCCTGAACTGCAATCCTGGGAGAGAACTCTCAATGCAATCCGTCTCTACATTGTACAAAAAAAATAAAAAAAAAATTGGGATGATGAAAAAAACGCGTTTCATACAGGACGAAACGTTTCGAAACGTTTCGTACGTTTCGAACCTGTATGAAACGCGTTTCTATGCAACTGTGGCTGCGTTACCTCATGGTTTTTGGGTTGAAGCTGTTATGACAACCGTTCACCTTATAAACAGGTCACCTAACACGAGGCTTGGTGGGAAAGTGCCAGAAGAAGTATGGACAGGGAAGCCTCCGTCATACAAGCACTTGAGAGTGTTTGGTTGCGTTGCGTACGTGCACATACGCAGGGAAATGCGCACCAAACTTGATCCTAAGTCTCACAAATGCATATTCCTAGGATATGGTGACAGAGGTGAAATGGGGTATAGACTTTGGGATCCCGTGAATAGAAAGATTATACGCAACAATGATGTCATTTTTGATGAAACATGCATGTATAAGGAGCCTGCAAGGCAACAAGAGCCTGGCAGAGTCATCTTTGATGATGATGGACATCATGGACAACAACCAAGGGCTGTAAATCAGCCATTACAGCAGCAAAACCAGCCCTTAAATGGTGCTGAAAATGGTCCAAATGGACAGCCAGAGATGGCAGAAGATATCCCTATGGATATACCACAGTTAGAGGAGATACCGGGCATGATTTTTCAGCCTTATGGCATGGAACAGGAGCCACCAATGGGTGATATGCAGGCTGGACAGCAACCTGCAAATGATGGTCATTGGGTACGGAGGTCCACAAGACCCTCCAGAGCCCCTGACAGGTTTGTTCCAGGGGTTGACTACTTGATGCTTACTAACTGTGGGGAGTCCTCATGTTATAAGGAGGCTTTACAGAGGGCAGACAAGGCTCTTTGGGAGCGTGCCATGAAGTCAGAGATGGATTCTCTGCACAAAAATGGAACATGGAAGTTGGTGCATTTGCCTACAGGCAAGAAGGTTTTGCCATGCAAGTGGGTTTACAGGCTCAAAGTTGCACCAGATGCAAAGCCAAGATATGATGGGAGAAGGAACCTGAATTAGGGTTAGGTTAGAGTATTCATGGGAGACATACACAGAGAAGCAAGGGAGAGAGAGAGAGTTGTGGGGATAAGTCAACTCATGAAAAGCATGAGTGTGTGACTCCCCTATCACACATGTATATTGCACTAGTACACATAGTGCACTTAGTACATTAAAAGTACTAAGTGTACTATGTACTATAACTTATGGGCTTGTACACACTATAAGGGTGGGCATAACGCCTTTACCCCAACAACCTCCCACTTAAAGGCAAAGTGCCCTTAAGTAAAGGAAAAGAAAAAATCAGCATGTACATGATAATATACAAGGCCATATCAAGGCTGAAAATGGCCTCATCCAATGCCCATCAAGTGTCTGCAATGAGCAAACCGCTCCGGAGGCAAACTCTTCGTCAACAGATCAGCCGGGTTGTCATCCGTATGAATCTTAACAAGCTGAATTTGCTTGTTCTCTATCACCTCTCTGATGAAGTGATACTTCACATCCACATGCTTCGTCTTTGCATGAAAAACGGGGTTCTTTGCCAACTGGATGGCACTCTGACTGTCACAATGCAACAATGGAATATCCCCTGTATAACCCAAATCAACCACTAACCGAGATAGCCATAATGCCTCCTTGCAAGCCTCTGTGGCTGCAATATACTCGGCCTCTGTAGTAGATAAGGCAGTGCACTTCTGCATCCTGGATATCCATGACACAGCACCTCCTGTGAATGTAAATACATAACCGGTAGTAGACTTCCGGTTATCTGGATGACCGGCATAATCCGAATCCGTGTAACCATGCACTAATGCATTCTGTTTGCCAAAGCAAATGCACAAATCCTGTGTGCCCTTTAGGTATCTCATGACACCTTTCACTGCTTCCCAATGCTTCTTGCCAGGGTTGGCCATGTATCTAGAAACCACTCCCACTGCAAATGCAATGTCCGGCCTAGTAGCAACCATGGCATACATGAGACTGCCACAAGCTGAAGCATACGGAATCTTGGCCATATCAGCCCTGTCTCTATCTGACTGTGGGCTGTCCATAGCACTGAGTTTCACATATGAAGGCAAAGGAGTACTAGCTTTCTTCCCCCCGTCCATATTGAACCTCTGCAAGACTTTGCCAATGTATTCCTTCTGAGACAAATACAACACATGCTGATTTCTGTCCCGAAGTATCCGCATACCCAAGATGTGATTTGCATCACCCAGATCCTTCATATCAAAGGTCTCATGCAGCCTCTGCTTCAAGGCATCCATCTCTTTACGAGATTTTCCGGCAATCAACATATCATCAACATACAAAATGAGAATCAAGAGATTGCCATCCAAAGCTTTCTTGGTGTACAAGCAGTGATCTATGTCACTTCTCCTGAATTTCTGAGATTTCATGAATGTATCAAATTTATGATACCATTCTCTTGGTGCCTGTTTGAGCCCATAAAGACTCTTTTTCAGCTTGCATACAAGCTTCTCCTTTCCACTCACTGCATAACCCTCTGGCTGCTGCATATATATCTCCTCATGGAGATCACCGTGAAGAAAAGCAGTCTTCACATCCATCTGAATCAAGTCCAGATCATCATGTGCAACCAAAGCCAACACAGCTCTAAGTGTGGTCATTTTGACCACTGGAGAGAAGATCTCATCAAAGTCCACACCATATTCTTGCTTGAAGCCCTTAGCCACTAACCTGGCTTTGTATCTTGGCTTTGCATCTGGTGCAACTTTGAGCCTGTATACCCACTTGCATGGCAAAACCTTCTTGCCTGCAGGCAAAGGCACCAATTTCCATGTTCCATTTTTATGCAGAGAATCCATCTCTGACTTCATGGCACGCTCCCATAGAGCTTTGTCTGCCCTCTGTAAAGCCTCTTTGTAACATGAGGGCTCTCCACAGTCAGTAAGCATCAAATAGTCAACCCCTGGAACAAACCTGTCAGGGGCTCTGGAGGGTCTAGTGGACCTCCGTACCCAATGACCATCATTTGCAGGTTGCTGTCCAGCCTGCATATCACCCATTGGTGGCTCCTGTTCCATGCCATAAGGCTGAAAAATCATGCCCGGTATATCCTCCAACTGTGGTATATCCATAGGGATATCTTCTGCCATATCTGGCTGTCCATTTGGACCATTTTCAGCACCATTTAAGGGCTGGTTTTCCTGCTGTAATGGCTGATTTACAGCCCTTTGTTGTTGTCCATGATGTCCATCATCATCAAAGATGACTCTGCCAGGCTCCTGTTGCCTTGCAGGCTCCTTATACATGCATGTTTCATCAAAAATGACATCATTGCTGCGTATGATCTTTCTATTTATGGGATCCCAAAGTCTATACCCCATTTCACCTCTGTCACCATATCCTAGGAATATGCATTTATGAGACTTGGGATCAAGTTTGGTGCGCATTTCCCTGCGTATGTGCACGTACGCAACGCAACCAAACACTCTCAAGTGCTTGTATGACGGAGGCTTCCCTGTCCATACTTCTTCTGGCACTTTCCCACCAAGCCTCGTGTTAGGTGACCTGTTTATAAGGTGAACGGCTGTCATAACAGCTTCAGCCCAAAAACCATGAGGTAATGCAGCATGTGACAACATAGAACGGACCTTCTCCTGTATGGTCCTGTTCATCCTCTCTGCTGTCCCGTTTTGTGGAGGATCATAAGGAGTAGAGAGCTCCCTCTTGATGCCTTTAGCATCACAAAAGTCCTGAAACTGTTTGGACGTATACTCTCCACCATTGTCGGAACGCAAAGCTTTCAGTGTTTTACCAGTTTGATTCTCAACATGAGCAACAAACTTCTGGAACACTGAGAATGTATCACTCTTCAAACGAAGAGGATAAACCCACACCTTGCGTGTGGCATCATCAATAAAAGACACAAAATATTTTGCCCCTCCCAAAGAAAGCTGAGGCATCTCACATACATCTGTATGCACAAGCTCTAACTGAGCATCTTTCTGTCCAAGAGCTTTCTTGTGGGGGCACTGTAGTTGCCTACCATATATACAATGCTCACAAAACTGAAAACTTGAAAACTTTAGAGAAGGCAAGTAACCCAAACGAGACAATTGCTCCATTCCTTTGACACTCATGTGTCCCAACCGGCTATGCCACATAGAAATTTCCGGCAGCTCGGTTGCATTTACATTAGCATGGTGACAAACACCTGCATGCATAAAGTAAAGAGTGTCCACCTTAGAGCCTCTGGCAACAACCAGTGAGCCCTTACTAATCTTCCACTTTCCACTACCAAATGTGGTAACATAATCAGCATCATCAAGCTGTCCAGTAGAAAGCAGATTCTTCTTGATCTCAGGCACATGCCTGACATCATGGAGCATAAGCTGTGAGCCATCTGAAAATACAAGCCTCACATCACCTCTGCCAAGAATTTTGCATGCATGGTTATCACCCAAATAAACCACTCCTTCATTGCCAGCAGTGTACCTGACAAACAAGTCTCTGCAACCTGTGACATGAAAGGAGGCACCTGAATCAATGATCCATGAGTGCATACCATGACCACCTGTAAGAAGTGAATGGGCATCAAGTGAAGACGTAAAGAGGACCTCATCCTCACTGCCACCTGCATGTGACACATTGATTTCTTCGATCTTGACTCCACTTTTGCCCTTTGGCTTTACATCTTTGGCTTCATCCTTCTCTTTGTCTTTGCCTTTTCCCTTTTCCTTTTGATCATTTTTCCATTTGTAGCATTGCTTTTTGATGTGTCCCTTTTTGCCACAATAATGGCATTCCAAATCCTTTTTGGAGCGAGACTTGCTCCTTCCCCTTTCTTGGCTTTTCCCCCTTTGCTGGGATCTCCCACGTGCATTCATTGCATTAGACTTGCCAACAGAGTTGTTTTTCCTGTTCATCTCTTCTTGAAGAAGAGCACCCTCAACATCTGCATATGACAGCATAGCATTCGAATTGCTAGTGGCTGTCCTGAATGTGTCCCAACTCTCTGGCAAAGTGCATAACAAAAAAGTGGCTTTGAACTCATCGTCCATCGCCAACTTTTGATTGATGACCTGGCTGACAATACCATTAAACTCATTGAGATGGGCTGTCATAGAAGCCCCTTCCTTCATCTGAAGGCCTATGAGTTTCTTCAACCAATACACTTTGCTTGAGGCACTTTGTTGGGCATACAAGTCCTGCAATCTCTGCCACATTCCCCAAGCTGTCTTCTCTTCACGAATGCTGAAAAGTAATGAGTCTGACACAGACAACATGATAGTAGATCTTGCCAGCTCATCCATATCTTCCCACTCTTCAGCTGTAAGAGAAGCGGGCATCACACCCCTTTCTTTGATAGGTTTGTGCTGCTTTTTCTGAAGCAACACATTGTAGCACTGGGTTTGCCAAATATCATAGTTATGCGAGCCTTCAAGCTTCTTGATGTGAAGCAATGAAGAGCTCTCACCTGTGGTTGCCATAGCAAAATGCAACCTGTAATGCCTGACTCCCTGCAAATGTGCAAACACTGCACCAAAAGATGTGCAAACACTGCACCCAAAGCACACAAAGTGCTTACAAATGTTCTCCCAAGCTTTATCTCCCACTGCGGAAGCAAGAATGCAACTTTTCTCCCACTTTTTGTGATGAAAACACCAAAATCTGGTTGCTGCAGATTTTGGACAGCACCTTAAATGTGCTCTTTTGCCCTTCCAAAGTACTGTACAGCAGTACTAAGCGCTCACCAATGATGTACCAAACCTGTACCGGCAATTTCAGCAGCTGAATTTGAACCTTTTGATCACTCAAAACAGTGTACAGCCATGCCAAAACATGCACAAAGCTGTGCCAAATCTGTACCAGCAGGTACAATAGCAATAAATGCTCTCCTGGCTGTCCAAATGAGTGAAAATCAGACTTTTACAGTCCTGTACACTGCATACAACAGTCCCGAACAGAAATTGGGCAAAAGCCCCTTGACTGCAAGCTGATTTCTGAAGATTCAAGGCATAAATGTCTTGCCTGCTGCTTTGCCAAGCTCAACGAGTATGCGAACTTGAAAAGCCCCTTGATTTGAGATCAATTTCTGATCATGCATGGTACATTGGCGCACATGAAGGCATCCAGAGTGTTCACGATGCTTCCCCCTGGCCACATATACATCAAATACATGAAAGCCCCTTGATTTACAGGCACATTGAGTGCTTGTAAGGCATCAGCACATTAACCACAGCATCAAATGCGATTGCCTGCATGCAAATCAACTCAATCGGCACAAAAGCCCCTTGATTTGCACTGCAATTTGCTGCGATTTTGCCCAAATGTGCAATTTCTCACATCATACAGCATGTATGAGTGCTTAATTGCACAATTACATCAAAAGCCCCAAATTTCGACATCCAATTTCCTGCAAATTGATCCTGATTTGACCAATTTCCTGCAAATTGATCCTGATTTGACCAATTTCCTGCAAATTTATCCTGATTGTGACCAATGTCACCCAATTTTGCCAATTTTGCTCAAAAATTGAGCAATTGGGCACCTGTACCTGCTCAATTGCTTGAATTGATAAGAAATTCGCAAAATTGAAGCAAAAATACCTCTGATTTTCTGATTTGCAGGCGAGTTTTTGTTGTTGCAGGAAAAGTGGGGTTGATGAATGCTGCTGCCTAGATGAATGCTGCTGCTGTGTACTGGACAGCACCTGGGGGGGTGTCGTGGTCAGCTGGTGGGCAGCAAGGGCAGCCGTACAGCAGGCTGGGCAGCCTGTGGGGCTGCGTGGGCTGGCTGGGCAGCCCTATGGGGCTGCGCTGGCTGGCTGGGCAGCCCTGTGGGCTGGCTGAACAGCTGGGGCAGCTGGCTGGAGCTAGGCGACCAGCTCAAGAGGCTACCAGGAGCAAGGCGACCAGCTGAGAAGAGGCGGCCAACAGAAAAGGAAGCAGCCAGCAGCAGAAAGAGGCGACCAGCAGAAGGGCAGCCAGCAGGAGAGCACGACCAGCAGAAGGGGGAGAGGGAGGGACAAACACCTGCTCTGATACCAGTTGATGGGAGAAGGAACCTGAATTAGGGTTAGGTTAGAGTATTCATGGGAGACATACACAGAGAAGCAAGGGAGAGAGAGAGAGTTGTGGGGATAAGTCAACTCATGAAAAGCATGAGTGTGTGACTCCCCTATCACACATGTATATTGCACTAGTACACATAGTGCACTTAGTACATTAAAAGTACTAAGTGTACTATGTACTATAACTTATGGGCTTGTACACACTATAAGGGTGGGCATAACGCCTTTACCCCAACAAGATACAAAGCTAGGTTAGTGGCTAAGGGCTTCAAGCAGGAATATGGTGTGGACTTTGATGAGATCTTCTCTCCAGTGGTCAAAATGACCACACTTAGAGCTGTGTTAGCTTTGGTTGCACATGATGATCTGGATTTGATTCAGATGGATGTGAAGACTGCTTTTCTTCACGGTGATCTCCATGAGGAGATATATATGCAGCAGCCAGAGGGTTATGCAGTGAGTGGAAAGGAGAAGCTTGTATGCAAGCTGAAAAAGAGTCTTTATGGGCTCAAACAGGCACCAAGAGAATGGTATCATAAATTTGATACATTCATGAAATCCCAGAAATTCAGGAGAAGTGACATAGATCACTGCTTATACACCAAGAAAGCTTTGGATGGCAGTCTATTGATCCTCATCTTGTATGTTGATGATATGTTGATTGCCGGGAAATCTCGTAAGGAGATGGATGCCTTGAAGAAGAGGCTGCATCAAACCTTTGATATGAAGGATTTGGGTGATGCAAATCACATTTTGGGTATGCGGATACTTCGGGACAGAAATCAGCATGTGTTGTATTTGTCTCAGAAGGAATATATTGGCAAAGTCTTGCAGAGGTTCAATATGGACGGGGGGAAGAAGACTAGTACTCCTTTGCCTCCATATGTGAAACTCAGTGCTATGGACAGCCCACAGCCAGATAGAGACAGGGCTGATATGGCCAAGATTCCGTATGCTTCAGCTTGTGGCAGTCTCATGTATGCCATGGTTGCTACTAGGCCGGACATTGCATTTGCAGTGGGAGTGGTTTCTAGATACATGGCCAAACCTGGCAAGAAGCATTGGGAAGCAGTGAAAGGTGTCATGAGATACCTGAAGGGCACACAGGATATGTGCATTTGTTTTGGCAAACAGGATGCATTAGTGCATGGTTACACGGATTCGGATTATGCCGGTCATCTAGATAACCGGAAGTCTACTACCGGTTATGTGTTTACATTCACAGGAGGTGCTGTGTCATGGATACCCAGGATGCAGAAGTGCACAGCCTTATCTACTACAGAGGCCGAGTATATTGCAGCCACAGAGGCTTGCAAGGAGGCATTATGGCTATCTCGGTTAGTGGTTGATTTGGGATATACAGGGGATATTCCATTGTTGCATTGTGACAGTCAGAGTGCCATCCAGTTGGCAAAGAACCCTGTCTTTCATGCAAAGACGAAGCATGTGGATGTGAAGTATCACTTCATCAAAGAGGTGATAGAGAACAAGCAAATTCAGCTTGTTAAGATTCATACGGATGACAACCCGGCTGATCTGTTGACAAAGAGTTTGCCTCCGGAGCGGTTTGCTCATTGCAGACACTTGATGGGCATTGGATGAGGCCAGTTTCAGCCTTGATATGGCCTTGTATATTATCATGTACATGCTGATTTTTTCTTTTCCTTTACTTAAGGGCACTTTGCCTTTAAGTGGGAGGTTGTTGGGGTAAAGGCATTATGCCCACCCTTATAGTGTGTACAAGCCCATAAGTTATAGTACATAGTACACTTAGTACTTTTAATGTACTAAGTGCACTATGTGTACTAGTGCAATATACATGTGTGAGGGGAGTCACACACTCATCTTGATGAGTTGACTTATCCCCACAACTCTCTCTCTCTCTCTCTCTCCCTTGCTTCTCTGTGTATGTCTCCCACATGAATCTCTAACCCTAATTCTTATCTCTCCCATTCAAATACACCATTCGTGGTGGGGGCCCTACAGAGGGTATTTGAGACCCAATACCCTGTCCTCTCCCTCCCTCCCTCCCTCCCTCTCTCTCTCTCTCTCTCTCTCTCTCTCTCTCTCTCTCTATTTTTCCGCACATCTACATTCAGTTTTGTGCGTTAATTCCGGCGTGACAAGTGTGTTGATTTCTGAGCATTGAAATTACCGATCTCCCTCGAAGCTTCCGCATGTTACAGTGGTATCAAAGCCTACTTCAAGTGTAAAGGTTCAGCAAGAACCCAGAATTTTTTTCTCGCTCGTGTGGTTGGTTTTCAGACTCCGGTGGACAACCCCTTTCGGAGTGACTCCTGTCCCTTGAAGGATGGTTGGTTTTCAGCCTCTGGAAGTCTCCCGCACACATAGTGGATGGTCAGATTGCACTCCGGAAAGGTGGTGCATTTTCCTGCTATGGCGAGCTTCGACAACGAGAGAGACCAAGAACCTTGGGACCTAAGTGCACCAGGCAACCCAGCTAGGTCATCAAGCATGAGTGTTAAAGAGATGTTCCAACAGATGATGCAAGCAATCACAAACCAAAGTACCAAGTTGAAAGAGCAGAAGGCGCAGATACTGGCTTTGGAAGAGTGCACCTGTTCTCTAGCGCCAACGTTTTCCGTCTCCTCCTCCCTCTCCTCCCTCTCCTTCCGTATCCCAGATTCCAGATCCTCTACACAGGGACCCTCTCGAAGGGTCACGACCACGGCCGAGTTCGATGCTCGAGTTGCAAATGCGTGCATTGGAGATCCAACAACGTGAAGATGAAGCCATGCGACGCGTGGAACATGAGTGATACCTTGCGACTTTGGACGCAAGACTGACACCAGCCGCTTCCTCGAATCATTTTCCCAAGAAAATAAATTTCAGTAAGTCTAATGGTAAACTCGACCCCACAACTCTTTATTCATGGTTGCATCAATTTGAAACTTACTTTGCCGCAGTTAGAAAGAATGATACTGATAGGGTGATCTTAGCCAGTTGGTACTTGGAAGGTGAGGCTATCCCTTGGTGGACCCAATGGGCTCATGCCCACACTAGATTAGGTATGGCAGCTTATGTTTGGGACGAGTTTGTCCGCGACCTTAAGCAACGGTTTCTACCGCCCCATTACCTTGAGCGACTCGAAGACGAGTTTAGGGGAGCGCGTCAGAACGTGCAACAAGTCCTTCAGTTTGCCAACAGAATTTCGAACTTATGTTTGCAATTAGGCTTATCTGATACGGACAAGAAAGGGCAATTCCTGTATGGCCTGGACATGCAGATCCAGTGGGAGGCGCGTATGTTTAGGCCAGCTACCTTCGAAGACGCACTCTCGCTTGCACAGAGTGCTGAAATGAAGCACAATGGTGGCAAACCCAAGACTTCCCAGCCGGCTACTCCCAAGGTTACCACCTCGAGGGAAAAAGGCCAGAACCAGACGGGGTCTTCCCAAGGACAGAGCACGGGAGCCTCTGCCTCCAAGAACTCGACCAATGCGCCCAAGCTTACTCCAGACCAGAAAGCGGAGGCAAGCAAGACTAGTGGAAAATTGAGTGCTGAGGAGATTGCTCAATACAAGGAGGGTAGGTGTTTCTTTTGTCATACAAAAGGACACACTTCTCGGCAATGTCCTAAGAAGACTACTGCTCCAAAGACCGCCGCCTCAACGTCCACGGCTTCCGTGGTGAGCCCAACTCCCACACAGACCCCAGTGGCTGCCCCTAGTTCTTCAAATCCCAATACTTCAGTTGGAGCAATCATTAGCCGAGAGCTCGAAGATAAGCAAAAGGACGCCCATGACCAGGAGTATGAGCGCAACGAGATCTTTGGCTACATAGGTGGCCAGAGAGTCATTGTCTTGTTTAACAGCGGCAGCATGGAGGACGTGGTCATGGAACAAGCCGCTCAGCGTGCTCGTTTTGTCCGGACTTCGGTGAACAAGCAAGTCGAGGGTTTTAGCACAGGCATGACAATGAGCGTCAAGTATAAAGCTCTAGGTGCTAAATTAGTTATTCAGGGCGGCATAGAGTTTGTGCGTGATTTTATGGTTGCCCCTCTTGTAGGAGCATACATAATATTGGACATTTAGTGGTTTCACAAGTTCCTTCCTAATGTCAAGTGGGACAAGCACAATTTCCAGATTAGTCGGAATGTGTCAAACGCCCTAGTAACCATTAAGTGTGAGCCAGGAATTCCGAACTTTCCGCTCATAAGCCACTTGCAGGCTAAACAAGCAATCAGGAAAGACGCACATTATGCGATGATATACATCCAGGCTACCCAGACGGTGGCCAATGCTTCCGAGAAGTATTTGGCTCTCCATGAAAAGTTCCAAAAGATTTTTCTTCAGGACAATCTCCCTTCCCAGCTCCCCTCGTCCAGACTGGAGGACCACAAGATAGATCTCCTCCCAGGCTAGGAACCCCCGAGCAAATTTCCATATTGCCTTTCCAAGGCAATGGAATCAGAGTTGAACTGCCAACTCCAAGAATTGTTACAATCTGGCTTCATCCGTCCCAACGTGTCACCATTTGCAACACCGATCCTGTTTGTCAAGACAAAAGATGGATCTTCTCGTTTGTGTTGATTATCGTGCACTCAATAAACTGACTACCAAGAGTAGATTCTCGATGCCTCGAATAGATTATATTCTCAAGAGGCTGAATGGGGCTAAGATGTTCTCAAAACTTGATTTAAAGAGTGGGTACCACCAGGTGAGAATTGTGAAGGGAGACATCCCCGAGACAGCCTTCCGTACGGAACGGACCCACTATGAATTTGTGGTCATGCCTTTTGGCTTGACGAACAGCCCAACCACATTCAACCGCATGATGATGCGTGTTCCGAGAATTGATTGGAAAGTGTGTGTTCATATTTCTGGATGATATACTAGTATTTGTAGCTACGGTTGAGCAGCATGACATTGATGTGGAGAAAGTCCTGAAGTTGCTGAAAAGCAACGAGCTCTACGTCAATGAGAAGAAGTCGAAATTTTATTTGTTCGAGGTTCATTACCTCGGATATATAATTAGTGCAAAAGGCATTCGACTTGATCCGGCTAAGGTGGCTGAGATTGTCCATTGGGAAGTACCTCAAACTTCTTATGACATCAGATCCTTTGTGGGTATATGCCATGCATACTCCACCCACATAGACAAGTTTTCTGACCTCTCGACAGATCTCACCAATCTGCTAAAGGGTGTCGAGACTAAAAGGCAACGAATTCGAATGACTCCACGAGCGTCGGAGGCATTCAAGAACCTTAAGGTAGCTTTATCAGAAACGCCTTATTTAGCACTTGCCTCGTGGGACGAGCCATTCCAGGTGATCACCGATGCGAGTAACATCGCAATTGGAGGTGTATTACAATAGAATGGTCATCAAGTAGCTTACATGTCTCGTAAGTTACTGCCCGCAAAAAAGAATTACTTAGTCTACGATCGAGAACTCCTCACAGTTATACAGGTCTTGAAACATTGGAAACATTTTCTTTATGGCCGTGACTTTGAGGTTCGCACTAACCATCAGGTATTACGCTGGATTCAAACAATGCCAAGTGCACAGTGGAGTGACCGACAACACCGCTGGAGCCAGATATTCCTGTGTACTGAGTTTCTATCAGAGCTTCGAAGATGCAAGGAAAACTTAGCCATAATAAAGCCTAGCACTAAGGAATCATAACAATAGAAAGAACCATAAGGTAGTTGATAGGACATATGCACCACTAAAGATAGAAAGAATTAACACAATATCAACTCGCCCGCAACTTGGACGAAAACTTCACAATGTGAAATTTGCATGTCCACTAATAAAACATAAAGATATACCTAGATGAATCCAGAACATGCCTAAATTCACCTTATAAGAAAGTGCAATTTATAACCTCATGGTAGTCATCCACAAGACAATAAACCATCACCTCCATCATGCATAGTATGGACTAATACTATGACATCCACACTAACGTCCTAGAAACTAAGCCTGGCACCTATCTCTACTAGTGTAGCAACAAGCTTACAGTCTTTGCCTTGTAGCGGTCAACACTACTATGAGCTTTACGCTTAAGCTTATAAACCCGCTTTGTACCGATGGCCTTTTTACCAAAAGGCAAATCTACTAAATACCAAGTATCATTTTTTAGGATCGTGTCGTACTTATCCTACATGGCCTGCATCCAAATATCATTTTCCTATGCTTCCTCAAAGGAAGCATGTTCCTCTTCATTGCATATACGTAATGAGAGAATAATCCACAAAAGAATAAGATGCATGATGAGAACCTGCACGTGTCCTGTTAGATAAGAGAGTAGTTAATTTATTGTCCCGCAATGTCTCCACCAACCATTTTTGCATACACTTACGAACACCTATATAGCTGTCCTTTCCTCATCCACAGCATCATCCATAATTGCCTCATCAATAGGCTAATCTTTGGGCTGAAATTCGAGCTAAGGAAGTAGCCAATTTGTTGTCCCGCAATGTCTCCACCGACCATTTTTGCATACACTTACGAACGCCTATATAACTGCCCTTTCCTCATCCACAGTAGCATCCATAATTGCCTCATCAATAGGCTGATCTTTAGGCTGAAATTCAAGCTAATTTTCAACCAGTATGGATTGATTTGTAGCACCTTTTTAAGCATTCATTTGCTCCACATATGGCTGCCTGACATTATACAAAGGTAGAAGTGTAACAAAGATGTCTTGTGAGCATATGTTTTGTTGTTTTTTGTATAAAAGCATAGGCTGAACTGAGTTCTCAACAAAGACAACATCTCTACTCATCAAAACCCGCTTTGGATGGTAGAGTCTATATCCTTTGCTTTCTGAGCTATATTCCACAAAAATACATTTTACCGTCTTATCATCCAACTTATCACGTTGTTACTCACGCATAAGAGCATGAGCAAGACAACCAAAAAACACGCAAATGAGCCACATAGAGCTTTTTGTCATTCCAAGCTTTTCTTAGGTGGAGAAGGTATACCATATAGTTAACAACACACTATATGGTATACCTTCTCCACCTAAGAGGATAGCTCAATTTGAGACAATCAAAAGAGCAACTCGAGGAGAAGAAGACCAAGGGGTGAGAGCCAAGAAAACATGCTCTGATACCAATAGTTAGGGTGGAGATCAATGTAGGAACACACACATTGATGTAGCAAGCAAGGAGAGAGAGATAGAAGCACAACACTCAAAGTAGATTGATAAGAAGAGTGAAGTGCAAGTGAAGTGACATGATAAGGTCACTTACACACACTCATAAAAGTGCGTACATATAATCGGGGAAAAAAAAACCTCCTAAAAAGAAAAAAGTGCCATGGCCAATTATTAGCCTATGTCTACACGTCACTACCATAAAATGGCTCTAGATGGCCCCTAAAACTGATGTAATGCTTATGATTACTTGTATCGGTCCCATAGGTCAGATTTGACCTCAGCGAACATGGATTGAATCTCTCTCTCTCTCTCTCTCTCTCTCTCTCTCTCTCACACACACACACACACACACAATGTACACATGGATACAACACAATAAAAAGAGGGTCACTAAATAGTATGAGAAGAATAAGTTTAAAGACAAACACTAAAGCCATTCATGTTGCAACCTACATTCATTTTGGACCTACAATGCCAATTCAAAAAGCTCTAAAAAGTAAAACATGGATTTCAAGGCATTCAATGTCTGAGCATAAAAGGGAAAATTACTGGCTACATTAATGTATAAGAAGGGTAAAACCTCTACCTGAACAGCCCATGCATTTGTCGAGCCCGCCGGGTATCCAAGGCCCTGGAGACAGTGATGACTCCGGAGGGGTCATATTCCAGCTTAATTTCACGGGGGTAATTTTGGGTAAGCTCTCCGAGAGGGCCCTTTACAGAGAGGATCTGATTGGTCAAGTTTGCAGACACCTCTTTGGGCAGAGGGACAGGCTTCTTGCCAATCCTGGACTCCTTGCAGTCTATCCTCAGACTACCTCCATTCTGGACCCATGGACCGAACTTTGCGGTGTTTATGTTGATGCCTTCGCCATTGAAGCTGCTTTTCAGTTCACTGTTTGAAACCACCCCAAAAAAAAATGCCCATTAGAGTTTACAGAAGGGCTGCCCAACTAAGGCCCAGCGTTATGAGATCAGTTACCATTAAATGCCCAACTTGTTACAAAATTGATGTCCGCCTAGTTACCAAATCGTTACGAGATAAATGCCGATACTAATTACGGAATTAATGAGTGCAGAACGGGTGTTGTCTAGCAAAGCCCAAATCAAGAGACAAAAATTACAAGGTATAAATGCAAGATGAGACGGAGAGAGGGGGGGGCGCGGGGGCCGCTTACCTGGGAAAAGCTGCTGCAGGGAGCGCGCAGGACAGCAAGGTAGCCATAGCTGGGAAACACTGTTTAGAAATGTGAAAAAGGACACGTCATAAATCTATCATGGCACTTGTGGGATAATCGTAGCAGTTCACAAAACCAGAGGTCTTTCACATTCAGGGTAAAGGAGCTTATTAGCGGGCACCCCCCATTTTAAGGACAAAAGTTAAAAGCCGGCCACCGGCCAGAGCCAAAAGCCTAACAGCAAACAAAGTGGGCAATATTTGGAAGGTTGGTACCCCTTGTGGTACTGAGGTGTGTGTGGGGTTAGTATGGTGTGGGTGAAATTCTCGTGTGCAACTAGGAATGGAATAAGACCTTATGAAAAAAAAGTCTGGCAGCATCCAACTCAAAAAGCTGGCAACAAGGAATGTCGAGCTAGCCCAACTTGACGGCGCACTCTTGCATCCACGCCTGCAAGTCAACTGGCCTTGCATCACCACAAACAAATCCCATAGCATCTTAGTCCTCCACTTTTATGCAACGAATGGAGATAGTTCGATACTATACCTCTATTATAACATTACCCACGCTACAATGAAGAGATAATATTTATAAGGCCCCAACCATTTTCAATGATTAATCCCAAAGATGAATGCAAATACAAGATTAAAATACTTAGAAATTAAAAGTACACTAAATTAGAAAAAAAACTCCCTCTTGTACAAGTTTGAACTTCGAATTGCATCTTCCCCCTTAAACATTCCCTCCAACTATAATCCACGACTAAAAGAGCATACCCTTTTATATCTTATGGCCCAAAACAACCAGACACTCGTACTAATCCTCCCTCACATAAAGCAAACCAATTAGGGATAGCCAAGGTGGCAAAGAGAGGCTTCAAATAGCAACTGTGCAAATCGTGCTCCCACTACTCGAAGACTGTATCTTGCTACTCCGAAGGAGAAGAGGTTCGTACAAACAAGAATGCCTACACATCAACTCATAGATGCCAAATATCGTAGCGCATTGCTTCCGCATAGATGCCAAACATGTTATGCAATCTGAAGGAGAAGAGGTTCTTGCAAACAAGAGTGCCTACACATCATCTCATAGATTCCAGACATCCTCTGCAATCCAAAGGAGAAGAGGTTCCGAGAAAAAAAAGAGTGCCTACACATCATCTCATAGATGTACCAGACACACTCTGCAATCCGAAGGAGAAGAGATTCCTACAAACAAGAGTGCCTACATATCATCCCATAGATGCCAAATATCATAGCCCATTGCTTCTGCATTAACAGGTGCTGCAAAGCCTGTTCAAGCATCTAATACTAGAAATACAATAGTATTCGCTCCTCTGCCCACACGACATCCAAAAAAGAGGGGAGTTAGAAATTGGTCCAAAGCTAGACATGGAATGTGCTATTCAAGCTATAGAGAATGGGGTGCCTTTATGGGAGTGTTCTCATAGATATGGCATGAGAACATCTACCATCACAGCATGGATGGACAAATGAACGAGCACTCAAATTTGAATTGGGAGCGAGGGGGGACCACCAGAGGCGATTTCCTAGATTGTCGATGAGGACAAGCTCTAGCAAGATGTCCCATCTGCCTACATATGAAGCATTGGCTTGGGAGGCCACAGTACTTTACGCTTTGCAAAATGGTGGCTCCCCGGAGGCAAGGAAGAGATATGACATGCAGCATTATCTCCGAAGAGGCTACACAGATGCAAAGATATCGGCGCATTTGATGCTTCACGTAGAATAGTTGCAAATTGTTGTGAAAAGTTTTGACTACTTCGGGTCTAATTTTAATTGCCCATGACTTGTCTAAGCCTTCCACCACCCTAAAGGTGTTGGATGATGATGTACTAGAGCTAGGCTCCATTCCATTTCCTTCCTTCACCTTCTCCCCTTTTGCATTTTTAGGGTTTACATTTTTTAAGATTTTATGTTTTTTAGGGTTTTAATGTTTTTTTCCTTTCATGAGCATACGTGTGTTTTTCTTTTCACAAGCCACCCCTTTCATATGTTGCATTTTTCTCTCCCTTTTCATGTTACGTTTTGCCCTACTAACAACACCTAATAGTGTGGCAATTCATGTAGGTACCTTCTCATATACATGAACTTAATGTAGTCCATTGACCTCATAGTTACATTTTATACTTGCTTAACTCATCATATGGTGCATTTTTTAATGCTATGACCACTCTATAATTAGCATTTTATTTCGTGAAGATTACCACACAATAATAGCCTATACATTCAAAGTTTTTTTCATGAAAATCCTATGTTGTAATAAGCATATATTTAGCATTTTCTTCATCAAGAGGATGCTCTCCTATGCTCCACAAGATGACCTAAACCTACAACTTTATCAATCCATTCATCAAAGATCTTCTAGTCTCACGGTTAACCCCTTCAGATAAGGGGTTAACTGTGAACCTACAGCTTTATCAATCCATTCATCAGAGATCTTCTAGTCACGGTTAACCCCTTTGGATAAGGAAATTCTCCACAAGAGGACCTGAACCTACAGCTTTATCAATCCATTCATCAAAAGGTCTTCTAGTCATGGTTAATCTCTTTAGACAAGGAAATGATAAAAAACACACCCCAAAATTGAAAAATTAATCACAACCAACCATTTTAAAAGTGTACTCAAAGGTGGGCCCCCACTCGCAACTGTTATGGCATTCCCTGGCTACCCATATCAAACCGTAAAAAAAAAATAAATGTCTAGGATAAGGGGGGAGGAAGTCAAAATAGAGGGGTTATCATCAAAGGGAAAAATGCACGTGACCTCATTAAGGCACTATGCTCAAATTCTAGCTAACAATTGATAATGTAGATATTGGACAAGATCCGAGCTTACTTTCAGTAATTGAGACATCAAAACATCATAAAAATTAGCTCAAACTTCTAAAAAGACCATTACTTTTTCAAAATGGTGAATCCTTGCCACTTCGATAGAAAAAGGTAACAAATGGTGCATCCTTGACATTGTGATAGAAAAAGGTGCGGCTTTCCCTTCGTAGTAATGACTTTTTCTAAAGTGCCTGGTTTTGTAAAGTATCTTTACATATGGTGTTCAAGAAAGTGGTACAAGCTAGATAATATTGTAGACAATTTTTTTTATTGCTTTTAGACTACTTTAAGACTACTTGATGGTGGTAATGAGATGCTGCAATAGCTAACTAGCACTCTATAAGTACTAAAAAAGCACTAACTAGAAATATTGCTATAAAGCACTGTTAACTACTTGAAAGTAGCATGAACTACTTGAAAGCACTCATGAGAGAGATTGAGTTGATTCAATACCAAGATTAAATACACACACATAGAGAGACTTTACAACATAATATATAACAATTAGATTAGACCTTGTATTATGAAAGATTACTACTTGTGCACTATAACTTAGAATGAACTAGATAAACTTAACACATGGGGGTTATTGCAGATGTATGGCGGCAGGCCATTGTGGATCGAGGGATCATTGTGCCTGGTAGAGCACAGTATGTCATTCTGAGGATGCATGATGAGCTATTGGGTGTGCTTAACATCTATGCGCCCAATCATGCTAGTGCCAGAGCAGAGTTCTGGACTCAGGTTACAGATGCATTGCCAGAGGCCGCACATTGGTGTGTTGGGGGAGACTTCAATATGCTTGAGGACCCGACAGATAGGGTGGGAGGCAGTCATGTTACAGTGCACGGCACGGAGCTTGCAGCTTGGGACCGGTTTTGCATGTCACTGAGGATCACTGATGCATGGCAGCATGGGGCTTTCTCCCGGTCTCAGGACATTCTTAGTTTCTCTCGGTCGGATCGCCGGCAGGGAGGGACTAATCTATCACGGATTGATCGCTTTTATGTGGGCGACTGGTTAGGGGAGCGAGGGGGCTCCGTCGACATTCTCGCTGGCACCTCATTTTCAGATCATGCGCCAGTTATATTGACATTGGAGGAGGGGACACGGGAGCCCAGCTTGCAGTTGAGGATCCCAGAGAGGGTACTTGCAGATCCTAGTCTTGCTGAGGACATTGAGAGGATCTGGCATGATAGTCAGTGCTCTGATCAGGATGCAGCGGGCCAGTGTGCCCAGGGACTCATTGATCTTAGCTCTTTTCTACACGCTGCAGCTTTGACACGACTGGGAGAGATTCGCGAGCGGGAGCAACGGCTGAGACGCAGCCTTGCTTCGCTACAGCGCCTTCAGGAGCAGCAGCCTGCATGTGAGTGGGTGGCGTCCCAGCTGAGCCAGGCACGTCAGGAGGTTAGAGAGGTAGAGGAGCAGAGACATGAGTTTTACTATCGTTGTCAGGCCTCTCAGTGGACGCAGCTCTTGGTGATAGAGTGACTGGGGAGTTTTTTGAGATCACTGGACCCCGTCATGCACGAGCAGGAGTCCGCCAGCTTAGTAGACCGGATGGATCGGTTGCTACTGAGCTCGGGGAGATCAGAGCCATTGCCACTGCATTTTATAGTGACCTGCTTTCAGCGGAGCCAGCCACTGAGGATCGAGATGTTTGCAGACAGACTGTGTGGGCCCATGTGCAGAGGAGGGTCACAGACCATATGCGTACAGTTCTAGGTGCGCCTCTGTCAGAGATTGAGCTTGCCGAGGCCTTGAGGGTCCTGCCGCGACATAGTTGCCCAGGGGAGGACGGATTGACGCCGGCCTTTTTTATGCGCTATTGGGACCTTTTGGGACCAGGCCTCTGCAGGGGCTTTCAGCATGTTTTGGACACTGGGGTGATGCCGCAGAGCTTTTCAGAGGGCTTGATCTATCTTATCCCCAAGGGGGAGGGAGTATCAGATGACATTCGGCATTGGAGGCCTATTACGATCCTCAATACTGTCTACAAGGTCTTAGCAAAGGCCTTGAGTTTGAGGATCCAGCCCTTCCTGGGGGAGTTGATTCATGCTACTCAGACAGGATTTGTCAAGGAGCGCAGTATCCTTGACAACATCTTTACTTTCTGGGAGGCGACGGCCCGAGCTAGATTTCTTGGCGAGGACTTGGTCGTGATGCTTCTCGATTTTGAGAAGGCATACGATAGAGTTGATTGGGGATTCTTAGAGGGCACTATGCTTCGCCTGGGCTTTGAGCCAGGATGGATCAGAGGGGTGGCAGCTCTGTATTCCACAGCTTGCAGCCAGGTGCTGATTGCAGGAGGACGAGGGCCGAGTTTTGAGCTGACCAGATCAGTCCGTCAGGGGTGTCCTCTCGCCCCTTTCCTTTTTCTCTTCTTTGCGGAGGCTATGAGTATGTATTTGACGGCAGAGGAGGTTGGTTTGAGAGGACTTCAGCTCCCAGTCCGGGGGGAGGATTTGCTTGATGCTGAGTTTGCAGACGACACGGGCTTATTTTTGCATGGCCAAGAGGCCAATCTTATTTGGGCTGAGCAGTCGCTCCAGGTTTTTAGTGCAGCTTCGGGAGCATTGATCAATTGGCGCAAGACAGTGGCCTTTTGGATCAGTAGTGCTCCCACTCCGGCATGGAGCCCGGACCCCGGTTTTAGATGGATTCCTCCAGGCACAGCAGTGCGGTATTTGGGATGCCAAATTGGCCTCGATTTGTCACCTGAGCAGCAGATTGCCCCGCTTCTTCTGAGCATTCGGAAGAAGCTATTGTATTGGAGTACAGCTCGACTATCCTTGGCTGGGAGGGTGGTGGTGGCAAATCAGGTGCTGTTAGCGACCATGTGGTACATTACGTCTTGCTGGATTTTCTCGAGCTCTTGCATCAGCCAGGTACAGAGGCTGATCAGGAACTTTCTGTGGTCTGGGCGGGATGGTCAGCCAGCTCGGGCAAAGGTTGCATGGGCAGTTATTACACTTCCGCTGGCTCAGGGCGGTTTGGGCATTATAGATCCAATCGATCAGAGCAGAGCCTTATTAGGGAAGCTTATTGTTCGGGGGTTGCTTCCAGGCGCTGAGCCGTGGAAAGAGCTCCTCTTGTAGCGACTGCAGGCTCGGGCGCCCCCTGCAGGGAGTACTTGGGCACCAGAGATTCGCTGGATCTTCATAGAGATGAGGAGGACAGGCCTCAGTAGAGGATGGGAGGACAGATTTGCCTTGAGTATCCTGAGAGCTTGGGAGCTGCTGAGACCGGGGCTCTCTCAGCGGCCTCCTTCTTGTGTTGAGGAGAGGGCAGGCAGCCGCTCATCTGGAGCCCAGCGGTTCGCACGGAGCAGGGTCATATGCTGGGTTCTCGGCCTCGTCTAGCCTGGGGACCCTTAGCGGCAGGCCCAGCTCGTAGTTTTGGAGACTGGTAGGCTTTCTGCAGTCTACCAGAGGAGATCCAGGTGGAGAGGCTGAGTCACTTTAGAGGGGGGTTGATTATGAGGGATGATATACAGGAGGCTCTCACAGAGGAGTGGTTCACGCCTCTCGAGCCAGTGGCCCCACGGTGGATGGGAGCCTTTACACAGTTGGAGATCCTGATTGCTGTCAGAGCTAGCACTGAGGATGGCAGATGCCTCTACTATGAGATTCAGGATGAGGGTAGACTCCAGAGAGTGGAGGTGGAGTCGCCTTTGGTTGCAGAGTGCACCTTTCAGAGGATTCGGGTAGTGGTAGCCGCTTCTCGAAAGTGGCATATTGACCCCGACCCTGATGATGTGCTCCCGGATTGGCGCATATGGGCATATGCAGCGCGCCCCTTGGCCCGGTTACAGTGGGACCCCGGGGAGTACGAGTGGCATGATCCTTATGCATCCCTTGAGGCCACAGAGATCACCTTTTTCCAGTATACTGTTCGGCTGGGACGGCATATTTTGACGGCGAGGAGGACGGTTTCTCCAGCGGCGGCAGCGGGGCATTGGCGATTGCAGGGACTCTCACAGGAGTTCCTGGAGGACTTCTGGGCTCGGCTCTGGGCTAGTCGGCAGGCCCGCAGGATCTCGGCTTTTCAGTGGCTGGTCGCCCACAGGGGCTCATCAGCAGTTGGCACCTGGCTTGTTTACAGCGGTCTTCCGGCGGCCTGCGTTCGATGCGGCCACCCTATGGAGACACAGAGACATTGCCTTTGGGACTGCCCTCAGGCACAGCAGATTTGGCTGCGGATGCTGTGTATTCTGGCGCCCCTCTCTCCAGAGGGTATGTTTACGTGGGGCGCCACTGCTTGGTCGACTTCGTCAGGGCCTGCTATGGGCTATGAGATGGAGCAGGGCAGTCAGGCCATCAGATTTATTAGGGGCCAGCCTCGCCTGGTTCCGGCACCGGATTTCTCGTCCGCCAGCTGGACACAGGAGAGGGATTTACGATGGGAGCTCCTCAGCAGCCTCACCATCTGGTTCACCTGGAGGGCCCGGTGTTTCACGGCCTTTGAAGGGAGACTGGAGCCACCAGCAGAGACTGTACGGGGGATTTGGCAGGAGTTGATCCACACCCTGCGAGGACAGTATGACCGCATCCGAGGCGACTCGGACGAGGCGATCTTGCGGCGCCAGGCTTTTCACACCACCTGGCGCAGCGACCCCTTCTACACCTTACACACGGGATCCCCCCGTTGGCATTACAGGCCACCTGTTTGGCTATTCCCCCCCCTATTGTATGATTTAGCCCTTCAGTCCTTAGTACTGATGCTTGTATTTTGCAGCACCTAGGGAGAGTCTCCCGGGCTGCCTTGCTGGATTCACTGCTCTTTCTCTCTTCATCCATACATGGTAGTTGCATCTCCTTGCATACTCCCATTCTACTCTTGTAATCTCCTCTCCCATCCTTTCGGCTTGCTTTAGGGCATCTCTAAGCCATTCAATATTGCAATCCTTTGGAAGAGCCTTTCGGTTAAGTGAGTATGCCATGTACCTTTGTGTTGATCTCTTAAATGCTCTTCTCTCCTCTATCCTTATCTTTATTGCATTTTCATATTTCTCAATCCACTTTCCAACATAGAAGTGTTAAGAAGACAAAATGTAATGATCTTTTTGTGCATGGACTCGTCCATCTTTCGAATGCGTTCTTTTCCATGTGGCACATGTGGCACCATTCGTTCATGTCATGCATGAATCTGGATCAATTTGTTTCAAATATTCAGAGATATATACGAGGGATTCTTGCACCAACCATACCTTTTCCATGCTTTCTTTTGGCCTTGCCCTTTGCCTCACAAATCCCTTCAAGGTTTTCATGAAGCGTTCAAGAAAGAACATCCATTCGGCTATGAACAACACCACATATAGCCACCTCATCCACCAAATATTCTAGAAAGTGCAATTGAGTTGTGAGTATGCTTCTTGGAAATCTTTCTTCAATCATACACACGGCCTCAATTGACTCAACTCGAGCCTTCTCAATGGAATGTGGATGAATCTCCTTTGACACTATCTACCTATTCAACAAAGGAAGAAATGATAAGTTAAAGAAGAATAGATAATTTCAAAGCTATATGTTATACCAAAAGCATAAATCTATAGTTTTGATTAGAACTCACCTTCCCAGTCCACCTAATTAATAGATGGCATTCTGAGCTTTCTCTTCTCTGCACCCACCAATTGATATTGGAAGTATGCACTAGTGAAATCAATTTTTGAAAACAATAAAAGATCAATATAGAGTCCATGAATAGTATACAATCAACATGCATGAATTCAAGTGTAATCCATACCAAGCTTGGAAAATATTTTTCGAGCATCACTTCTTCTTGCAGGCATCAAATTGTTTGTTGGGAGCATATTCTTTAATAATTGAAGTAGGCTATTCACATTGTTATCGCTCCATCCATATGTTGTTTGCAACTTGAGGATTTCCAAGCATGCTCGCAAAGTTGAGTACTTTGCACCCTCATATAATGGTGTGTTAGCCTCCTTGTGTAGCGCATCCTCTCTTTCATTTGCTTCAAAGTTAGGTGTCTCTTCCTCACCCTTGCTTTGAAAAAAGTGAGTGATCATCTCCTCCATGACATCCTCTTCCTCTGTCTCATGTCGAGGAAAGTCTGGGTCTTCCAAATGTACTGAACATGCTCCACATTCCAAGTGCTTCTTACGACTCTTATACTCCTTCCTCAAGTTTCCCCCAATGAAAGAATAATGAGGCATATTGTTTAGTACTTGTGCATGAATGTCCATGCCCTCCTCATCCTAATGAACCATATTTAAAAATGACTCAACATTACATATGGCAAACCATGACTTTACATATTATCTCATAAGTTTATTACTAACCGAGGAATTAGCTTACATCATTAAGTGGCTGGCATTGGTTTAAACGATCCCCATTTTCTAATATGCTCTAATGTCACTCGATGTTCGTGTACACAAACATTCTTACATGTTGCACATGAACAAGGGATTCTTCTTTGTAACCTCCAATTAATGGTGACCCATCACTATCCGAACTAGTAGAAGACATATGTACCAAGCATAAAAAGTGTGCAATTAAAAAACTAAATATGAATACATGTACTAAATCTAGCTCCCCTCACATGCATTTGTACTCTTTATATTCCCTAATCAATCCCATGTGTCTGTGCATATTCTTTGGCTACCAATCTAGCCTTGTACCTACTTATGCTACCATCATTGTTATGTTTCACCTTATACACCCACTTACAGCCAATAGCTTTCTTGCCTTCAGGCAATGGCACCAAATCCCAAGTCTCATTTACATACAATGCATCCATCTCCTCATCCATAGCTTTCTCCTAACACACATTTCCAATAGCCTCATCAAAACATGTGAGTTCTACAACTTGCACAACTTTTGCCATATAAGCATAATGATGTGCCACATAACCATCATAAATCAACCTCTGCACAGGGTTTTTGACTCTTCCAGATCTTCGTAACTTTGCATTCATGGCTTCCATAGCCTTCATCACACCAGGTGTCCTCATTGCTAGAATCCCAAGCTTCTCATCAAGGCTCATCTTCGAGGCACTAGACTCTCCATCAACAAGAGAATGCCCTGCAGAAATATTAGACATACCAAGGGGCTCAACCACTTTCTCTTTGCCTTTATGTGATGTACCAACTACATTTCTAGGACTAGTATTATGCTGCAGCAGCAGCCTGCCGCTCCATGGTCTATTAACAGAACCACTGGATGAGGACTCTCCTGGTCCACTCAATGACTGTGAATTGCTGACTTGCATTCTGTGCAACCATGTTTCCACTTACATCAGTCCCAAAACAACATATTTTTCAACAGCATACCAGCTACTCATCTCATCAAATACATCATTCCTACTTACCCTCAATTCATGTATAGCAGGATTATAGCATTTGTATCCCTTTTGCTCAAGGGAATACACAATAAACACACATTTTTTTACCTTTGGATTCAACTTAGTACGCACTCATCTGGCACATGCACATATGCACTACATCCAAAAACATTCAAGTGAGACAAATCAGGTTTCTTGCCAGTAAACTTCTCCTCTAATGTCACATCATGTATGGTTGCAGTAGGAGTCCTGTTCATGATATAAATTGTTGTAGACACAGTCCTAGCCCAATAGCTATGTGGCATGTTCTTCTCTACCATCAATGCTCGTGCTTTTTTCTGCAATGTACCTGTTTTTCTACTTGTAACTCCATTTTGTTGCGGAGTGTATCTACATGTAAATTGTCTCTGAATGCCATTCTTTCGCAAAAATTCAGAGAACTCATTGGAGAAGTATTCTCCCCCTGCATCTGACCTTAGGCACTTCACATGCTTCCTTGTTTGCTTTTCAACCGTGGTCATCAATGAATGTTACGTAGTACCTGCAGCCACCCATAAACATAGTCTTCGTCTCGCAGGACCCCATACATTTGAATGTACAATATCTAATACATTTCTACTCACATTTCTATCACGTGAAAATACATGCTTTTTTTGCTTTTCAAATTGGCATGCTTCACATGCTTTCTGCATACCTTCAACTTTAAACTTAGGCAGCCATGTCACAATTTATTTAGTCTGCATAGACTTCATTCTTTGCACATTTACATGCCCAATTCTCTTATGCCAAATGTCTGTATCTGCAACAACTCCTGAACCATTTGCCAAAATTGTAGCACTCCCTTTAGGCATATTTACATTCAATGTAAACATTCTGTCCACTCTATTGCCTTTTGCAACCAACCTACACTTATCTTTAAAGTCTTCTACATAACAGTCATCAGGGTTAAACCGGACCTACAAACCCTGCTCAATAATCTGGCCAAATCCTACTCAATCATCTAGCCAATAGAAACTAGATTCTTTGTAATGTTCGGAACATAAAGTATATCTACAAGGTACTTCACCTTACCATCGTACATAAACAATGGCACATCTCCAACATGGGCAATCAGATGAGCAGTGTCATCCCTGTTTCAACAAAACCTGGTCTTTAAAGACACTTCATTTCCTTGAACCACTCACCATGACTTATTATGTGGTTTGAAGTACCTGAATTGACATACCATACATCATCCTTACATGCTGCTATATTATTTCTAGACACAGCATTAACTACATATTGCATAACAAACAACCTCTCATTATCCTCATTATTTCTGCTAGAGGACGCATAGTTGTTTTGCTGCACTTTTCCATTTCGCATCACTCTACTTCTTATAGAAATCTGCCTACACATGTCCAGGCTTACTATAGTAAAAATAACCTTGTGTATCATTATGATGCCTTTGCCAATTACCAGGACCTCTTTGACTCCCCGTGTCTCAAAATTGGCCTCTTCCACCTGTGTGTTGTTGTTGTGAATCTTGGGACTCTTGCTGCTACTGACCATAATTATGATTACCTGTTTGACCCACCACCTTGGCTACGTCCACGACCTCTACCTCATTCTCTACTTGAACTTGTGTAGAAGGCATGCTACTCTCTGAACTGTTTTTGTTTTGTGAAGAGTGTCAATCTTCACCCAAATTCTTCTCTTCAATAATCAGCACACCAAACTTGTGAAGTTGGGAATGTTCTTAAAGATGTCTTGAACGCCTTGTATTGTGGCCCGAGACCACATAGACACACTTCCACCTTATCATCCTCAATAACAAAAATACCAATTGATGCAAGGGATTCCACAATGCCCTTGATCTTCAAGGCATAATCATTCACATACATATTTTTCTTATCCACAGTATGAAGCTCATTCTTTAACTGAATCATTCGTGCCTTGGTGTTAGTTTCATACAGCTTCACCAAGGTGTCCCGTGCCTCCTTAGGTGACTTAGCATCCTATTTATGCCCAATCATGGTGTCTAGTATACTAATAGAAAGCCAATACATGACTTTCCTTACTCCTTGATTCCAATCCTTGAATTCTTTTACATCTGTAGTAGTTGGATTAATCTCCGGTATCTCTGGTGCCTCCTCATGTTCACCTTCAATGTAGTCCCAGTAACCTTTTCCTATAAGGAAATTTGTTAATCCAAACCTCCAAGCATGAAAGTTATTCTTGTCAAGCTTCTCTGCAACAATCTGGTTTATTCCATCATTCGACATCTTGTTTGCAACACAAATTTACCAAAAACAATACTCTTGTTTGACTTGCACAAACTGTTGTATTCTCTGCAGTGGTACTATACTGCACCCAAACTGTTACAACCAGTGACCTTAATTTGCATACATATATCCAATGGCAACTTTAAGACCTCTTTGCAGTACACACAGTGTCGACACAACTAATCGCCCTTCTTGCAGTTTCAAAACACAGTTCTGCAAAGAATCAAAACTTACTCGCAGTGCCCATGAACGCCTGTGAACTGAAAAACAAAAATCCAAATGCACCCGAAACGTATTTTCGGCCTGAAAATCAATGTCCAATGAATTGTGTAGTTGCCTTGTAGCTCTGCTCCCGCAAAGAAAGCTCCTCAATCAGAGTTCGTTTGTCGATGCCTTCTGAAGAGCTCCCGAGAAAGGTGTAGCCAACACAAAGGGAAAAGAGTAGATGAAGCTCTTATCCTCGTACCGCTTCATGTGCTTCTCTTTCTTGTTGCTCAGCCCTTAGCATGAACCAAGCTCTGATACCATGAAAAGATGTAGGGGAGAAGAGAGCTTGAGCTCTTGCAAGCACACACACACACACACACACACACACACACACACACACACACACTCACACAAACCCTAGAAGAGAACACACAAAGTGAGAGACTGAAAGTTCTTCTTCTTTTTCACATAACAAAAGAGGTCTACAAAGAAGATAAAGTGACTAACACACATAATACAGTATATACAAGCGGTCCATAATGTGAACACCCTAAGTGGAGTGGGTAGGTGTGGACTAGTCAGTGTAGTCTAGCTGTAGAATCCCTGGCAGAGGCAGCGAAGATATGTCGGTGCTAGCTACCAAACCCGTAAATGTCGAATGGTCATGCAGGCGCCTCATGAGTGTTAAATCATGTTGAGCTTGACATATCAATAACTGGATCATATAAAGTAGCCTTACCATGCACTTAATATCAAATAGGGAAAGCCTATGAATGTCGTCTATATAGTTGCTCAAGACTAGTAATGGAAGAGGTTAGATGATTTTTGAGTTTGGCTTCACTATGACAAAAAGAGGGCTTAGCGGCGGTTATAGCGTAGCTTTTATAAAAGGACCTAGAAAAGTGTCGGGGCATAAGTGTTGTTGTAAGCGTGCGTTGCTATTTTTTGAATGCTATATCCCATGTTATAACTGCTGCTATATCCCATGCTATAAACTCTATTTTGTATCCCATGGTATTTCCACCACTTAGCGGCACTATAAAAAAACATCAATCGCTATTTCCACTACTCAACGGCACTGTCAAAATTGTTTTTAGGCGAAGATCAGGGCATTAGCCCCAATCTACCTCAAAAAAAATTTAATTTGATATATTGAAGACAATTCTAATTTGTACTTTGAAATATAGTAACTCTCGAAATCTTATTTGCATTAAATCCCAAATATCATAAAAGGCGAGTTACATCCAAAATGTCATAACATGCAAGTTACATCCAAAATTCCATAATAGGTGAGCTACATCGAGTATGGAGTTACACAACATTAAACATAGTAGGCCATCATCCTCCTCCTCCTCTTCATCATTATCATTGTCCTCCTCACCTATTGCCTCTACATCATCTTCTTGTATCACACACAAGATTAAGTAATGTTAAAACACAAACAAGATAAATTTCTAAAAGCTTATAAAACCAAAATAATATGAACTTTCAGTGGGGATAGCTTCATAGTTCAAAGCAACACCCTGTTGTCGCAACCATTCAAATGTGGCCGAGATCCCATTGCAATAAGCAAAATTCGTACTCCTCACGAGAAGGAGAACGGTCCACTACATTTTTCTACGTTAAACACACATTAAAAAAGAACAATTTATATAAGATTTAATTCTTTGGAAACCAAAGTTTTGGATACAAAATGTTAAGAGTTCAAATACTTACAAATTGAGTGAGGAAAGATGGCTTTCCACCCAATCCAAGATGAGAAGCCCCTCTTTTATGCATGTATACACTCAGGCTGCTTCTCTTTGGTGCTTAAATAGATCATGATTTTCTTGGTATGCCTTTTTTGCCTTCTTCCAATCCTTTTCTGATTCTCTTGGCGGCTTGATGCCACCATGCTTGATGGCCTTCTCAATCAAGGATTTCCTGTAAATGACCCCGCATACGATCCATCATCTTAAGGTCATTAAATTGTAAGTCAGGGTGGGGCACAAGAAACTTTGTCTTTAATACACTTAGAATGTATTGCTTCTTTATATTGTCTTGTCTCTAGTCAATGCCCCAAATGTTTCTCAACTCAAGATTTACAAGGTGATGCATGCATGCTATGACATGCTTCCCCTTTCTATCCTCAATGATCAACCGATCTGACCTCCTCATACGGTAAGGAAGTGTTGCAGGGTCATAGGCATTTGGATCCACCACTTGATGTGTCGACACATCCTTTGATGGGGAATTGGAAGTAAATCTATTACTATCCCCAAAACAACCCCCGCATCCACCCCCACTAGAACGACTTGGAGAGGTAAACCTCCTATTTGATGAGGTCGTAGACTAGGTGCCACAGAAGAGAGTGGAGTGGCCTGGTCGCAACCTCCATGTGGACTAGGTGCCACAGAAGAGAGTGGAGTGGCTTTTTCGCAACCTCCACGTGAAGGTCCAACACCCTGAAAAGGACTAAATTCTCCAATGAGAGTGGACACGAGTATAGGAGAGTGGACACGAGTATAGGAGTGCGTAACCCAGGAGTCGAACCACCCATCGAAGTACCCCCCATCGGTGTAGGGTTAACTGTAAAAGGAAGCGAGGGTGGAGAAAAAATGTTCCACACATTCTCTCTCCCATACTGATGCAACAGACCAGCGACAAACGGTGAGAGACGCTCCATGTATGGATCATCAGCAATGGACATCGAATGATGGCCCGTTGGGCTTCTCAAGTCTGGATCATCCCCCACATGTCTACATTATAAAAATGAGGCTTAAAAAGTAAATATATTATGTGTATACCTTACGCATGCTCAAACTTAAATAACACAAGAATGCATTAGAACTCTTATACTACTCATGTAATATTAGAACTTTATTGAGACCTTCTAGAATACTGCTTAGACAAGCAAGGTGAACAGTGCCCCTTTCAGATGATAGCTTCTGAGGACTTTCCACATGCTCCCCCCACTATTAAAGCCAAAGGCAACTTCTCTTTTACAAGAGAAGGATAGTGAAAAGATCAAGGTCTCCCCCTTCACTATAGCCACCTACTCGCAGACAGCCATTCCTAACTTGACTTAACCAACATTCACTATCCTTCTCTTTTACAAGAGAAGGATAGTGAAAAGATCAAGGGCTCCCCCTTCACTATAGCCACCTACTCGCGGACAGCCATTCCTAACTTGACTTAACCAACATTCTAAAAGGCCTATAATAATTCCCCATATCTCTATGCATGAGCTCTATACATAAGCCTTATGCATAAGCTCTATGCATAAGCCTTATGCATAATCCTTATGCATTATGCGCTATGCATAAGAGAATAGAAAAATTGAAACCCCAGCATCTGAGGGTGCAAAGCAAATAAATGAGAAGAATAAGAACATTGGAGAGTACCTCAAGAGATGGAATGATACTTGAGTCACTTTATGTAGATAGGAATGATGCTCTAAGAATGCTCAAAGCTTTAATAAACTTATACATAAGCCTTATGCATAAGCTCTATGCATAAGCCATATGCATAAGTCTTATGTCTTAAGCTCTATGCATAAGCCATATGCATAAGTCTTATGTCTTAAGCTCTATACATAAACTTATACATAAGCCTTACACATAAGCCTTATGCATAAGCTCTATGCATAAGCCATCTGCATAAGTCTTATGTCTTAAGCTCTATGCATAAGCCTTATGCACTATACTAAATCCTAAACCACCCAACACCCAAGGGTGCAATAAAATGATTACATGAACAAGAGAGCTTACTATGACAATGTCAAGCCGAAGGAGGGACAACAATGCAAGACCTAAAAAACATAACATGTAAAAAAGTAGCACATTTATGAGAAAAAATAGTGTTTAGTAACACATCTATGCTTGATCTATATACATGCATGCATAGAGCCTATGTATGCTCTAATATGTGAGAGGATCCCACTTCACAATACTTGCACAACCTCTTTACACATTAGCATGTAATGTCACTTCACTGAACTCTCTAACATAAGGAGGTCTAGCAAGCATTGTGAGATGAATATGTCTATATATGTAAACTCTATGAATAGAGAGAATACCTTATGTATAGAAAATGAGAGCATAAGAAATATATGCTATATGCATTAGAGAGTATAAACATTCAAAAAGCTTATACTCTCCATCCATGCATAGCACTCCACATCAAAAAAGCTTTATGCATAAATACATAACGCATGAAGCCCTATGTATTAAGCTTAATACATGCATTAAGCTCTATGTATAGAGATTAATCTATGCATTAAGTTTAATTTATATATTAAGCTTAATGCATTTATAGAGCTCTATGCATAAAGCTTAATACATGCATTAAGCTCTATGCATAGAGCTGAATCTATAGATTAATTTAATACATTCATAAAGCTTAATGCATAGGTTAAGCTCTATGCATTAAACTTAATGCATAGAGCTTAATGCATGCATAGAGCTCTATGCACAAAGCTTAATACATGTATTAAGCTCTATGCATAGAGCTTAATCTATGCATTAAGCTTAATTTATGGATTAATCTTAATGAATACATTAAGCTTAATGCATAAAGCTTTATATATAGAGCTTAATCTCAGCATTAAACTTTATGTATAGAGCGTAATCTATGCTTTAAGCTCTATGCATAGAGCTTAATACATGTATTAAACTTTATGTATAGAGCGTAATCTATGCATTAAGCTCTATGCATAGAGCTTAATACATGTATTAAGCTTAATCCATAGATCTCAATGCATGTATTAAGCTTAATGCATAGATCAAGCTCTATGCATAGAGCTTAATACATACATTAAGCTCTATGTATAGAGCTTAATCTATGCATTAAGCTTAAGCTAGATGCATGTATGCTTAAGCCTAAGCTAACCCTAAACCCCGGCACCCAAGGGTGCAATAATACGTAGATGAAAAGCATAAATGATTAGAGGGCTTATCTCTTTTTTGTGAAGTTAAAGGAGAGGATTAGAGGACCTATAAAACAAAAGATTAAACAAAGTAATTAGTAATACAAAGTCCTAAAAGCTTAATCCATAGATACAAAACCCTAACGAATACAAGTAAAAGAGAGCTTACCTTTATATTAAAGCTAAAAGAGATGATTAGTGCAAGACCTACACAACATAAAAAGGTAAAAGAGTGATTAGTAACACATTTAATGAACTCTACCTACCAAAAACAAGAGACATACAAAAGACCAATACACATTAAGCATAGACACAAAAATGAGAAGGAGAAGAAGCAAAAGGGAGGCTAGTACTGTAAAATTTAATCCTAATCTCATTATGTTTCCTATTAATCATTAAGTTAAGCATAATAAAAGCAAGCCCTAATCATTAGGTCACACCATCACTTGTAGAGTGATGAATAGGAAAAGAAAGAGGAAGAGAAAGAGGAAGGGGAAGGTGAAGAAGAAGAAGAACCCTAAACAAATGCATTAAGCGGTGAGAAGGGTAACCACCACCTAAGTTCAAACTGTTCAAGTACTCAATTGGATACAGTATTGCATCATTCTTGCAAGAAACAATAGAATCTGCACACTAAGGTATTCTCTTTCAAGACCACGCAACGAACTCAAGGCTAGTTCATTGATCTCATTAACCTCTAAATTTTGTGGTGCAAGAATAGCACGGTCTTTGAAGAAGCATGCATAATCCTCAAATCTATGAAGATCTTTGTATACCCATTCTACCAAACTCAAAACAGAGTCATGGATCAACATTTGCGATGGAATTACTACTCTGCCTTCATTGTTTGGTTGACCTATAGTGCCATCCCCAATTTGTAATGTCCATTTGACAAATTCATGTTCTATATCACATTAAGCACTCTGTCTAACCCGCATGTTTTGGGTGAACTTTAAAACACTCACATATCTCCAAATATGTGACCGGCATAACATTGCATCAACAATGTCTTCACGCGATCCCTTTGGCACAACTGGTAAGATTTGCCTAAAGTCGCCCCACCAAAAAGTATAACTTTTCCACCAGACACTGTATCACTTTGCATAATGTCCCTCAATGTCCTGTCCAATGCTTCATATGCATACCTATGCATCATTGGAGCCTCATCCCAAATGATTAACCTTGTAAGCTTCAACACCTCGGCCAATGGGCTATTAGCTTTGATTCCACATGTGCTAGAAGCATTAAGTACCAATGGAATTTTGAAACGTGAGTGAACTATACGACCATTCGAGAGTAATAATGCGGCTATTCCAAACGATGCACATGCCAAGGCAATGTGTTTCTCTCCATGCAATCGAGATAGCAAGGCATTATAAAGATAAGTTTTGCCTGATCCACCTAGTCCATCAAGAAAAAAAACACCACCCTGGTTCAAAGAAACGGCTCTAAGGATAGTATCAAATGCTCTTGATTGACAACTATTAAGACTCCTTTGCATGGAAACGGATAAATCAGCCTGCTAAACAAAATCAAACATCATCTCTTCCATCAGCAAACCATTGTTGACAGTGGCAAAACTTGATCTATCTGGAGTAGGCAACCCTTCAAAATCAGTTAACCGCTTTCCATACTGGTGTAAGAGATCTTTCATGTGCAACAAAGCCTGATTCTTTGCTATAGAATGACAAACACCAACATCGACACACCCTCTTTGTAGCAATGAATGTAAAAAATCTTCTGAAAGTTTAGCGGAGAATTTGTCCCAAAGCTGCCCAGGGTATATAGGCTCACAAAAAACCATTATAATGACAAACAATTGATGCAACTGAAATCCTGTATTCTAAATTGCAGCTTCAGAGAGACACATGCACCACTCGTCATCACTCTCTAGCATCCCTCTAGCTTCACATGCAGCTTTAAAACATGGATACAAATGTCCATTCACTATTCGTAAATCCTCAAAAGATTTGCACCCTTTGCACACACTGAGTAGCATCTGTAATAAGTAATATTGCTCACCTGCACTCGGACTAACGTTATACATACGTCCAATCATATTTTCCCTTTTTCTTTTAGTCCATGAGTGAAGAGCCGAATTCCACACCCACTTGCAAGGGAAATCAACATATAGTATGCTATTTGCATTTTCATAAATTTGATTAGCTTCGAACCATTCAGTGAGAGATGTTCTTTGGTTTCTCTCACAACTAATCACATCACGTGAGTCATCTTGGTCATTGAAAAGCACATTATTGTGCATTGGCAGATGAACATGTAACCTTTGTATATCAAGCTTTTCATCGTGCAAATCATATTGATATATGCGCCAACATGCCTCTGAAGCAGAAACATACTGTGCATCCAGATATTGACTAACCTCATCAATAACCCCATTTCTATCTTACAACTCTATAGTAGCTCTATATACATACTTATACAAATATTTTACAGCTGTAATGGTAGAGCATACTTCTATGTTAATATGGGCTTTGTACCTCAAAGAGAGAAAAGGGTTATATGGAACAACCCATCGACTATCCACCCTATAATCCTATACTTGGATGAAACTACCATCATCTCATCGCTGGATACCCATTGTCATCAACGCTAGTACTTTTCGCAAAAATTTCGTGGATACCGATGTTTACAACTCCCATTAACCATGCAAGGAGAGTGCATATTTAGTTCACCACATGGTTCATGGACGTTGCAATGACTAATTATGTTGTGCAACTCTGGAAACATCACCTTATCAAGAAGTTCAGCACACACCAACATATCATAGTGAGGGATCTTGATCGGTTTACATCCACTTTTCAAAATCAATAATATATGTACATGTGGCAAGCCTCTTTTTTGAAATTCAATAACAAAAACAAATCCCAATAACGTTCCAAATATTGATTTTTTCACCAATAAGTGCATCATGTCCTTATGCTTCTCATAAAAGACCTGTGTAGTCAAGTAGGGTCGATCTTGGGCAACCTGACCGGCAATAAAGCATTGGTTATTTCATCCCACTTAGGATTACAAGTAAAGGTGATAAATAGGTTAGGTTTACCCATCTTTCTAACAATAGCAATAGCCATTGAATCTTGGTACAATTGATGCATATATCTAGGCCCCCCAGTATATGTAGATGGCAGTACCACCCTACGTCCAGCAATGCCTGCAGAGACTCTATTAACTCCATCACTTAAATCAACCATATCTGCAAGACCCTGGTATACTTTTGCATGCAATGCTTTCTGGTTATTGCGTATCCATACTAATCTAGATTCTTCCATGCTACTAAATGCATCAACAATGTACTGTTGCAAAAGACGACCACCGCGTAGAAGGCATGCATTTGTATCTTCCCTAATTTGTAGTCTATAAGCATAATATTGTCGTTGAGTTACGGTCTTTGTATCCTCATTTGAGCCTTCTCTATTGAGTGGAATTCCAACATGCCAACCATCCTCTCCTTGAGGAAATAGAAGAACATATAATAGAGGCATATATGAGCGATGCAAGTTAGATATTTTTTTATAGCACCTGTGGGTGACATTATTTGAATGTCTCTATGCCCCACATGAAAATCATCTCCTTGACCTGGCATGATAGTTACAACCTCACTTCCTGTAGGAACCAAGTATTGCCGTGAGGTTGATCGAGCTTCAGTGAGATGACCATTCTCAAATCTGCATGTGGACTTGACAGCAACATTTCTCTCATTGAACGAAGTGCACGGGCGTATAGATTATGTACATACATCATTGTTTCCAACCTTTCAACAATGTTGTGATTTTAAAGAGGGCATCCCATGAAGTCTATTCTCTAATTCATGCTCTGTATCATACACATAAAGTTGAGCAAATTGAGGAGCCGCATCTCGGGCTCCATCAAGTATGACAGAACCAACACGATGATAGGTGGTACCATGGATTCGAAAATTGAATACTCCTCCTCCCCTTGTGAACTGACTATCCAAGTGAGCACCCAATGAAACAAATGCCAAGGCATTATTATAAGAGCGTATATTCTTTCTGTATTCCTTACTTGCATTATCATTACCAAGCAACAACTCGACCAATGCAGGAGGTGGATTTTCCAATGGCAATAAAGAGACCTTCCCACTTCCACAACAATATTTGCCCACATATTCTCCAAGCTTTCTTGTCGCCTCACACTTCCAAATCATTGCACCACAAAAATGACACTTGCAAGAAAGGGCTCCTAAAATGAGTGAAGAGTACAATCTCCATAATATACCACCATAGTTGCTAGGTGCTTGACATTCCGAGGCAAAGAAAACACCCATCTTATAGAGTGACATTCAGATTTAATATCTTTCACATCACCAACATCAAATGTTATAAAATATAAATTATCATCCATAGGTAGCTCATTTAAATCAAATGAGAAAGGGCCCCGCGCCAAATCTCTATGTATCTGAGCATTGTGAGGTTCATTGATAGGTTCCTGAAGAACCGTAGTATTGAGAATAGTTCTGTTTCTTAAATCCAAGTGGATTCCGCCATGGGGTTCACTATGCTCCTCATTTTCAACCCTTCCAAATGTTTCAATTCTAGCTATGGAAAGTAATCAATAAATTAGCACCATTTTGTTTTCGAATGCAAGTCCTTGTCTATGAATGATCGTTTACGATGACGAGTCATGCGTGTTGCATCCAAAATTCGAAACCGACGAACTTGGTTCGAGCTCAAGTATGCTACAGCTCCTAGCCATCTTTAATCTCTTTCGAAACACAAAATTACGAATACTATTTTTCTTAGCTTCAAACAACATAATACTTGAGATAGACAAAGAGAGAGACAATGACATAGATATACATACATATTGTGCGCTCTTGTCGCATGTGTCGGAGCTAGGGACTTGCCAAGCACTGTGTGTGAGCCACGAATGGCTGCAAGCACACAACCAAGAAACCAGCAAGCTCAAAACAGGGAGCAATGGTGTGTCACTCACCGCTCAGACCGTCGTCGCCGTGAAGGATTCTCGCGTCGCGATGAAGAAGGAGCCGTCGCCGCCGTCCTACCGCCTCGCCGCCGTGTCGCCATGCAATGCTCGATCACTACACTCTCTCTCTCTCTCTCTCTCTCTCTCTCTCTCTCTCTCTCACACACACACACACACACACACACACACACACACACACATGCTGGAGAAGGAGATAGAGAAGATGAAGCAAGAGCACTCGTTATATTCAACACTCAGAGAATGAGAGGTTTTAGGTTACATTTGACTTTTATATGTGACCTGGCCATTCACACATGGGTGCCCACACATGTGACCAGCCGTTCACACATGGGCGCCCACACATGGCCGGTCGATCTTGACCCTTATCCTGATGAAATTCGAGGTGCGCCTCTCAGTGATCACCCAATCCCCTTACCCTTTACATGTGGTGCTGACAAGCTCAGCCCATGACTCAGAATACGTAAAATAATTATATGACGTAAAAAGTAATACGTCTCAATATCCGCCATAGGTTAACATGCCCCCCTTCCTGATGTAGATTCCGTCCTCGGAAGCTATGGTATGGTAAGCTTGACAGGGTTTGTTGTGGTAGACTGTATCTGCAAAACAGGGAAGTAGAGTGAAAGCATGCTTGGTCTTCAAAAGATATAGAGTGTATCAAAAATAAAATCAAGCATGTTAGACCACAATGGAAGTATGCCATGAGAACCTAGTTTAAGAGGTCATATTAAGGAGCTAGCGTAGCAAATTAACATGAGTTTAAAATTATTGAAAGTAATTCAAGATCAAGGTCTACAACAACTGGCCTAAGTCAAGAAAAATTACCAAGCTTAATAAATAAACAGATGACCACAATGTGTCTATTCTAAGAATAAGCTAATCCCAAGAGCCTAAGGACACAAGAAACATCAGAGTCATAGGAGTCTTTTGCCTTTATTTCTTTTATGCACGTGACAATTTTTACAAACAATGGCGACCTCCTTAAAGCAAAACTAGCATCGACCCTGGTGCCATGTTTACCACAAGGCCTTCTCAAGGAATCTACTAGCTCACCTTAGGCAAGGCTACCCCCTACCAACCCAGGGCATCGGTCTGGAGTGGAATACTCCTCGCCTACCAAGTGTCAATAGGGCGATAGGCCGACATGAAAGCACATAACAGACATACATTGCCATTTTTCGTAGGCCTTTCTTTTTATTTTTTATTTATCTCTTTGTATTTTTGCTCCCAAATTATCATGCATTCTTACATCCTTTCGACAAAGGGGTAGAAGCTATGTCTTAGAGGTCAACACACACATCCAGGTTGTTCAAGCATTAAGATGGTTTTAACCCTAGACCTAAGACAACCATATTCCAAGGTTAACTAAAGACATCATCCATTCCCAAGAATTTCTAAAATAAGGTTAAACTCAATTAATGATTTACACTAACACCTTATGCAACTTAAAAAATTAAGTAGTGCTTAACAAATTCCATGTGGTCATGCATTATAGTTCATGCAATTAATTGAACAGTAAAAATGAAAGAGAGTGGGCATGGAAGAATTACACCTGTATTTTGGAGATCTCCTTGATTCGATGATGAGAAATGCCCGCAATTTGATGTAGATATCCATGTATGAACATTGCGGGAGTCCCAGGACTATGAAAGCGAACCCACCTCAAACTTTTCAACCTGTACAATTAACTAACAAGCACTATACCTCGTTTAAGGACACAAAACTAGAAACAACTTGAAAACACTAACCTACCTACCAGTCACCACACTAATATATTGAGGATCAAGGTAAGAGGATGTTGTAGAGTTCTGGCTGTAGCCCTAAGGCTAAGCCTCTATCCGCATCATCCAAATAAATAAAATCAGCCTCGGTAGTGCCATGAGTCTCATCTATCCATTCATTGTTGTCAGATATATCTTCTTCGTCCTCCCATCCACATAGACTCGTCAAGAATGTAACTATGCGAGGATAGTCATCCTCGCATAGTTACATTCATTGTTGTCAGATATATCTTCTTCGTCCTCCCATCCACATAGACTCGTCAAGAATGTAACTATGCGAGGATAGTCATCCTGTGGAAAAGTAAAGACTTGGGCTATCAGGGATACGTCCTCTCTACGGAGTAGGGGTCAGTCGTGGTCAATAGGCAAATTAGCCATTCTAATTCCTCAACATTTTCCTCGCTGGCTAGTACATCTATATGACCCAATTCGGTTTGAATTGCAAGATAGCACATGTGAAATATTTGAGAAAGGTACAGATGATACCTCTCATCAAAGGTGGGAGTGGATGAAGTGTGTGATGCTCGTGCATCTGCCATATCTGCAAACACAGATATAGCATCAGTAGGTTCATGAAGACAGGTCAATCTTGTTTCTAATTGTGTGCGGATAACTCTCCTCTTAATGTGCTCTTGCTCTTTTTACTATTTTTCTTTTCTTTTCTTTTTTGTGTATAAAGCTATATATATACATTCCCTCGAATTTGGAAGTTACATGGTCAGGGGAGAAGGTTAGGGAGGAAGCAATAGAATGTCAAACGTGAGTACATGCTCCCCCCTTCCTTGGGTAGATCATTTTTTTTACAATGATGTTGTAGCCCCTTGGAACCAATTTGTCCAGTGGGTTATATAGGTGGTGATGTGGGCAGATAGCTTTTTATGACCCTTGTGGCCACATTAAGTTGCAGAGATGGTAGTGTACACTCCCATGAACGAACGAAGGATATGGCTTTCGATGATACATTTACAAGGGGAGACGTAGACTCATTGGTTTCTTGGTGGGTATTGACAAGGGTAGGTGTAGAGCGTGCAGAAACTTCTATATCAACTTGTGGATGGCATGAGGAGCTAGAAGCTTCCTGTGACTCCCCACTTCTTGAGCTAGGTGGTATCGATCGATATTGTTTGGGAATGTGGAGTACTCCATTACGTTTCCCTTACCACTATCTTGAATTGTCGTTGGGGTGGCAACATTTGGCTTACAAGATTTTGCAGGCAATGCAGAGGAATTCAGCTTATGTTTAGGGACCCAAATCTGGTTAGTCCCTTCGTAGTACCCTTGGGCTGCTATTAATATTTTAGGAATCCAACGTGATGTTACCTTGCCTTTTCTAGGGCGGGTAGCTGCTTTCCTACTACGAGGCTTCTTGTCTGAACAAGATCGAGTAGTAGAGGTAGCCGGTAACAAAGCTTTTGGGACCCATTTGTATGTACTCTTCAGTAAAGTAAGCGGAGCCTTGGGGACCACACTGTCTGTCTCCACTCTTGGCGTTGAAGCATTAGAGGGGTGGAAAACAATCAAAGATGGTGTAGCCACTTGACTTTGTGATTTTTCCTTATCACTAGCATTTTGTCCAGAGTTGATGGCTTAGGTGCGTGACCCTGAGTGGTCAGGCTAAGAGCTGGTTCTTACGTTGTAACTCGCCTGGTTGCCCAATCAATATTGCACTTGGTGGCTAACATCCATTTGTGCCCTAAGTTTACAGTTCCCTCCATGGTACCAGTAGGCATAACCAAAAAGCTTTAAACCACAGTCCCCTTGTCATAGGAAACAGGAGTGTGCAGAATTTCCGAGACAGTGGTTTTCTTCTTATTGATACCCTTAACTTGGATGGTACTCTTGGATAAGGGTGGTTTTCCAAGTTGACACCACACTCCATATGACAGAAAATTGTGTTGAGCTCCCGTATCCAATAATGCATTATATAGCACCTTCCCATAAGGACTCTGTAGCTCAATTGGGTATCGTAGAGGCGGGCAGATTCTAGTGAATCCTCCTCTGTCTCCTCAAAAAATGCTTATGTAATCCCCAAGTTGGCCTCTCCTTGGCACCTAACATGCTGCTGACGTTCTTTAGCTTCAACTCTCGCTTGTATCTTCTTAAGCTCAGCCTGTTCTTTAGCTGCCTTCTTCTGATGGATTGCATGTAATTCCTCTTGGCTTAGGGGGTCATAGTATCTTTTGAATTTACTCCCATTGAGGAATCCAACGGTCTCAACTCCATCAAGAGTCTTCACTCGGATGGTACCTTGCGAGGTAATTCACGTACTCTGTACGGTCCCTTACCAGCATATTTTAGCTTCTTCTTTTCGTTACGCAGTCCATACATCAGGACTTTATCCCCAACTTTGATGTCCTTGTTTTTCAGGTGGCAATCAAACCATTTCTTCCTTCTATCCTTCTCTACAAGGGCATTGTACACTGCCAATTGTCTTTCTTCGTCTAACCGCTCAAGGATATACAAACACTCTACTAAGGGATTACCATCCCAGCCCTCTTGAGAGTAGCAACACGAAGACTAGGAATGACAAATTCCCACGGCATGACTACTTCTTGGCCATATACCATCTTGAATGGTGTGCAATTAATAGCCACTTTGTACGCAATACGATAGGCCCATAAAGCTGACCTAAGCTTTAGATCCCAATCCGTGCGATGAGCCTCAACTGTCTTTGTCAGAATAGAGATTAAGGTCTTGTTGGTACTCTCGGCTTGGCCATTCACTTGCGGATAATAAGGAGTAGATTTATAATGGGATATCATGAAATTTGTTGTGAGCTCCTTAATCACTTCATTTATAAAATGCATACCATTGTCGCTCACAAGTTCAAAAGGACAACTGAAGCGTGTGATTATATTTTCAAAGAGGAACTTGGTTGTTATCCTCGCATCTGCCTTACGTGTTGCTTTCACTTCAGCCCATTTGGTCACATAGTTAGTGGGGCCACAATAATATAGCGAGATTGTGTGTTACGAGGTGCTGGGCTAATTGGACCTACAAAGTCTAAACCCCACTTTTCAAACGGTTGGTTTACTTTAATTGGATGTAGGGGCATCTGATCTTTCCGTTGGGGTTTCTTGTAGTGTTGGCATTCATCACTCACAACCCTTCACAAAAACTGATGCATCTTGGAACATAGTGGGCCACCAATACCCTGATTGCAATATCTTTCGCGCAATTAAGTCTCCTAAAAAGTGACCACCGGCTACGCCCATATGTGCCTCTTGCAAAATATATAGATACTCATCCTCTCGGACACAACGCCTAAGAACATCATCTTTTCCTCTTTTATAAAGAGTCCCGGCCATTAGGCAATAGGGTTCACATTCCTTGATCATCTTTCGAGCCAGATCTTTACGAAGCTCTTTGGGTGGAAAACCATTAACCAAGGAGTTCACTCTTCTCACTCCATTCAGGCATTGTCTCCACCACCATGAACAAGAAAGTGGCAAGTAAGTCATCATCAACTCCCATAGGAGCTTCACCATTAGGTATGCGAGACAAATGATCAGCCATGACATGTTTTTTGCCAGGTCTCACAACAACAGTGAAATCAAACTCAAGAAGAATCAACAACCATCGTGTGATTCTTCCTGTGGAGCATGGTTTGTTCACCAGATACAACAATGCTTGATGATCCACATAGAAAACAAACTTGGTGGCAAGAAGGTAATAACGAAATTTCTTTACTGCATATATCATTACCAATCCTTCTCGCTCCATAGTGGTGTAGTTGATTTCAGCATCGTTCAACTGGCGACTGGCAAAGCTAATGGGGTAGTCTAGCTTATGTTCTCCAGGTTGAGTTAGTACACACCCAATAGCAAAGTTTGATGCATCAATATGCACATGGAAGATTAAATCCCAGTTAGGCATTCGCAAGATTAGAGCACTCGCCAAGGCCTTCTTTAATAACTCATATGCACGGTCACAATCTTCGGTCCAAATAAACTCGATGAGAAGCTTGTACAATGGTCGAGCTATCTCAGCGAAGAATAAAATAAACCTTCAATAATAACCAACATGGCCCATACTGGACTCCCTTATAGTTGGTGGGTGGGGGCAATTCCAGAATGACCTTGAATTTACTTTCGTCGTTTTTGGAAATCCCATTTTTGGACACTATATGCCCTAGAATAACTCCGTGTTTAACCCAGAATTGGCATTTGAAAGGATTCAATGAGATGCGATATAATCTACACCTTTCAAATACTTTTCGTAAACACATCAAGTGCTTGTTCCAAGAGGAATGAACACAAAGATCATCTAAGAAGGCTTCACAAAAGTCCCTTAGATATTCCTTAAAGGTTGTGTTTATCAATCGTTGGAATGTTGCAGGTGCATTGGTTAAGCCAAAGGCCATAACGCGAAAGGCAAACACTCCAAACTCCATTATAAAAGCTATTTTAGCTTGGTCCTCTACTGCAATTGTGATCTGATTATAACCAAAGTACCCGTCTAAAAAGCTATAAGCCTCCTTGCCCTGCAACTCTTTCAAGCACATGTTCCGAATATGACAAGGGGTAATGATCTCTTCTGGTGGCTGCATTAACCTTTTTGAGATCAACGCGCACTCTGAGTTCCCCATTCTTCTTTGGTACAATGACTATCGAAGAAACCCATTATGAGTGCTCAATAGGGTATATGAATCCACATTTTATAAGCTTTTCAATTTCCTCTTGTTCAATCTTTGCATACTTAGGATTCATTGGGTAGGGACGTTGCTGGGCTGGTTTAGCAGTGCTAATCATTGGAATTGTGTGTTGCACCACCGAGGGTGGAACACCCTTCATATCATGGTATGTCCAAGCAAATATGTCCTTGAATTCTTTAAGAAGCATCTTAAGTGTAGCTTCTTCCGTCTTGGTGAGGTCTTGATGAGCAATAAAAACTGGTTTAGACTCCTCACCTGGATCTGCTAGTTCTATCTCCTTAACTACTGTCGGGCCATCGTAGACACCGCTACTCCCATTGGTAGGCGTTCGTTGGGCTTTTGTGTAGACGACTTTATGTTCCCTTGTGGTAAAAGATTTGAAATGCTCGGGTGTGGGGTGTAAGTCTATCGGTTCTTGTTGTGCCATGCTTTTTTCTTTAATTTTCGCTTCCTTTTGTTGCTGAGCTAACTCTCGATTTTGTCTCTCGATTTTGACGCCTTCTCGCAGTACGACTTAGTTTCGGCTTCTCTTCGATTTCTAATTGGGCGATGTCATGAGGTTGTGGACTACACCACATGACACTTTGGAGGTATTCTCCCCAATTATCCACTAACTTCCAAGGAGCGTCATATGCTCCTACATAACTAAGCCATTCTGCAATGGATCTCTCTTTATTTATTCTAGCTCGTACATTAGCTCGATAGCGTTGTGACTTATGTCTCATCTTCTTCTTACCTAGTTTCTGATTTTTGTTTATATCAGATTCAGACTCACTTGATTGATCTTCACTTGTGTCCCCCTCACTCTCTCGGATGAACTGCAAGAGGTTACTATCCTAGGCCTTGAGCACGTGGCTTCCACACTTGGGTGAATATTCAATTCATACCCCCTATCAGGCTCAGAGTCAGTTTCTTCTTGAGATTCAGGCTTGGAGTCGCATTGGTCACAGTCTTCGCTACTTTCAGTGTCAAGGGAGTTTGCCACTTTCTTGCCATCAGAAGTCAAGTGCATAACACCTATCATGTTTACTGGCACTAATGGTGGCATATCTTACCCCTCAGTTGTTACCCAACTTGTGCCTCTATTTTTCCATATGTCTATGGTTGCCGCTAGGTGTACCCAATCTATGTTATTTGACTCAGTCATGCCCGGTAGGACATCCATATAAGGAAAATCTTTCCCATCATCGGTCTCTTTTTTGCATGTATAGCAATACTTTAATGGGGCTGAGTGGATAGCGGTATCCAATCGATTATCAATGATAACCTTGCTTCCTAAAGGATGCGTGCGACCATTCTCAAGATCAACTGGAATGACAGAAACCTGGAATTGTAAGTAGACATGGTTTTTCAACCAGTCATGCACCATTTGTGCTTCCCTCATGAAAGGATGTCGTCCCCTAAGATCATTTGATATGACATAGGATGCCTAGAGAAGTCCATTACAATGAAGGTATGCCTTACCTTGTATCCCAGAACCGTGATCTTAAGGTTCCTTAACATTCCAATAGGTTTAGCTATAGTTCCGTTTGCCATCTTAACCACTATGTTTGTGACTTCTAGGTGAGGTCTTCCCATAGATTCCCAACAATTTTTAGTCACAATGCTCACTCCAACACCACCATCAAGGATTCCCTTTAGAGTTAATCCCTTGATAGTAATGGGGAGGGTTGCATTAGATTCGTCACCTTCTTCAAAGTACTATCCCAACTTGTTAACAGGTATTTCAACGACCCAGTCTTCATCTAGGTTGGGCTGTAGATCCAAATGTTTCTCCACATCTTGAAGCGTGTCGGGTCTATCCATATTTTGTAAATTATGGTAACCCCGCCTTCAGTTCTCCATTGAGAAATGCTCGAAGAGCTAAGAATAGCTCAGGATCTCCGTATAACTTGGATATGATCGTGGTTCTGATTTCAGAGGACATGAAATCCATTAGTTTGGACACATTCAACGGTACTTTTTGAGATATCGGCCCTTGACTAGGGACTGGTGAAGATGGAATCACTTCCTCGTCAATGGGGTCAAGCATTCCCTCACTAAACATTCTTTCAAGCAAGAAGGGTGTCTGCCCACTTCCTGATGTCTTATCCCGAATGATACTGTATAGCTAACGGTTTATAACTCCTGTGAGGCTGAACTTGTGTAGGAAACACTGTGTCTGGGATCTTGATTTTTCTAGGTTCTAGCTCCAGTTCTCTTTGTGTTTCTTCCACCAAACCCCTTAAGTGTTGCACTCGTTATATCTCCTCTACTGGGTTTGGGTAAGTCCCAAACTTTTTCTTGAGGGTTTTTGGCCCACATGGCTTGTCTTTGTGAGAGTCTCAGTCAGTCTGGATAGCCGAGAGGGCATTAGCTGACTTGGTTGTGGGGTAGGAGGAGTTTCCTTTTGTTTCCCCCGATTTATGTCTTTGCTTGATTCTCCTTCGTTGCGCTCCCGAGTGGGACCCTCCATTAAAGTAGTGGCTTTGGTCTCCATGGTTTCTATTAAATCAGAATCATCTTCAGGATCATTCATATACACAGGGTCATCTCCTGTCCCTATATTAGTCTTTGAACTAGGTTTGGAGCTTGTGGCATTAAGCGATCTCTTCCATCGCGTTTTCTTTTTCTTTGCTCGAGCAATTGATGCAATATCCCTCTCTTCAAGAATGTAGTTTTGATTTTGAAGCATTGACTGTGTGACTACATTTGCGGGTACAACAGGTGTGGTTCCTAGTGCCTCATTGGTGACCTCAACCAAATTCAATGGCGTAATCTTGGGTGCACTTGGATTATGTGGACATTGAGCAATCAAATGATCTATGCCACAACGATTACATGTAAGTACCGACATTCTCGACGTGCTCCCTTGATTTGGTTGCATTTGAGTAGCGACCTTCTGTAGCCTATTAGGGCACTCTGCTACACGATGCGGTCCACCAAAATCGTAGCATTGAAGAGGTGGTCTCCTGGCAAAGGTATTAAGGTTTTGCCCTCTTGCGAGAGCAGCTGCTTGATATACAAGCTTGACTTGCCCGAAACGATCCTCCATGTAGTACTGGGGAGTCATTTCAAACGTATCAATCCCATATGGAACAGTGGGGTCTATATCCTCTTCATAATCCCCACACGCACTATGTGACTCACAACCCATCTGGTTTATAGGGGTAACCCTCGGATGCGGAGGTTGTGGTCTTAGCCGCACTGGCGGTGGTAACGGCACAGACTAGACTAAATTTGGGTTCCTTGGAACTATGTGTTGTGACGTTTGCTCGACAGGTGGTGCAGGCATCAATGCGGGTACTTGAGATGTGTTTGACCAGGCTAGTGGTGCCTGATTTGCTAACATATGCTTAAGTACTAGGCAATCCTTAGATTGATGGCCATACTTACCACATGTATTGCAAGTCCCATTGAATTTCCATTGAATTTAACTCTGAATGTGGGACATTCACTCGTGCTATGTGGTCCTAAGCAAATCGAACACCATTGTTGCTCTCTTCTTGGGTACATATGGCTATTTTGAGGAGCTCGATTATCCCTAAAGTATTCTTGGAGAGCCTTAGTAAGGTCAACTATAGACATTTCAGATATCTTGGGCTCCTTGGCAATAGGTTTTACAGTCATTGGCTCGTGCCCAGATACTTGCGAACTAGCAGACTTTGTCTCCGAAGACACCTTTTTACCTGCAAGCATCAAGTTGTCTTCTAACTGGATTGCATTGGCAATGGACTGCTTCCCACATCTCGTAAGACCTCTAATGACTAGGCCATTGTATATGTCCTCTCGTGGCGCAATCCTCGGATGAATCTATTAAGAAGTTGGTTGTTATTGAAGTGCTCATCGGGAGTACAGCAAGAATTTAGATGCTTTAGTCGACTAATAAAGTCTCTCACTGACTCTTCTTCCTCGCGTTCAGCTTTTTGGAGTTGAGATGCTACACCCCAAAGCACACCCTCACGTATGTATTCTTTCAAGAACAATCTCTTGAGAGTGGGATAGTGAGTATGCTCTTCAACCCTTAAAGTTTGATACCAATCTCCGGCTCCACTCAAGGTTAAGCCTAAGGCTTTACACTTATGTAGCTCATTGTGCTCTTCCAAGGAATCACACACGTGTTCAAAAACTTCAATGTGCTTCCTAACATCTTCGTTACCACTGAAGCTCTGAGTGAGCTTGGCAACTTGTACCGCCTTGCTTCTAGGCTCTCTCTCAGGTATGCCACGCCTGTTTTCTGCAATAGATCGTCCGATCGTTTGAGCAAACGCTGCTAGATCACCTAAGTGAGTAGGCATAGCTGGTGGAGGCACTTCTGGGATGGCTTGGTTGAAAGGAGTTGGCATTGGTCTTGGTATGTATGCAACTGATGTAGGATATGATATGTGACTAAGCATAGCTCCTCTTGGATAAGGGTTCTGATAAGGCATTCGTGGAGCATATGCCATTGGCATAACAGGAGGCGTAGAAGCTACATGAGCATGAGTAGCAATAGGTACATATGGTCGATATGCACTGGCACACACTGTTGTAGGTACTGTACCACTAGGTAGTGGTGTTGTACTAACTACAGTGGTAACGGGTGCACTTTTCGTCATGCTCATCATTGGAGTAGGCATTGTGGATTCCCTAATGCAAAGTTGAGCCAAAGTTGGAAAGCTAAAGTTACTGCTCGTCGGCTCAACCTGCATTGAGACTCCAGGAGGCGAAACAACATACGAAGGATCTACAGGACTCCACAAGGGAGTCTCCATTTGCGACAGGGTTGGTTGTTTAGCCTTGCCCGTTTCCAAAAATCTCATAGGGCCAGTTGAAACTAGGTTCACTCCCCTATTCTACCTCTCGAATTGGATAATTATATGGATAACTTCACATATCATTTGTTGTTGTTCATCTAGATTGGTGGCACTAGATGTAGATCGTATGACTTCTAACCAACCTACATGGTATGTGTAACCCGTGTATAGGTCAGTCAGAGTCTTCGTGTGTAGGTCATATTCCCAATTTTCATTGAGAAATATCCCATCTAAACTTGGCGTGCCAAAAGGTTCTCTCGAAGTGGATGCAATGTCACTTCTTGTGGTTTGACTTCTAGGGGCCTCTACTTTAGGAAGAGCGTCAGAAGAAGGTGGTAGCTCAGTAGGGCCTTTATTAAATGAAGTGGGTAGAATATCCACATGGAAACTCTTTGGGAGGGCAGGGTCTACATGAGATGTGAATGGCGAATCTACTTCCCCACCTCCTTCATTTACTTCACTTGTCCGCAGGTTCAGAATGCGTAGCTCTACTAAAAGTCTCTATTAGACGACTAAACATGCTAGATCCGGGTTGTGGGGCCCAAACTGACACGTTTTGGCTTGCTTCCTCAGAGTTCTGGGTAGGATGCCCTTCCATGACTTCAGAGTCAGAGGAGAACGAATCACTAGCCGCTATTCGTGGATCTTGGATTGTTGCACTTCGTTGGGTTCCCAACTGAAGGCCAAGATGCTAACATGGAGGGATTGTGTGAGCTTGCTTAAACTGAAACGCTTTCTAGTTGCTCAGACTCTAGCACCCGACCAAAGCGTAGATGCATGTGACGTGGGTATCCTACGGGCGTTGATAACTACCCTTGAAGCCCACAGAAGTGGTTTCTCAGGTGTTTTGCACCTCGTTTTTACTTGTTTTTGTCTTGTTTTCAACCCATTTTTATCCCCTTACTTATGGTCGAAACTGGACTAAGGCATAGCTCAAGATGAGCGTATTGTTCAAGGTGTCCTAGCGTGCTTTACAACACAGTGTTCACCTATCCGGAGCTCTCGTGGCCCTCAGAACACTCTATTTGTGCCTAGGTGTGAGGCTTAAAATTAGTTAGTCCAAGGGTGCATGTGGGGGGAAAGGTGAAGGCTTTGTCCCACATGCCCACTCCACTCCTTGGGGGGTAGACTATATATAGAGCTTTACTCCCCTTAAGCTTTCATTTGAGAGAAAGCTATGGAGGCTCACTCTCCTATATATATATATTAAAAGATCGATGCCGGGGCCGATTGGGGGTTTTTTCTTTTTCAATTTTTTTTCCAATAAAAATTTTCTTTCCACGCAGGTTGGGTTGATTTAATTTTTTATTATTTTAGCTCTTTTTTTTCTTAAAAAATATTTTTAGAAAATAAAAATAAAAAATCTTGAGGATGATGTTTTAGCTCATGTGCACCTAGGGCTGGCCGCTTGCCGCCGCGCGACGCCCTCTACGACTGCCAACACAATAGCACAATGCTCAGCAGCTCTTCTACCCTCTGTCTGCACCCGCGCACGCACGCACTAACACTGACTAACTTACTGCTCTAATAACAGCTAGCACACAGAACTGAAATGTGCAGAAAATGAAGAAAATTGAACTGAAAAATGACTGAAGAACAGCAGCAAACACATACACAGCTCCACAAACCTGCACACAGCAGCACACACACAAACACACCTCTCTTTGCCTTTCCTACAGGATAAAATAGACTTCGAACAGTAGCCCGAGCTGCATCTGGAGCTTGGTGCAAGGCAATTCCCTGGTAGCGGCGCCAAAAATGTGTGCTCTTGTCACACGTGTCAGAGCTAAGGACTTGCCAAAGCACCGTGTGCGAGCCACGAATGGCTACAAGCACACAACCAAGAAACCAGCAAGCTCAAAACAGGGAGCAATGGTGTGTCACTCACCGCTCAGATTGCCGTCGTCGTGAAGGATTCTCGCGCTGCGATGAAGAAGGAGCTACCACCGCCGTCGTGCCACCACGCAATGCTCGATCGCTACTCTCTCTCTCTCTCTCTCTCTCTCTCTCTCTCTCTCTCACACACACACACACACACACACACATGCTGGAGAAGGAGATGGAGATGGAGAAGATGAAGACTTTTATATGTGACCTGGCTATTTACACATGGGCGCCCACACATGGCCGGCCGATCCTGACCCTTATCCTGAGATGAAATTCAAGGTGCGCCTCTCATCGGCGATCACCCAATCCCCTTACCCTTTACATGTGATGCTGACAAGCCCGGCCCATGACTCAGAATATGTAAAATAATTATATGACGTAAAAAGTAATACGTCTCAATGTCCGCCATAGGTTCACACACACACACACACACACACACACACACACACACATATATATATATAGAGAGAGAGAGAGAGAGAGAAAGGAAGGTAGAGTTAAAACATGTTGAGAGATAGAAGAGAGAAGTATTAAATTTGAAAAATAGAAATTTCATATATATCGCCAAAATGAAGAGCCAAAATTTCTAAAAGTCAGAACACAATTTGACCCTTGATAAAAAAACATCATCCCTCTCACAAAATCTCTAAGCAACTACCTTGGCTTCTAAAACACGGCACATCTTTTTCATATTTGCATTGAATCGATTAACAGATATCTTTAGACTCAATACCTCCATGCCTAATGCACGCACTTGATCTTTTTACGTGTTCTTTACATTGCCCATTACATCCACGTAGACATTCCCCAGATTGCATGTTCTCCATGAAAGAAATCATGCCTAGTTGGTTTGCCTCCATGCGACCACTACTGTCATGGACGACGCGATGGAGATGATGAGTTAACTCATCTCTCAACATATCTCCCCTTTAGCTGTCACTTCCATGAATCTCATCCCAAAGGGCATCTAAGTACCCCTTGTTGCAAGAAATCGAAATTTTCTCAGTGCGGTCACATGTATCCACAATAGTTTGAAGATGTTTAGAGCTTGTTTGTCCACCCAGATGGAGACCTTGACCGAGCAAGGTGCTTTGCAGCTCGAACATTCATAAACTCATATGGCATAGACAAAGCTACTTCTTCATTGCAAGAATCATCCACAGCTACTACATCTTTGGAGAGGTTATTATTATCATTTTGAAGCTCCATTTGCTGAAATCCAAAATTAAAATCTTAATCTACAATTATCTCTATTTATCTTTGCCAACATAAACCCAACCCTAGTATCGTATATGTATATCGCAACAACAAAAAGTACACATCGATACATATATTTCTCTATGAAAGGTTTTTTTTCTTTTTTAAGTATGTTAATGTACACAATTCTCTCTCCACCACTCCCCCCCCTCTCTCTCTCTCTCTCTCTCTCTCTCTCTCTATATATATATATATATATATATATATATATATATATATATATATATATATGCATCTCTTTTCAACACAAAAATTGAGAGAGACAGTGATAGCATCAAAAGAACTAACCTCAAGTTGAAGACAGAATTATACTCGAAAGCACCAAGTTTGGTTCAATCGCCCTTGTGCTTGCTTCTACACATAGACATACAAAGATGCATAAAATAACAAATTTATGATCTCTCTATTTTTTCACCCTCTCCTAACTATATTTCACACCAAATAAAAGTAAAGCAAATAATAAGCATTGGTTTAGAGAGAGACAGAGACAGACAAACAATCAAACATACAAAAGAGAAGAGAGAGAGAGAGAGAAAAGACTCATCCATCGATAATCTTAAATCTTATTACATTATCTTTACCAACTTTTTCAATGGAATGCATTTCAATATTTCCCTAAAAATGAAGGACTTTTCCTCGAAGCTCCTACACCTACTACCCATAATGTAAAAGCCATTTAATAATCCCAATGCCTCTTTGATTAAAAGAAGCTTACGATTGTCATCTAGCCTGTGAGGATCTAAGACTATATAAATGAATCGAGGATTAATATCATCCCACCCATCAAAGCCAAGAAATTTCCATTTTGGGCTACAATGATATCCAAAAAAGCCCAATTGTGGCATCTCCTCAAAGAAGATCGTATCCAATAATTTGTTATTGTCATAGGTCAACTTCAAGATATTTAATGACATTTCTTTGCATGAAACATAATCAAGCTATATATTAATAACAATCATAGAGATAATAAGAAACAATAAAAAATACTTATACAATCTACCACCAATGGTTACTAAATAATAACATAACCATGTTTATTTTCGAAGAAGCTTATGCTTTGGGATACATTTGATGACCTCATCAAATACTTGTTTTGCTTGATCTTTATCACCATGGACATTATAGCAATCAAGCCCAGGTTTTCTTGAATAACAAGAGCGCAATATTTTCATCTAATTTATCTGAATCTAATCGTATAGTAATTTGGAAAACATCGTTCCGATTAACAGCATAAACCGACCATGGCCAAGACCAACTTGGAACATGGAAATAACGACTCGCAAACTCGGCAAAACCAAATTCACCCTTTCCTCAAAGCAAAGAGTGCTTCTCATGTGCTTAAAAACAATGCTAATCACCTCTTCAATCGTACATACAATTATATAAGTAAGTAGAAGCATGAATACTATATACGTCGAGGTGTGTCAAATATACTAATGAGAATACATTGTGTGTGTAAATGGATGTTTGGACCTATACATTTGGGTGCTTAACATTTGTGTGTGTACATGTATGTTTTATTCACACACACACACACACACAACAACAACAACAACAACAACCACATACGCACACACAAACACACACACACATACAAATACATAAATATATATATAAGATATAAATATATCTATATATACACATGTGTGTGTATGTACACATCTGCACGTCATGTTTGGGTGTGTGTTTGTGTGTATGTATTGCACACAAGTTAGTGTCTTGAAACACATTGATGAGGTAAAGCTTCCATGGCTTCTTGGATAGCTTCAAGTGTGATGACTTGCATGAAAAAGTTAGTCCTATAACTTTGAAGGATATCACACAATGTGTACACAGAGGAGGGCCTTTCGAATGAGGCGATAGGTGTTCTTTTGGTAGTGCGAGATCTCATACAAGGCCGCGATTCCTTACGTGCACTGACAAGATGGGGTGCACATTGGGGTCCTTGTGCTCAACTCGTGGTGGTTGATAGAACATTTTGGGCCTTTTCTTCTTGTTGCGGGGCAATGCTCACATTTCGCTACCCTCATCCTCCCCATATCTCCCCCTCTCTTTCTCCATTGCCACACATTCTTGTGGGGTGGGAAGGGGCCTTGTGTTTCTCGACAATGAATTTGCCCCAGGTTGATTGGGAATTAATGGAATATCTTGGCCAAGCAAAGGAGGAGCCTCTTCATCCCCCTGATGATGTGCTTGGGCTCTCACTCTTCCAGGGGTTTTCATTCTTTTAGTTTCCTCACCGATCTCGGTTTGCTCATCGATCTCCATGTCCTACAGGGTGTCTCTCTTGTTCTTCGTCCTCGTCACTATGGACTACCCTTTCCTTGGTGGCCTCTTAGAGCCGTTTTTGCCAGTTGTTGGTACAGGCCGCTTTGAAATCACTTTTGAGCCTTGTGCAACAACATGCTTTGCCTTTGTAGTAGCCACTACCCTAGCCTCTTGTATCATTGCCTTCTTTTGTCTTACTATGAGAGAGAGGAGAGAGACTAATTGTTCAAAAATTAAAATTCTCAATTGCACTTAAAAAAGGCAAGGCACAGAGAAAAACTTCTTCTTTTATTCTAACATAAGTATACATGCAACAATTGTACAAGCTACATATCTTCTCATTGTCAAAGCGGCATGGATAATAGGGACAGATGTTCGCTTCCACTTCTCAAAATTTGACACCTTCATGGATTTTTGGACGTCCTTGGTCTCTCCATGTTCAACAGGTATATTGAAAAAATCAATTGAACATCTCCAAATAATTTGTGTGCTTCTTGCCTCCCCCCATGACGGGTGTTTTTGAAGTAGACACTTCTTGCTTGATAGTGGAACTTCTCCATTCCTTGAGTAGTCCACATGGCCAAGGAGCCATATTTGTTCATAAAATTTCTGCCATACACATATAGTATGTAGTATATGGTTTTTTGTAGCATATAGTACATGCTACAAAAAACCATATATCATGACAAATAACAATCATACATATAACATCCTTTCAACATCAAAGACTTAAAACTCCAAAAAAAAATCTTACGTAATCCTACCATGTAATGAGTGATGTTATATCTCCCCAGCTATCCACCATAGCTTGTGTGAATGACTCGAGCTTTGTTTGGAAGGTATTTTGTTGTTGCTCTATTGTGCTATTTCTATTGACTTTAAAGGCTCCAAGCCACCATATTTCCCTCTCGGATTAAACACTAAATGATTAGGCTGCTTTGTCTCGTTCTTATTTATGTCCCATGCATGTGCCATTGCCTCATTCATCAAGGTGATGCTCATATGCACCAACCTTCTCCCTTTGACAATTTGGCACTTGTCTAATTTAAGAAAAAATACTAATGTGTCTAATTTAAGCACAAATACTAACGTGTCTCCTAGCACTATAAGTCACATATGAATATCGTGTTACCATTGTAGGCAGGGTAGTAATTCTTAAACCAAAAAATGCAAGAGGAAAGAAAACTCACCATGCGAGGAAAGGCGATAGAACTTCACCATTGTTGTAGCTAGTCTAAGTCCACAAAAATATTATTAAAGACATCATAGTAATGATTTGTTAGCCTTTCCCCTGGACTTGCTAGTGTTCATGTGCCTTCGAAATGGAAATACTACCCCACACATCTTTTCACATCATCATTATTAGTTTTAGATGGTGGATTCCAGCTTCATCGCATGCCTTTTAAATGTATGTTGATGAGCTAAGAAGTTATGTGAGGTTCGACATAACTTCCTTTGTCACTACTTCAAGCAAGGGCTTGCAAGTAGGATCACGAAGAAGGACGATAAGTTCCAACTGCTTGATGCATGAATGCAATAAATCCCTCCACCCATCATTGGTATTACCGCAAGCCTATTTAAGAAAATCCCTACAAAGAAAACCCTAATCACTATATGGCACTAAGTTAGTAAGAACAATTGAGCCAAAGCATAGTGCAAACTTACTTTGTGGCAAAGAAAGGCAACAATTAGGGCACCAGACTCTTATATCATATTGTGCTTAAACCTATAGTACAATAGATACTTTAGATATCCTTTGACAACTACTAAAATTTGATGTTGCCATGCATGTCTAACACAACCCATGTTCTCCACTTCCTGTTTAGCTTCCTCTCTAACTATCTTTAGTTGATTATAAAGGCAACTCTAAATCCATATGAATCTACATAGCTGGCTCCCTAACATAATTGTCATTGTGTTCCAAAAGTTCAAGGTTGTAGTCCTTAGTCTTCATCATCTCCCTAGTCATCATGTGCACCAATTGAGGGAGCTTATTCTCACATTCCTATTCAAACTATTGGATTCCAAAGGCACAAAATTGGTCGTTTCCATTTGTGCTTTGGCAAAGTCAAACCCTCAATCTAGTGAACATCATCAAATATCATGATTCAACATGTGATTAGTGATATGTAACACTCATTCTCAGGCTGTCTTGGCATGAATTTCCCTTGCAATCATGCACTCTTGGATTAAAATTGTCTAAATATCTAGCATCTTCCTTTGGGCTTTGCTCTTATAAAGATCCTTATAGCCTTTGGGCATAGCATATGCAATTGCCCTCACTACCAATTTAGCTTGATTGCCAACCTCTCGACACTAATGCCAACTCCACTAATTGTTGTGTACACTCTTGACACCACCTTGTCCAACCATCTCCACCATCTACATGCAACATGACAAATCCAAAAGAGATGCACTATGGACTCCATTTTCAATTTTCAAAAGGGTAAAGCAGGTTGTTGGTTACCCATCTACTAGCTCTTTGTATAACCTATAGCCCTTGTTGTAGAATATCAGCCAACTAAAAAACTCTAGAACTTGGGACTTAGATTGATGTGTTAATTGGACTTGAAAATTTGTACAGCGGTTTTGGTGAATTGGACACATCCCAGTTACTATTTAGACTTTCACCTACATAAGTTGGTATAGTGATTTTGCAAGGTTTAGGAAAATTCAATAAAAGAGGACAACAATTTGTGCTACAATGAAATCAATGGTATTTTGAAATTGTTATTTATGTATGTAGTAAAATACATTTATTTGCTTAATTAGCATATTAATTGTTTACAAGAGATAACTATTACGTTTTAATGCCTTGTATTATCAATTATGTAGAATGCATCAAATATTTAGATTTATAAAGTACGCTCTAGGTAATACTTATACACTCATTAACTTACACGTAGATATAAAGCAAAATTTGGACATTAAAACTATAAAATAAGGATGTGAACAATAATCTTATAAAATAATAAAGTATAAAGTGAAAATTAAGCTTATAGAATAATTCCATGCATTCGTAAAATTGCACCCGTACATAAAATGGTAGCTGATGCAAAGCATAGACATACAATTAAAAAAATATGTAATCAATAACTTACATCCATGTATAGATGATTCTATCCATATAATTGACAAGTTACATAGATATATAAAAGGACACAAAGTTAAAACTCATATGATAAGCTTTCATTATTTATATATCTCACAAGAGACATAAGGCATTTGTGGCCCGTTCGATCCATTCCCAAAATGGAATTTGTAACCATGAAGTCTAGGTGTAAGAACCTTGACATGTTATATCCTCACTCTATTTTATAATGGAGCTCATGTTTTGTAAGGACTCCATTATAAGGAGAAGCCATGGTTGAACAACACCTAATACATAGGCTTGGTTTAAGAATACCAGTTGGTGGCCCGAATGGCCGAATGGTATCGGTAGGTCTTGCACACTACCAAATACGCTACATAGTATGGAGCTTTAGCCAAAAAATAGAATGCACCAAGGTACGTAAACTTCACTCTTGGACACAGTGTTCTAAAAATCTGGAGCCCATACAAGATCCAAGATGAGCTCAAATGGCGATGGGAGGTGAGGTAACATTACAATTTCTAGCAATTCTTAAAGGGTCAAGCCTACACAATAGATCATGGCATCAATTATGATTACAGATGGTCTGGGCATGTCTACTCCACCCTGCCACCATCAATACACCCCTCCCACCATCCATGGTTGAGAACGCAAAGCTAGATGGCACCAACTAGAACCTTTGGAAGTTGAAGGTGAGGTTAACACTTGATTCTTATGACTTGCAAGAGATGGTTTTATGAAAGCCCAATTATAATAAGTAGCAAAGAAGGTGTTGTAATACCAATTGACCTTGCTCTTTTGGACACTTCAACACGTAGGCAATTTACACTCTCATTGGCAGCATTTTAGATAGTGTGCTAACCATGGTACAACATCTATCTTTTGCTTCTAAAATTTGGGATGCTTTGCAAACTTAGTACAAGACATCACAATAGTTTAGATTAAGGACATTTAGGACCAAAAGGTGACAATTGGCATAATTTTTATCAGTGAATATATCTCGCTCGAAGTTGTGTTAATGTGTTGCTCCCAAGTATGACAACTGGGTAGCATCCCGAAACATAGGAGTCTGACCCACACCTCACACTTTTCACAAGTTCAACTCCATCTTGCTAGGGAAGGATGACAAAGATTCTACCTTCTCCACCAACACACACAACAAAAAAAAGTGAAGACTCGGCATCCTTTCCTAAATCAAAGAGAAAGAATGTAATATGCTACTATTGTAATAAGAATGTAATATGCTACTATTGCAACAAGAATATCACACTTCTCTTTATGGGTGAAATTTGAGTACCCACTTGTTTAATGCAACCTCTAGACAAAGAATGCTCCAACCTTAATTGACAGATACATAAACGATAAATTATTTGAGAATATATATGAGGGTTCATTTGTTGGTGGCATATATGAACCTATTTGATTTTTAGCACATTAAACACTACACTAGAAATCACTCTTTTCCCATAAATCACCACCTTCCTTAGCTTTCTATAACAATCGCCACCATGCATAAAAAAGAATTCACAAGCACATACCATTGCACTAAAATGTGAGGATAAATATACAAAATTGGTGTGAAATATCACAAGAAGATGTCATGACACCCTTTGTAATCACAATCCAATGTGGCATGAGTACTTGAAGCTTGCCATTGGCACTAGTAGGGCTCATCCACACGAAAATGATAGTACATAAACAAGGCCTCAATCATAATGATACTGCATACAATTACAAAACACACAACAACTTGATGTAACTATGCTACATCAAGAATCCCCCTCTTGAACTTCAATAGGCTACATATGGACATATCTGACCTCAAACAACAGATCCCCTTGACTCATTTTCATTAAAGAGATTTCCCACATAACCCACCGCATACATGCAGCATAGAAATCCTGAAGCATTCACACATGGATAGAGCCTGTTCATGCATATCGCATTCATGAGAACGGCCAATAATTATTGTCGGTCTGCGGCATCTCTCTCTCCATACTCTCCAAGTACTTCAAAATATCTTTGAAAGAAGGCCTCTCTTCCGTGTTGCCACTCCAACACTTGATTATCAACCTTCCAAAAAACCTCACACATTTTAGAGAGATGGGTACTAAAATTTAAACCAATATGGAAAAAAAAAAACAGTTTGGGTAGTTTCACAAGTACTCTTTCATCCGGGATGGATACGTCTTAGCACGCAGTTTTGGTCTAAGACTTTCTTTGGCCATGCTCTTTGCAGCCTCATATGCACCCATCTCACTTAATGGTGATTCCCCCTCAAACATCTGCTATATTGAATCAAGTAAGACCACACTGCTTTAAAAAAATTAATACTTCTCAGGTGAATTAGTTTTAAAAAAAATCCTTGTTAACTCTTCTTTAGTATGGCATTACTCAATACAGAACTCATGATAGCAAGATGAGAGCAAACTGCATCACTGCCCAGATGGATCCCCATTGGAAAAATCACCCACCCCTATAAATTAGACTATAATAAGAAGGCAAATACTGCCCTGGAGGATTACTGTTTCAGAATTTATGCATCATACCTCATATAGTATCATTGCAAATGAGAACACATCAACCTTTGTATCATATGACCTGTGCTCGAAGACCTCCGGGGCCATATATCGATCTACATACAAGTTCACCATTAAATAAAGTGAGCCCAGCACACAGAAATATCCAAACACAGACAATTTAATCCATGTCAGTTCAAAAAGAATCACCTCATTTAAAAAGCCATTGACATTTATTGTTAATATTTTTTTAAGGAAGACAAGGACTTGATGCTGTATGGCAATTTTGTAATTTCATCAACAGCCAGCAAGGTCGAAACCTACAGCTTCCGGTCTCTCCTGTTATACTGTAAGCTTGATGAGACCTTCTTGTCTTGAATATCTTGCTAAGCCCAAAATCAGCAACCTTCACATGGTTGTTCTCTAACAGCAGTAGATTTCTGTAAGTAGGTAAAACAATCAGTTTAGGACACTCAATTCACAACCTTGCAATAATAGATTAAAAGTTCAACATTAGAATAAGGCATGCTAAAGCTTACCGAGGCTTTAGATCACGATGGATAATACAATTAGTCCCATTGTGCAGGTAGATCATCCCCCTAACACCCATAGCTCAAGCTTTAATCAAAGAAGCAACAAAAAAGGATTAAAACAAAATGTACTGCATTTCACTACATAATGTGTTTGTGCGTCGCCTGTCAATGTACTATAGAAACATAAACCATGATGGAGAAAGATGCAAAATTTTCATTGTTCTTGTCATGTGCACAAAGTGTATCTATCGTGTGCTACACGCACACAAGACTAGCTTCGAGGCTTGGGGAAGCTTGGAGCTAGGCAAGCTGATTGACGAGCTGGGCTAGGGATAGACTAACAAGCGGGCACCCAAGTATGGATGGGCGAGCGCCCAAGTGTGGACGCCCGATGACCGGCCAAGAGCCTATAAAAGGGTGGCCAAGGTCGGTCAATAGTTCATAGAGTCTCGCGTGTCTTTGTGAGAGCTCTATGGTCAGGAGCCTGGATCTAGTGCAGACGTGCACCTGCTTTATGCAGCCAAGGCCGCCAGCAGTCTCGAGGCCCACAAGGGTAGCTTCGTGGCAGTATGGGACGTCACGGGCTAGAGATTGGTCAATACGTCTAGCTAGTTAGCTCAGCTCGTGGGTCGGTGGGGACAGCCAAGACTTGTGGGTTTTGCCCACGGCTGTCAAGGTTGGGAGGTGAGTCAAGCATGCACCCCCTTCACGTTGCCTGGCTTTGTTTTGCAGGTTTCGAGTTTGGTTTCAGGAGCGTTCTATACGAGGTGATCCTTAGGGAATTTGACACTGTCAAATCCCAAGATCTCTCCGAGAGGGAAATCTGCAAAACAGCCATGAAAAGCAAGACAAAGCAACAAACCCTAACCCTAGAAGGCAAAGCGGAAAAAACATATCTGGGTGCAGGCATACTCGCCACCCAACCATGATATCCGTGAGCGAGGCTCACAATCTTGGCCGTCCCCACCGAGCCATGAGCTAGAGCATCAAGCTCTCATGAGTGCTCTGCCATCGTCCTCATCCGGTGTACTCTACCACCCGGAGTTGTCCCCCAAGGACGTCGGCCTCCTGCGCGATGGTGCTCTTGCTCCACGCGCTCTGCACTCCTGTGCTCCATCCGTCGGTGTGTGCCCAACTGGTACCCCTCCCCCCAATAAATAGGGAAGGAGGCCCAAAAAGCATACGCTATCAATAGCGGCCCAAAAAGCACATGTCCGCCCACAATATATCACACTCTAGCTCACCAATACGCCTACCCCTAGCGTGCACATGACATGTGATTTTTTTTTTAAGGTGTTTTTTTTTTGCAAGCTTTATGTGTGGCTTTTATACAAGCCCTCATGTATGGTTTTTTTTTTTTAATTAAAAAAAACACAAAAGCAATGCATAAAAACACATGCTTTTGGGGAGGCCTATAAAATACACCTCAAGTGGGCTTCTTGCCACACTCCTCCTCCTACTCTCTAGCACTCTTCCTTGTTCAAAGCCAAGCTTTTCTCTCATCTTGCCCTCTTCAAGATGTCAACCCAAGAATCCGAGATGGAACCCATTCCCGAACGTGAAGACCTGCCGGCTATACAGAGGCCACCAATGGCGATCTTTTCGACGATTTTGTATCCAAATCTGATTTTCAAGAGTTTAAAGTTGCTTTCGAAGCTTCTTTCTTGAAACGTCAGACACAAGTCGCCGTGCAGATGCAGGCTTTACAGAATTCCATCTCTTTATTGACCACTACATTGTCTACTCTCTCGGGTATGGATACCTTGGCATCTGCTTTAGGTCCCAACATTACTCCGGAACAGTTGGGGACGAGCAAAGGCAGCATACCAAGGAGATAGGGGACACATGGGTACATAAGTGACAGGTCCATTTCCAGTTTCATCCATATGACGATAGCAAAAAGATTCACTTAGCAACAGGTTTCCTCTCAGGCAAAGCTTTGCTTTGGTGGAAAGAACTCCAGTGACTATGCAATCGGGGTTGCTCTATTCCAAGACGGTAGACCTGTTACTTTCGAGAGTAGAAAGCTGGACGACACTCAATCTCGTTGGCCAACTCTTGAAAAGGAGCTTTATGCTGTCATTCACGCTCTCAAGGTTTGGAGACATTATTTATATGGCTCCAAGTTTGTGGTATTGACTGATCATCAATCAATCAAGTATGTGTATGATGCAGATGATTTGAGAGAAAGGAAAGCTCGATGGGCTGAGTTAATGCAAGATTTTGATTTTAAGATTCGTTATGAAAAGGGATCCATGAATAGTGTCGCACATGCGCTTAGTCGAAAGAGAGGTGAATACTTTGTCATTCACCAAGATTTCTACTGACTTATTTCAGTCATTGAGAGGTGATAGTTATTTTGGTCCATATTGGCAGAAGATCCAGGACGGGAGCTTATTGATTGACCAAGACTCAGTGACTGCGCAGCCTACCATTCAGGCTGCAGGAGGCCAGTGGATGATTCGGAATGGTTTAGTATTCCGTAATGACAAAATTTGAGTACCACAGATCTCGGACATTAGGTCCAAGATTCTTAAGGAGTGTCACGACGCCCCTTCTGTTGGACACCCTCGGATACACAGGACATTAGCTTTAGTGAAACATACTTTTTATTGGCCAAAGATGAAAGGGTATGTAGAAGATTATGTTCTCAAGTGTCAGGTTTGTCAAGTAAATAAAGCTGAACGCTTTAGACAGGCTAGGATGTTGCATCCCTTGCAAATCCCGAGTAATAAATAGGAAAGTATTTCCATGGATTTTATTACTGGATTGCCAAGAACACGTCAAGACCACGATTCGCTTGACAAAAATGACTAGATTTTTATCAACATGGAAGACCATTACAGCTACGCAATTAGCAAGGCAATTTATCGAGCAATTGTTTAAACTATACGGATTACCACAGGACATAGTCAATGATAGGGACTCTAAGTTTACAAGTGACTTTTGGAGCCTTGTTTTTGAGAAGTTGGAAATAACTTTGAATTTGAGTTCCTCAGATCATCCTCAATCTGATGGCTAAACTGAAAGAGTTAATCAGATTTTGGAGAATATGCTTCGAGCATATGTCTCCAAAAGACAGAGTTCATGGGAGGATTATCTTCCTATGTTAGAATTTGCATATAATAGTACTAAGCATACGAGTACAAGTTTTAGTCCTTTTATGCTTATGTATAGTTTTCAACCTAGATCACCTGTTACAGTGGGATTTTCAGAACTTCAGCATGACGCAGCACGTAATTTTTTACAAGATATGCAAGAAATGCTACAAGTTGCGTAGGAATCTATTAGAAGTGCTCAAGACAGAGACAGATTTTATTCTAATAGACATCGTTCACCCAGAGAGTTCTCTGAAAGAACGATGGTGTATTTGCGAGTTCCGAAAGCTTCCGAGACTTTACGGACAGATCGATCTCTGAAATTATCCCCTAGATACTGTGGACCATTTCGTATTACATGACGGATTGGTTCAGTCGCATATGAACTCGATTTACCTTCTCATGTGAAAGTTCATCCCGTATTTCATGCCAGTAGACTTAAGTACTGGGTGGAACAGACCAGTTAGTTACTCCTCAAGAAATCATAGATGTCGAGGATATGACATTTGTTCCACACAAACCGGAAAAGATCCTTGGATTTCGTGAAAGATGATTCCGTAATACACTTCTCACAAAATACAAGATTAAGTGGAAGGATCGTGTTGAGAAGGACGCTACATGGGAGACATTGACTACTCTTCAGAGGGATTACCCTGGGTTTTTACTGAGCTCAGGAGTGAGCTCTTAGAGGTAGGAAAGTATGTCATGTGCACAGACGTGTGCTACACGCACACAAGACTAGCTTCGAGGCTTGGGGAAGCTTGGAGCTAGGCAAGCTGATTGACGAGCTGGGCTAGGGATAGACTAACAGGCGGACACCCAAGTATGGACGGGCGAGCGCCCAAGTATGGACGCCCGGTGACCGGCCAAGAGCCTATAAAAGGGTGGCCAAGGTTAGTCAATAGTTCATAGAGTCTCACGTGTCTTGTGAGAACTCTATGGTCAGGAGCCTGGATCTAGTGCAGACGTGCACCTGCTTTATGCAGCCAAGGCCGGCAGCAGTCTCGAGGCCCGCGAGGGTAGCTTCGTGGCGGTATGGGACGTCACGGGCTAGAGATTGGTCGGTACGTCTAGCTAGTTAGCTCAGCTCGTGACTCGGTGGAGACAGCCAAGACTTGTGGGTTTTGCCCACGGCTGTCAAGGTTGGGAGGTGAGTCAAGCCTGCACCCCCTTCACGTTGCTTGGCTTTGTTTTGCAGGTTTCGAGTTTGGTTTCAGGAGCGTTCTACGAGGTGATCCTTAGGGATTTGACAGTTCTGCTAATAGTTCTCATGAAAAAACGGTTGGAAATCATACCGAGCAATGTCTTTTGCAAAATTGATAGCAGTCATAGCTGGCAAAGCCCCATTTTCCTTCAAAAATCCATGAAGGTCTCCCTACATATACAAGAATAAAATCACTTGTCAAAATGTAAGTTGAGAAACAAAGAGAGAGGCACCCGCGGGGGGGGGGGGGGGGGGGGGGGGGGGGGGGGGGAGAGAGAGAGAGAGAGAGAGAGAGAGAGAGAGAGAGAGATGGAGGAGACTGCTGGTCAATGACCCATTTTACACTTCCTTCTGCAGTCTACCTTTTCACCATGTAGATTACATGAGATGAGTTGATTTTGTCAATTACGCTTTTAAAGTATCAAGTTATTTTGCAATGATGTAAGCTTTAAATTTAGCATCTGTTTGCCTTGGTTGAATTCAAGGCATTTAAGAAAAATATGTGCAACACAAACACACAACAGAACTATATGGGATTCTTGGGAACAGATTGAGATCAAAATCATTCAGGGCTAGCATTTAAGCAACCCGATTGTTATGATTTCAAAACTAGTTTACTGGTTCATGAATGCTGCTGCACCAGGTAATTTCTTCTCAAATGAGCAGGCATTTTTGTTTAAGAACTAGAAAATGATTGCATAGCAAGTAAGCTGAAAAACAAAAGCTTGACACAATCTCCCATGACAGCCCCATCCAGGGGCAGTGAGCATTGCCCAATGCATTGGCAGAAGAAATTCTCAAGAAAAGCAACAAGTTTGAAGAATTTCTTATAATACTTACAGCTCCTAAGAACTCAGTCACCAACATAAGTGGCTTGGTACTGACTGCACCCAGAAACTGAACCACATTTGGATGCCTTAGCTTCACCAGTAACTCAACCTCACGCCTGAAGTCTTTGCTACAGGCCACCCAAAAAACAGTAAAAGTCTCATAAGATTCTCATTTAAACAAGTGAGAGTTTTCCATATGCCTGCCCTTTGCCAATTTGGAAATTGAAATGCTTGTTTTTGTGCGCCCACACCATACATTATTAAAAAACTCAGACAAGAGATGCGATTTTATCATGCAATTACTATATACGTTTTCTTACATTACACTGTAAAATGCAATAGATAAGGTAACATACAAAAATATTCATTATGATTTATTATTATCTTGCGTGTGTGTGTGTGTGTGGAGAGAGAGAGAGAGAGAGAGAGAGAGATAGGACCTGAGACATGGAAAAAAGCAGCAGCAAATTGTAAGATAGCTTTTTTTTAAACATGTTCTTATAACGTGGTTACTCTTGATTTGCATATACTTATATGGGCCAAAGGCCATGGGACATTAATAATGGTTGTGGATATAGTGCCAAGGGCCAAGGCCACAAGGGTGGACAACAATAATGTAGTGTGTAAAGAGGGCTCAAGTATAAAAGACAACTATGAGCCTAATGAGGATCAATCACTTTAATAATGAAGATTACACATCTCCTTGCTTTGCAAGCTTCAATGGTGTCCTTCTCCTATATGAGATTGCATATGTGTGTACTCCATGTTAATGAGTGCAAATTTCACTTCTCTACAGATTTCTCTCTTACATTGGTATCAAAGCTTGATCTTTGATCTTGGTCTAGATTTAGGATTTTGTGTGAGCAATCTCTTGATCTTGTAGCTGCTGTCAGCAGTGGCCGTGAAGGAGAGCATGGAAGGTGTCATTCTTCCCAGTAGAGAACTCTGTGATCCAAGGCTGGGGAGCTTGAAGGTTTGATGATCCCCAGCACTCCAACGCTCTGTTCAGGTCTCAAATCGCAGACGATTCCCAGCATCCGACGATCCATTCGGGCTCTCAGACCGCAGACGATTCCCAGCATCAGATGATATGTTCGGGCTCTCAGATCACAGACGATTCCAACATTCCAACAATCTGTTCGGGCTCTCGGTTCGCAGACAATTCCCAGCATTCCAACGATCTGTTAGGGCTCTTAGATCACAAATATTTCATGAAACTTACATATGGAGAACCATTTGGGAGTTGATCTGAGAGCATATAATGCAGTTTTTGGGTTTGTGGAAGATATTATGCTCTCATGGACAGATTTGGGGCCATGTACATTGAGCCACTACATGTTATATAGGGTTTACATGGTCATGGGAGTTGCATTCCATCTCGTGGGATAAACATTCATGGTTTTGAGGACGAAACTAATGGGAGGGGATGGTTTGTATTGTGGTTACTCTTGATTTGTATATACTTATATGGGCCAAAGGCCATGGGACATTAATAATGGATGTGGACATAGGGCTAAGGACTAAGGGCCAAGGCCACAAGGGTGGACAACAATAATGTAGTGTGTAATGAGGGCAAGTATAAAAGACAACTATGAGCCTAATGAGCGATCAATCATGTTACTACCTTTTACCAAGGCAAGTCCAAAAAAGTTGTGAGTGAAAGAAAAGGGGTCATTTTATACAACCAAGGTTCACAAGTAAGAGGTTTTATAAATTCCCTTTTGAACGCACAAAATATGTAGGAGTTTTGAATAGTGTGTCACAGGATTGCTACTCACTCCTTAAAATAATGGGAACCATTTTAACACTTACATAATTAAGCTGTCATCTGAGAGAGAAGGTAGGAGTTTCTTGACAGCTACAGGTGTGCCCCTCCAAGATGCTTTCCAAATCTCCCCAAAAGACCCCTAGGCATATCATTGGTTTTTCATCAGAAATATATAAAATACCTTGAAGTCAATCTTCTTAGCAGGATTAATCATGAAGACGTCTCTTGTTTGCAAAAAATCAATTCATTGTATTTTTCAAATCTCACAATGTCCCAAAAAAAACACCCACAACGTCTTGTGTACCTTCCCAATCACTGTACTTTTAGAAAAGTCTAGCTCGGATGGATCCACCTCCCAGTCACACTTTTGAGGAAGAGGAGGTGCGACTGCTTTGGTTCCCAAGCGTGAACCATGACTTCCCTTCACCATCAAATACAAAAAGTTACACAAATCAGGACATGTATGCCATCTGCCATACAGAACAATGCTTAGCTAGAAGAAATGAAATGATTTGTAACCCTAAGGTCATTACTGTTCAGTACAAGCAGGCACAAGAGTATGCAAGACAAACCCTGCTGCTGTCTTTTTTGGACATTATCAGTCCAGAAATATTGGATTGAAGTATCCAAAAAGACACAGAGAAAGGCTATGGTCGTGAGTAGGAAGAGGATAGAGAATAACTGAGGTCATGCTTGATAAAATTATCAGTAAAATTGGATATCAAAAGGCCTGAATCTAGGCAAAAAAAATGGAAGAGGAAAAAATTAGAACAGAAACAAAAGGTCAAGTTGTGTTATGTACATCTCTTTTCTACTAGAACTGGCCCTTACTCGTATTCATGCCCACATGCATCAAGGGCATCTCCAACAAGTAAAAGAACTAGGAAGCTGTGACCAAGCCATTCAAATCGGCTAGCCCTCGGTAGCACTGAAGCGATGAACACCTTCGAGCAGAGAGAACTGATTGAAAACCTTAGAATGTGCATAAACATGAATGGACTGCTTCTCCCTCACATGCCAGTACACCATTCAGCCACCTGCTCTACCACATCATTGCCACCCGATATACCACTTCGCCAAGGAGACCTCTTCCGTCTACTCCGTTCACATTTTCCACACCCTCTCCGACCTCGACCCACACATCCCACTTGATGAGCTTACCACGCAGCTCACAGCTACCCTTCATACATCGGCCATAGCTGCCTTCCCACACACCAGAGCCACTCCCAAACCACCAGGTGGGACTATTGTAAGCCCAACGGAGCGTGCAGTGGCAGATGCAACCACGTGTACAAGAGATAAAGATAGAGAGAGAAGGGGGAGAGAGATATGGGAATAGGGGGTTTCACACAGTACACGCTGATGAGTGGGAAACACGCCCCGCCCCCTCTTCAGGAATTTATTTCAAGAACAATCCACAGGCTTTTCCAAGCCAGGACCAATACACAAATGAATACAATATCAAACAAAAGTGTCGATGTCGAGATCGGGCCGAGTCGATGTCAAGGCACAAGATAACTAATGCTGAGCTCACCACAAGGATGACCCACAAAAGGCTTACACCGGGCTAGTACCTTGTTTGAATCAAAGGGATGTTCCAAAATATCCACAAGGCTATCTATACTCAATCCGGACAATGGCAAAATCCAAGAGACTTCACACCAAGATAATGAGTATATGTCTTCACAAGGTAATCCCCTTCTACGTAGACGTTTAGGGAAGCTGGCGGCAGCAAAACTTCTGAAGGCAGTAGACAGTATACAAAGGCTGTATACAGGCAGCTCAAGTGGAGGCAGCACTCATACAGTGGCACCAGGGCGGCGCAGAGCTCTTCTTCCCTAGGCACAGGTGGCGCGGCTCCCTGAGTGGAGTATAGGCGGCAGTCAGGGTGCAGGCCGCAACTCGAATCAACAGCAAAAAAGGTGGCGGCACAGCCAGGCAGGAGCGGCGCTGGCACTTACTAGCACTGCTAGCGGCTACAGGTGCAGGCGGAGGTGCTGTTCCGGCTGAGGAGGGCACTGCAGGGTGTCATGGAGGTGGCTTCTGATGAAGATGGAGGAGTTAGACACCCCAAAAAAAAAAAAAAAAAAAAGTGATGATGATGACGATTCTTCTCAAGATCTTCTTCAAAACCTCCACGATTACTTCTATGCTTCTCCATGAGGATATTGGCTCCTTATATACTTGATGGGAGACCATGCTTTTTGCCACACTTTGCTTTTGCTTTATCTCCTAGATTTTGCTCTTCTTTTAAATATTATTTGAATAATAGCCAAAGTTCTTGATTTGCTCTTATAATCTTCAGGGCCTTACTTTTTGGCCCCGGAGCAGCTTTTTGATCCAGTTCGATGTCCTCTTTTCAACGGTGCCCTCAGCTTTTTGGTCAACAAAGTTTGACTTTTGCATTTTCTTGCTTTTTGACCAAGACAGGTGCTTTTTCCAATTCCAACTTTAGGAACCCTGTTCCCATGTATCCATTATCATGTCCATGTGTCCAGGCATGAGTTCTATCATGTGAAAAGAGCATGGAGGACCAAATAGTTACATTCCCTCCCTCTTACATCACAGTTGTCCTCAACTGTGGCATGCATATGATCGTGGTACTAGCCCCATCTGGTGCTCTTGTGCATCTGGTCTTTCTTGATATATGAGGTGCCTTCTGCTCCTCTAGCAACATCTTTATGCCTTTCTTTGACCGATATCCTTGTTCTTGATGATACATGTTCTTCATAGCCTATAACATGGGTCAGATATAATAAATGCATACTCACCTTCTGCAAAAACTAAACACAAGCTAGTCAACAAACAAGTATGCATCATTCGCGTCTACTGGGTATTCCAGATACTAGCCAGATAGTCTGGAGCCCAGGGGACTATCACATGCCATTGTCCTGTCTGTGCATACTCACCATCTGCAAAAACTAAACACAAGCTAGTCAACAAACAAGTATGCATCATTCGCGTCTACTAGGTATTCCACGTACTAGCCAGGTAGTGTGGAGCCCAATGGACTATCACATGCCATAAATCCAAGCATTGTCCATGCATCAAAAACAACACACAAAGTCAAAGAAATTCAAACATACATCAGTATGCAACGCATAAGTAATGATCCTCTTGTTCATAGATTATCCTATTTGGTTTTATCGAAACCGTGCTAAGCCATCTGGTCACTAGGACCACTCAGTCTTTCCTCAAGGCCATCTGGTCACAGTGACCACCCAAGAGTTCATCAATAGTCATCTCGACTATCTGGTTGCATTGACCGCCCGACTATGGAATCCAATACAGTCATCTGGGCCATCTGGTCGCAATGACCTCCCGACTGCGAAATCCAATACAATCACTTGGGCCATCTGGTCGCAATGACCTCCCGACTGCGAAATCCAATATATGTGGCATCATTTCCGTCCAATGGGTCTTCTGGCATCGTTGCTTCCCATATACAAATCTTGCTCCTTGGGCTTTCTAGCATCATTGCCACCCAAACTAGAGCATATCCAATCAAGACCATTACATAAGCAAGATAATAATCAATTTTATTTCAGTATAAATATACACAATGAAGAGCGCTAGGGTTACAATCTCTCCCTCTTAAATCTGTCTTGATCGCAAGACGTTTCAAGCCTGTACTTCAAATACATCTAGACCAATTGCTTCCTCATAAGCTCGAAGAACATCTAGGTAGTCCTTGAAGTACTCTTCTGGCATCCATTTCGCATCCATAGGCGAATAATTCTTAAACTTCAAGAGGAATTTCCTGTCCTTCCTCTTTTTCTCACAGAATGAAATACAATATGTTCCGGCTATAAGATTTCTTCTTGTTCTTCCACTTCTCGTGGATCCTCCAATACATGCTCTTCTGGGGGTAGTCCGTCTGGAAGGTCCAAACAATAACATACATCGTTGATCTTCTTGGTAACCTGAAAAGATCCATAATATCTGGGTGCAAGCTTAGGTTCTGATGACTAAACAATCTTGCCATATGATCTCCACGGATGGTCTTCTTCACTGAAATGAAGTGGGCTTGCTTACTGAACTTGTCAATAATAGTCCATATTCCATCATTCCCGAATCTTGACTTTGGCAATCCAAAGATAAAGTCCATAGCAATACTTTCCCATGGAATGTTGGGAATTCGCAAAGGTTGTAACAATCCTTCGGTTTTTTGTCGATCAAACTTGACCTTCTGACAAATCGAACATTCTCGAACATATTTCTCTATATCCTTTCTCATGCTAGGCCAAAAGAAATAACTTTCCAAGGCCCGAGTTGTCGTCACGATACCTATGTCCCATATAAGGTGAAGCATGGCATTCTTCCATTACTTTTGGTTTCAATTCCTTGGTCACACATAAACGGGTTTGCATCATAAGAAACCCTTCCTTGATGATATAAGAAGTCACCAAGTCTCCATTCTGTAACCTATCCCAGATGTCCTTGAAATCTTTATCTGTAGCATAAAGACCTTTCATCATAGTGAAGTCCAAATGATATTCCATGGAAACTGCATGGGTCGTGGGTCTTCGAGATAAACCATCTGCCACTTTGTTGTCTTTCCCATGGGTATGCATAATCTGAAAATGAAATAGGGCCAAATAGCTAGCCCATCTTATATACTTATCTAATATCTTAGGTTGAGACATAAAATTCCTAAGACTTTGATGATCTGTCTTGATAACAAACTCAACACCCATAAGATAGTGCTTTCAAATCTTCAAGGCATGAATAATAGCCATCAATTCTTTTTCATATGTGGGTGCGGTCTTTTCGGCTCCTTGAAGTCTTCGACTCTCATAGGCCACAGCATGGCCCTCTTGGTTCAAGACTGCTCCAATGAAATTTCCTAAAGCATCACACTCTACCATGAATGACTTTGACAAATCTGAAATAATCAATACCAGTCCTTTGCTAGCATAAAACTTTAGTGCTTCAAAGGATTCTTTTTCAGCTTTGGCCCACCGAAACCCCACGGGTTTCTTTGTCAAATCATCTAGTGGACTTGCTACCACAGCAAACCACTTGATGAACAACTTCCTGTAATAAGAGCATAAGCCAAGGAAACTTCGAATTGCATGCACCATTGCACACTAGTCAATTCTGGCCATTCCACAATAGCCTTGACCTTTTCTGGGTCCATCCTGACCCCTTCCTCGGACAACTATATGACTCAAGTGGTGAATCTCTGACAAAAGAAACTCGCTCTTCTTTCGATTCACATACAACTTGTGCTTCCACAATTCTTGAAATACCATATCCAAGTGCTTTCAATGCTCTTCTTCGTTCTTTGAATGCACAATAATGTCATCAAAGAAAGTAGCTGCAAACTTTCTATGTACTCGGAATATTCTTTCCATCATTCGGTTGAAGGTGGCCAAGGCATTGGTAAGACCAAAAGGCATCACCAAGTACTCATAGAGTCCAAAGGTAGTCCTGAATACGGTCTTGTGAATGTCCTCTGGAACAATCCTGACTTGATGGTATCCACTCTTTAAGTCGATCCTGCTAAAAATAGTGACTCCATTCAATCTATCCAAGATATCATCAATCCTAGGAATAGGAAACCTGTTCTTTACATTATCTTGTTAAGAGCCCTATAATCAATACACATGCGCCAAGAACCATCCTTTTTCTGAACCAATAAAACTGGGAAGCAAAAAGGTGGTGATCTAGGTTGAATCAAACCCTTTTCCAAAAGCTCTCTCACTTGCTTCATAATCTCCTCTTGTTGAGCTTGACTCACTCGATAAGAAGATCTATTAGGAGGTGAACTTCCCAGCATGATGTCAATCTTATGATCTTCCAGTCTGGAGATAGCTCTCCTGGAAGAGTATCTGCAAAACAATCCTCATACTCTTTATGAAATCTTTCCTTTCATGATCAAGAGTTGAGAGTGACTCATCACCCTCACATTCCTTTGGATCTCTTACATATATCAAGTAAGAGGAAATAGATTGCTTTATTGCTTTAGGAATTTGTACATGACTAATGAGTGGAATAGAATTCCCCTTAACTTCCTCATCAAAAGTTACATTCTTGCCTTTAAAAGGAAACCTAATCTTATTTCCAACCCAATCAATGGTCGGGTCTATCTTCTTATGCCAGGGCATACCCAAAATCACATCACAATGTCCAACTTTGCCAACAACAAAGTTCTCATGATCCACAGTCTCCAATCTGTAAGCAAAGCTTTCCCAAAATAGAAGTCACCTCGGCTGACATTCCTTCAAAAGCGGCGCCTGCTGTAACAGGAGTTCTGAACCTATCCGGAGGGAGCTTAATGGCTTCAACCACTCGTGGATGGATGTAGTGGTGGGTAGCACCACTATCGAAGTGAATAAGTACTGGTTGGTTTGCCACTTTGCCCCAAGCTTTGAAGAGTGGCCTCTTCTCTGGTGGTGTATTATCTTGATGTTGAAGTTGTTTAGGTAATGCATTACTTTGGGACAGTTTGGCTTCTTGGTTTGGTTTATCAGGACACTTTACAGCCATGTGTCCCTTCTTTCCAAATTCCACATTGGACACATTTACCTTCTTTGACATAATCCTTGAGTTGTTTGCAGGATAGCTTCTTTTGGTACAATGGGGGTTTATCCTCATTTTTGTTCTTCTTTTCTTGTGGCTCGTTCCTTGCTTGAGATCCCCCTTTGAACTTCTTCTTTTGGGACGAGTCTTGATTCTCATTCTTTGATTTGCCCACCATCCAAGGCATATATAGAGCTTCAACTTGCAAGGCTTTGTCTTGGGCTTCTTCCAAGGTTTTAGGTCCCATCATATAGACTGCTTGAAAAAGCTTTGGTTGCAATCCATTGACAAACTTTCGCATTTCCATCAATGGTGGGATAGGAGTATATGAGGTAAACTTCAATGAGACGGCTGAAAAGTTATTAAGATATGTTGCCACACTTTCTCCCACCTTTTGCTTTACCTCATCCTATTCCTTCTATACATCTGCCTCAAATGTAGCGGGAAGCAACTTGTTGAACATGGTTTTGAAATCAGCCCATGAGGTAGGCTCAGTCCCTTCTTGGACCACTTTTAGCCACCAATTCAAGGCAATATCTTTTAAGTGCATACGGACCGTGCAGAGTTTGGACTTTTCGGAGAAGTCCTCTCCTCCAAAGGCGGCGTCAAACTGTTTGATTAAGGATAGAGCTTCTGGGTGTCCCGCTTTCCATAAAAGGTATCAAACTTTACGCTTTTCTCTCCCGGCTTAAAGTCCGCTTTGCCGGTTGAAGGCTCCTTTGCCTTCTTCTCTTTTGCTAAGCCTGAAGAGGCTGCATATCTGATAGAGCGGGTCTAGGGGTAGTTTCCCTCTGTCCTCCATGAGTGATGGATCGGGTGGCTCTGGGTTATTCTCTAAAGGTAACCCCTTTATCTCGTAAGTATGCTTTGGCGGCTTCCACACCTTCGGTTTTGGGTTATTCTCTAAAGGTAACCCCTTTAGAGATCGGGTGGCTTTGGGTTATTCTCTAAAGGTAACCCCTTTATCTCATAAGTATGCTTTGGCGGCTTCCACACCTTCGGTTTCGGTGGTCTGGTATTTGATAAAGTCTTCAACATCCAAGCTCTTCTGTAGTCTTGCTCCTTCTTGGCTCTCCAAGCTAGGAACTCTTCTTCTTGAAGATACTTTTTGAACTTTTGAAAGTCTCGATATTCAGCTGATGACATGACTGCGGTCTCATGAGAGACAGATTCGCGGCCTTGGATCCCTGCTTGATGCTCTGGGTTGGCTTCATAGTTGCTCCCTTCTTGAGGCCCTTGGTCTTCCTCAACTCTCGACATGGTTCTGTCACCCCAGAAAAGATTTCTTCAAGAGAAATCCTTGCTCTAATACCACTGTAAGCCCAACGGAGCGTGCAGTGACAGATGCAACCACGTGTACAAGAGATAAAGATAGAGAGAGAGAAGGGGGAGAGAGAGATGGGAATAGGGGGGTTCACACAACACACACTGACGGGGGAACACGCCCCGCCCCCTCTTCAAGAATTTATTTCAAGAACAATCCACGAGCTTTTCCAAGCTAGGACCAATACACAAATCAATACAATATCAAACAAAAGTGTCGATGTTGAGATCGGGCCGAGTCGATGTCGAGGCACAAGATAACTAATGCCGAGCTCACCACGAGGATGACCCACAAAAGGCTTACACAAGGCTAGTACCAAAATCCCTTGTTTAAATCAAACTGATGTTCCCAAATATCCGCAAGGCTCTCTATACTCAATCCGGACAATGGCAAAATCCAAGAGACTTCTCACCAAGATAATGAGTATATGTCTTCACAAGGTAATCCCCTTCTACGTAGAGGTTTAGGGAAGCTGGAGGCGGCAGAACTTCTGAAGGCAGTAGACAGTATACAAAGGCTGTATACAGGCAGCTCAAGTGGAGGTGGCACTCATACAGTGGCAGCAGGGTGGCGCAGAGCTCTTCTTCCCTGGGCACAGGTGGCACAGCTCCCTGAGTGGAGCATAGGCGGCAGTCAGGGTGCAGGCCGCAACTCGAATCAGCAACCAAGGTAGTTGCGACAAACAAAGTGGCGACGCAACCAGGCAAGAGCAACGTAGACAAAGGCGGCAGCACTGGCATTTGCTAGCGCTGCTAGCGGCTACAGGTGCAGGCGGAGGTGCTGTTGGACAGGCGCACAGAACAATGGCTACGCAACAACTGGCGGGCAATTGCGTTCACAGAGCAGAGGCGCTGGGCGGCGGAGCAGCGGCTGATGTGGGTGCTGCAAAGGCGGAGCGCCAGTGGAGGAGGGCCTGCAGGGGAGGAGCGCCGGCTTAGGAGGGTGTTGCAGGGTGTCGTGGAGGTGGCTTCTGGTGAAGATGGTGGAGTTAGACGGCCCAAAAAGAAAGTGATGATGATGACAATTCTTCTCAAGATGATCTTCAAAACCTCCACGATTACTTCTATGCTTCTCCATGAGGATATTGGCTCCTTATATACTTGATGGGGTACCATGCTTTGTGCCACACTTTGCTTTTGCTTTTCTTAAATCTTTTAAATATTATTTTAATAATAGCCAAAGTTCTTGATTTGCTTTTATATTCTTCAAGGCCTTGTTTTGGCCCTAGAGCAGCTTTTTGAAAAAGCGGTTTTTAGCTTTTTGATCCGGTTCGATGTCCTCTTTCCAATGGTGCCCTCAACTTTTTGGTCAACAAAGTTTGACTTTTACTTTTTGACCAAGGCGGGTGCTTTTTCCAATTCCAACTTTAGGAACCCTATTCCCATGTATCCATTATACTGTCCATGTGTCCAGGCATGAGTTCTATCATGTGAAAAGAGCATGGAGGACCAAATAGTTACAACTATTCCGCAGAATAGCTGGTATGATGAGGAGTGCCGCGAGACCCGTGCCCACCTGTAGCGGGAGGTTGCTGTAGGCTCGGCCACTCACCGGCAGGCGTAAGTGATCTTCTAACGTCTCACACGGTGGAAGAACCAAGCCTATCTAGCCAATCTTGAGCAAGAGTTGTACCAGTTATTTCTGGGACGGGACTGCAAGGAGGCCTGGAGGATCTTCCAAGATCACCGCCTGCCGCCCCGATCACCTCACCCAACATATGGCATACGTACGCCACCACATCCCCGGACAGCCACCCCTCCCTCACCCACTTGAGCCTCATCCCCCCATTCCTCCTTCCACTTGAGCATGGTGAGAGATGCTATTGACAAGATGCAAAATGGGAGAGCACAAGATCATGATGGGCTACTTGCCAAGCACTTCTCCCATGCGAGGGATGTGTCGGCTCCACTTGGTTCATATGTTTAACGGGGCCTTATGTGAAGGTTTCCCCACCAGTTGGTCTAGTGCCCATCTGAAGGCAGGTGACCCCATGGACCCCGGTAACTAGAGGACTATTATGATTGGTCACACATTGGCCAAGATTTATAGATCAAGCTTGGAGCATGAGCTTAGCAAATAGGCCAAGGAGCAGAGACTCAGAGCACTAGGGCAAGTAGGTTTTCGGGGGGGAACACTCCACACTGGATCACATCTTCACGCTACGGGGGATCATGGAGGGGAGAGCTCATGGGCATCAGATATACTATTGCTTTGTGGATTTCCGCAAGGCTTTTGATACTGTCCCATGTGCCAAATTGATAAGGAGACTTCAGGATATGGGAGTACTAGCACATACACTTTGGGGGATCCTCACACTTTACAAGCCTGTCACTAGCAGAGTATGAGACCCAAGGGGTGACTCAGAGCTCATACACAACACTATCGGGGTGAAACATGGCTACCCGGTCTCCTACTCTATTCGTGCTATACATTGATGATATATCTGACTACATAGACAGACAAGGAGGACCAAGAGCACGATTGGCAAAACTCTTGATACCTATCCTATTGTATGCAGACGACATTGTCCTTATCTCTAACTCACCAGAGGGGCTACAGAGGCATTTGGATGCATTACGGGTCTTTTGCAAGGACCAGGACCTCACTGTGAACCTTGGGAAGACCAAGGTTATGATCTTTAATACCTCCCCGCAGTGGATAGGCAGATCCGCACCACAGTTTACATATAGTGGGAATCCCATGGAGCATATGACCTCTTATGTATATCTTGGGATCACTTTTGCTAGACCGCAATTCTCTATGCGAAAGGTGGCCGAAACCAGATTGATGTGTGCTATACAGCCCTAGGCTCACTCGAGAGCCAATGCTCACAAATACAGTTTCATGAGTCGACAACGAAGCTCTGGCTATTTCACACACTAGTCACACTTGCACTTTTGTATGGAGCTCCCATCTGGAATTCTAGTTTATACCACAAAAGGAGACGGAGGAGGGAGCCAGCTGAGACAAGTACGAAAGAGGTGTATGATGGGTTGAAGCCGATGGAGAGGACCCTAGTGATGATCATCTCGCACATGATTAGGAGTAAGCCATCAATGCCACATGAGATTGTGCGAGCAGAGATGAGGGGCTACACCGATCGTGATAGAGGCTCTATTCCAGACAATGACATACTAGCATAGATTATGGGAGCCCCCACCAGATAGATACCCTCGGCTCGCCCTAGAGTCCTCGAGATAGCTTGCACTAGACGGAGACACGCAGTGCTAGTACTGGTATACACAAGTGAGCATTTGGTTTGAGATACATGGCATGGAATACATTGTGCCATTGGACAGATCCGGACCTCATCACACTAGCTGCGGATTGAGATAGGACGATACATGCATCAGATCTCAGATGACCGCATTTGTCAGCTATGCTACTAGGAGGCAAAGACAGAGGAGCACTACATTTGCCAATGTACAGTCTGTTTCCGAGAGGGTTTTGGGTTGTTACGCAGGGTCATGGAGTTTGAGGATCAGAGATGCCTGGGATTGTTCCTACTTGAGCTCAGGAGACACAGAGAGACCCTCTTGGCAAACAAGAGACCAAGCCATGATGTACCTAGACAGAGGATCCTGACAAATTTCTTCAGCACCAGCACCAGCACCAGCAACCCAGCCCACACACCTCCCAATACCTCCTCCATCGGGCCATCAAGACACCAGCCACGCTCCCAAGGAGTCACCATTGATAAGAGAAGTCGTCTTATGTCGTGCTCGTCGGCCACGCCCACCAGGATCCCGGCCACGGCATCCTCACCATCGCCAATCAGAGCCATTATTGCTCGGCATCGGAGGCGCCTACCTTGCTTCTACGACCTCTCCATTCTAGACAGCCCCATGGCGGAGATATTTGATCTGAGGAGAGGGCAGCACTTCAACTGATCAGCATACATGGATCTACTTGATATACACTTTCTAGTATTTTCTACTCACTATCATCTAGGAGTCTTACTTACAGTTCTTACTGTAAGATAGTCAGTTTATTGTACTTTTCACTTTCATTTGGTTGTTCTCTTTGATGAGACACCAACTTCAGATGTACTCTCAATTTTGGTCTCATAGGCCATTATGGCCTCTTAGAAACGTTAATATATCATTTCATTTCTCTCTCTCTCTCTCTCTCTCTCTCTCTCTCTCTCTCTCTCTCTCGCCCGCCCGCCCGCCCGCCCGCCCAGCTAGCCATCATCCTAGTACACCATGTAAACCATACATGGTATCAGAGGCGGCATAAGCATTTCCCTCTACACCTGCCATCTTCATTGTTGAGCTACTCTACCTGCTGCCTCTACTCGCCATGAGCCAGTCTGCCCGGCTGGTCGCAGCCATAGCCTGCGCCTCCACCTAACGCCACTACCACCTTTCTGTTCACCGCCACCCATTGTTGCTGCCACTTGCTGCCTCTACAATCTTCACCCATTGCTGCCATGTCATTGACACCTAACAGAGCCACCGCCGCCACCTATTGTATTGCAATGCCACATCATTAGCTGATTTGGGGATTTTCAAAAATGTGAGCTATGGAGACCAACAAAAGCAACATCACATTAGAGAAATTCAATGGCTCCAACTTTCCTACCTCCAAGACAAATATTAGGCTTCTCCTAATGAGGGACGGATTGTGGAATGTCATCAAGGGCATTGAAAGCAACTTGCAGCAAAACAAGGTGCCAAGAAGATTCATGTCTGGCAAGACAGGAATGACAAAGCCCTCGCACTCATTGGACTCATCCTCGCAAACAGCCTCATAGATCATGTGGACTTCGACAAATCAGCCAAGGAAGCATGGAACAAGCTAGAGAATCTTTTTGGCAACAAGGTTAACAATTGAAAGGTATTTTTCATGCAAACGTTCTTTAATATGAAAATGAATGAGAGCAATACATGCCAACCTTGTATAAGAAGGATGAAGATGAAGCAAAAGCATCCACAGTAGCAAAAGACAAAGCATGGAAAATCTCTCTCAATAGGAAGATTATGATTGGATATACTTTTAAGTTTTGCAAAGAAGTTGTACTTCTTTATAATATGCTAACTAGCAGGGGAACACTTAAAGATCAGATTAACGCAATTAATCACAAATTTACGTAATTAATCACAGACTAAGGCAAAGATGATTGACCAACACAATAAATAACAAAGAGAGATGCCCTAATCTACTATATATTCCATTATGCATGAATATATACAATGAACTGCAATATAGTAAATGCAAACCTTGATGAAGGGGGCGCTTCCATGGAGTTGATCATGATGATCATGTGATCCCATTTGGGTCACTCCCCTAGTGGTTTGATTGAGTTAAAAGATAAGATTTGCAAACTATAAAAGCATGTACTTGGTGTACTTCATTGATATACCAAGCTGATCAATCTACATTGAGTCATGAAATCTTCTCTCTCTAGAGCATTGAGTTTCTATCTCCAACTCTCTCTTTCTCTCTCTGCACACACCCACTATCCAAGGAGCTCTTTGATCATCCGTAGCTCCTACTTCTCTCACCCACCTGTGTCCTGATCAACAAGAGTCCATACAGTCAATACCACTCTGGTGCATGTTTGTACAGTTCCACACTATGCCCTACCGTTTGTACTATGCTCTGTATTGCAGATGTATGACTTGTTTCTACCCTATACTTCTGCCATCTGGTTTATGCTTGTACAGGCTGATTTACTGTGTACTGGCTGTACCGGGGATGATGTACCGGTTGTACCAGCTGATTTACAACTTGGCTGATTTACTGTTTGTATTGGCTGATCTATTTGATGTATTGGTTGTTTTACTGGATGTACCTGCTATTGGGCACTTATACCAATTGTTGAAGCCTTTTTCCTACTGTGGGCTGCATATGGACCTGTTTGTGCAAAGTGCAACCAGCTGTACACACGTGCTTGCAAGTATTTATGGTGTATAACATTTTTCTTGATTCAGCTGAATTATTATGCTGTTTATGAAGACCTGTGAATATGGGGAAGATCACTACCCATCCAGGTGTTGGAATTTTCTACATCAGTATGATGCTTTGGGCATATGTCAGAGGCCCAGATGTATTTGTAACATTGGGGCCCCCAAGCTTGTATAAAGTGAAATACTCCTTGGCTAAAAGAATTTTCCAAGAGGGGGGTCGCCCCATTCCATCCTCCGCGTGGTGTTGCCTGTGCACAGTTTTATATTTTAAATTTGTGTTAAATGTGGCCGAGGCCATCCATAAGTGTTAAATTTGCATTAATAGTTAAGTGTGACTTCAGTTATAGCAATATTCAACACAGCCTACTATTACCCATTTTGGGTGCCCTGCATCACACTCTCACAGCCTCTTTTGTCCCTCCAAAAATTAGAGGTTACAACAAGGGATGATTAACTAATAGCCCTAGCACGGCACATGCAGCTTAGTGTTGGATTGAGGCATATGGAGGAGAACTCATAATCATGACTTAAGGCTGTGAATGGTGAAGAAAAGCAGATGTTATTTCCTAAGCCATCATTACAAGAAGACGGGCCAGTGGCCCAAAATTGGGGCCGTTGGTGCTGGCTAACTGGCACCCAGAACCAGCAGATGTTATGGTACCCACAAGAAGCATTGGGGCAGTTGGTGCTGACTGTCTGGCCCCTCTTATTGAAAATAAGACACAAGCAGGCTGCAGAGTACACTGCTACTACTAAGCAAGCTTCCATGCTTCGCTGTTTGCATTGATATTCAATGTGACCAAAAAGTTCCTACTTGACCCACCAGACCATAATAAAGAGTTTGTAAATTGGGTGTAGGTTCTCACAAGCAATTGACCCCCATTTTCTTTCAGCAGCTTTTCCATTTCTTGATGGCCTTTGGCCTGCGCATCAGCAAGAGGCTGCAACACAAAGTACTTTACATCAGCATAAAGTCATACATTCGCACTTTCTTTGAAATTAAACTGAATGAAAACTGGTGCCTCAAGGCAAACTTGGCAGAAGGAGATTGTGCCACTTCAGAAAGGGATCGCAACATTCATGTGCAACACACCAACTTTCTTTTAAAAGCAGGCCCTTCAGGGAAATGAAAACATGAAAGTACGAGTGATATGCCAGTACAAATTTGGTCACAACATTTTTGCATCCCTGAGTAGCATTGCCAACACTTATTTTTGATCCATAATGACTGATACATAGTTTGTAACCTTTTGTAGTGGAATTTGTGCAAGAACCCATTCTTTTAGATTGCGTCATCCACTGCAGCAAGTGGGGTCTAACCCACCACCTCCCATTGGAACTCCAACCCCAGGGGCATAGTTTGTACTCAATGCTCATGCTAACATGTACTTTCACCCAAAATCCCATAGAATGCTGTCCTGGGTGCCCTGCCCAGACAATGCTCGCATCACACAACCTCTCAGGCCTGACCACAGAGGCTGCCACCCTGCCTGTTGTAGACTGCCCTGCAACATGTGAACACTGCCTAGGAGCTGGAGGAGCCTGCACGTGTGAGAACGGGTCAAAACCTCTTATCCTTTGGCAGCCTATCCTTGATTGAGGCTGCCCAACTGTTTCCAATGGCCTGACACCTCAAACCCCTTCATACCTGCACAGTCTGAACACTCTGCTTGGGAAAGGTGTGTCAGGGTATGATTTGGTTGATGTGGCCTGTGGGACCCTTAGTTGACTTCACCCACTGGACTGATTATCCCAGGCAACCGTATTTTTCTGTGTAGAAGTAAAGACTGAGCACATGTAGAGAGAATGGCTATCAAAGCACCATTTACCAAATACTAATGATTGTGGTCCCTATAGAATATGTTGAGGATAACCCATTTCATTATAAGGGATTCATACGGTGCAAGACTGCAGAAACTTCTAGTTTGAAAAGTATCCACCCAACTTGTAGAACCTCTCATCTAATTGCGCCCGTGTGTGAATAAAATTGGAATGAATGAACTCCCGGGGACTCAAGTTGATCATTTCTAACTGGGGACTCAGAGGAGGAGCCTTAAAAGACGCCTTCTCCAGAGACAATCTGAAAAAATCGTTCTCTTCTGCATCAATTATCAGAGCTATAAGGTTCCTTGAGTATGACACATGATTTGGATGACCATATCATTCAGCAAAGGAAAATTTAATGTTTTGAGTTTGTCATAAGAGCTTTGTGAACCAGCATGATATGCTTTTGACATCTGCAAAAACAGAATCCAACGGGCAACCTCTACCATCTTTTTTCTTACACAACACACCCTCACCAAGTCCTATGGTCTGCAGACCCTTTTGGATATCAACGCTCTACCCTGATATTACAATGTCCAAGAACCCGCTAGCTCATGTATATATGGCCCCCATTATAAGGAGTAGCTGTGGTTGAGCAGACTAGGTGCTCCCATGGCCACACAAGATGGTGGCCAGATGGTGGGCTAGATAGATTTGGCATACCGCCAAATAGGCTACATGCTTGCATGCACTGTTATCCCGTGGATGGTGTACACATGGGGCTTGTAGACTGTACTCATGGACACCCTATCTTAAGATTGTAGGGCCCAAATGGGCACCAAGAAACCTGATTCCACAGGGCCTAGAAGCTCCAGCATAACCCTAGGTCTCATGTGACTAGCATTATTGACTGGTGGATGTGGAATGGTCATGTCGACTAGCCCATCCACTCACCAGTCATTTGCTTTACTATAATCTATTTCACCCAAGCTTCTATTAGCATATAGCCTAGTGCTAGTCACCCATCAAAGTTCCCTTCACAAGAGCACACAAGTGTGGCTCATGGCCATCTTTTGTATCAAATCACTAATACAATAATGTTCTCCATTTCTGTTATTGTAAAATTTAAGTTTAAATTTTGTGATGTGAAAGATACCAACTTCTTGTGAGTGTTGTTTGCATACACTGCACGTTGTGTATCCTCTTACAGGCCCACAACCTGCAGATTATTTGCTTCATCTTAGAGGCAAAGGTACAAAAGGATTGTACGCCCATATTAGGGTTTCAAGACTGCTCGATGCACCCAGTTGGCCACCTCAACTAGCTGGATGTGAGCCTAGAATGTTGAGACAACTACACCGTGGATCTGCACCTGCAGCTCCATCTGCTGGCATGCTCTTCATGAAGAAGGTCAACTAGGGATACTCGGTACCCTTTTAAATGCTGACCAGCCAGCCAGTCAGTCGAACAGCAGCAGCCTTCTGATTTACCATTCCCAGACCAACCCCAACTGCTACCCCCTGAAGGTGGAACTTTTCTCTATTCTCTATCCAGTTCAATCAAGCCCTGCAAGACTGCTGCAGCTGAATTAGAACTTGGTATTCTCCATCTGTGTGGGTTGTATTTATCCCTATCTGGGATCTGAAGCTCCAGTTCTCTCACCTCTATTGATATGTCTAAAGCACCACCAGGCAAAGCACAGGATAGGCTCTATGGTGTGGTAGAAATCACTACATGTGTACAAAGGTCTTGCAATAAACTCCTGCCAAATAATGCAATTAGAACCATCTTTCAGACCATCCTTACCAGGAAAAATAATTGCTTATGGGAGTGCAAAGGAGCACAGAAGATCTGGTATCTATAGCCCAGCTCTTGGGCAGATTGAAAAGTGATCCTATCTATATTACTTGGGGTGCTATTGCATGGTTAACTTAGTCTGGCCCACAGCTTCTTTTTGAGGGCAGGGGACCTATACTTGTCCATAGGGGCATAGCTCAGAGATGTTTGCTTCAAGATACCCCCCAGTTTCGATACACACCACCTCCACTGAGTATTGACACCCCCTGGGAAATTACTGCTAGTATCACGGAGTGGCATATCTGGAAGACCAGATGCTCAGAGGCCTTCGAGGGTATTCATGTTTATGGCACCTAGTGTATTTGCACTATATGGAGTGACATCATTCATACTCTTTTGGCCACCTGGGCCCGTATACAGGGACCCAAACAAAACGCAGCAGAGTTATGAGAAGTGCAACCATGGTATTTTTATGGCAGCACGATGCCCCGAATTGGTTGAGATCTCCCCTTGTATGATTCTATATTACTTAATAGCGGTCTCTTTTCTGTGAAAAGAAAAAAAAAAACCAGCAATCTACACAATTCCTTGACAATCCTGTTCGGCATGATCCATAAAAGCAATGATATTGCCAAATGGCGTAGGGACAATGGGAGGCAGACAGTACAAGCCCACTGCCCCCTTCTTCATAGGGATGAACGCTGAGCCTTTTTGCGAAGGTATATTTACCTCTGGTTATGCATGACAAGCATAGGAGAACCTGCTAAGGAGAGAGAGGATCGATGGGGCATTTTATCTGAGGAGGAGAGTGATGATGAAGACAAGGAGGATTGATGCTTCAATTGTATCCAGGCCTTCTTTTAAATACACATTATCATAGATTGTTAAATGGCGTAGAAGTAAAATAGACTCCCACTTGAAAATGGAATCCTTATTTTACTTTGTGTGTGTAGTGTGTGTGTGTGTGTGTGTGTGAGAGAGAGAGAGAGAGAGGGGACATGTTTTAAATGTGTACCGAGTTACCCCAGCGGTCCTGGGCATTGACGGGGGCGCCATGCCGGAGGAGGAAGGCCGCGGCCTGAAGGCAGTTGTAGAAGGCAGACACGTGGAGGGCCGTACGGCCGTCGTAGCCGTGAGCAGCCACAAGCGAGGGATCGAGCTGGAGGAGCGAGCGGAGGGCGGAGGCGTCGTCCTGGCGGGCGTGCCACAGAAACACTGATGTCCGGCTAATGCGGGCGCGCTCCTCTTCCTGCTGCGACGGGCTGCTGCCGGAGGCCGTTTCAGGCGTGGCCGCAGCCGGCCCGTTGTTGTCGGAGCAAGGAGGGCTGGAGCAAGCCATGTGAAGTAATCTGTACACAGAGAGAGTTTCTGGCTATGGCGGTACGCACGGCCTCGTTGCATGCAAATAAGGAAGACGATGCTGACGTGGACCCATGACCATACACGTCGGCGGCCTTTATTCATAGATCAAAAATCAAATTAGCCGACGGTACGTCAGAAATGCGCGTTATTTTTATGATTCTGCCACCTCAGCCTCTCAACTGACGTCCCTGTCGTTGACTGACGGTTGATTCAGTCAATGTCAGAAAAAAAACCGTTAATAGGGGCTCAAATTGAGAAAAACCGGTTGTAATTTTATCTAGCCTAGAACTTAACGATTCAAAGTTTTGAAATTTTAGTTATAGAACTTTTGTCTAGCCTAGAACTTAACGATTCAAAGTTTTGAAATTTTAGTTATAGAACCAATTAACTTATGCATTTTTTAAATAAAGAACCGATTAACCTATTCATTTTTTAGTTATAGAACCGATTAACCTATGCATTTGAGGGCGACTAGGAGAGGAGAGGAGATGCTAGAGAGAGTGACATGTGTGCTTTTACTATAATAAATTGTATCCTTTTTTTATTGCGACAAGGAGGTTTTTAGACCATGGGGGTATTGAACGAGTACCCCCACCATTGGGTTACTCCCCCACCCCAATAAATTGTAACTTGAGAGTTTCTTGTAGCAGTTGGAAATAAATCAAGTTATTGGAGCACTCAAACAACTCGTCATAAAATGTACAACTTCAAATTTATAGGCCTTTTGGAGAATACTCATATTTTGTATCTAAAATTTTAAGAAGAAAATTCGCCTTCATAAATTTTAAGAAGAAAAATTGCTAGTATAAATGAAAATGGTGTGTGCTCATTGTTTATTGTTTGGAAAGTTTTATGTGAGCATGGGGACACCCCCCCCCCAAAATAAAAAAATTAAAAAAAAACATACACACACACCCACACACGTCCCGACTCCCTGCCATTTGAGAAAGGAAGATGTATATAAAGGCCTAATCCAAAAGGTCATCAATGCATATTCCACATCCAATGGTCTGAGTAACATATGGTCTAGATATCATAATCTTTATATATTTTATCTTTCTAGTAGCCTTTTTAAAGAGCATTTGTTATTTCTCAACCATGTATCTTGCCAATTTTGTATCTCCACACATAAATTATTCATACGCTTTCCTCGTGCCTTATAAGTAGAGCCTTGAAGCAAGTTCATCACCTTTTCTTAAGGAACTAAAGATACTGAATATAATTGATGATTTATATAGGCTTTTCATTGAAATGTTGGATAATCTTCTATGTTTGGAAGCGCATATGTAGCTTTTCAAGGTTCATATGGCTCCCCACAAATGTTGCGAATGCATGTAATAAATTAAATCATTCATTACAGATCTAAAAATTGTTATGACTAGTTTGAACAAATTATATTAGAACATTAATAGGTGTGTCGGTAGATATTGATATACATGCTTGTCCCACAAAATCATTTGCCTTTTGAAGCATTCAAAGTTGTTTCTATTATATGTAGTCTAGTAGCAACGGAGATAACATCTACTCAACCTATGTCTTGAAAACAAATTGTTATCAATCTATAAAAAATGCCCACAAAAGTATTGCTACCATATATGAGATAATTCAAGCAAAAAGAGAGGAAAGTCTGCAAGCATACAAGGAAGAAGCATTTAAAGATAATGGAAGAAAAGGAGGAAAGTGAAGATCTTAGCTTAATGTTCAAAAGATTGTTGATGAAACATCTTTAACACTTTGCTTCTTAAAAGGTGGATGCTTACCTTTAATCTACATAACATCTTTTGACACCTTGCTTTAAGAAAATATTGTCTGTAAAATCTTCACAAAGGTGGGTCACATTAGTAGAAGTCATCCTCCACAAGGTGGGTCACATCTAGTAGAAGTCATCCTCCACAAGGCAAAAGAGAGGGGTCAAAGGCATAGTTGAATAATTACAAAAGGAAGGAGACACTTTTTGTCAATTTAAAAGGCCTCCATGGAAGATACATAAGAAAATTAATATATATTGAATACATTTTATTGTAATGTATGTGGATGCTTGTTTGGATCAAAGCAAAAGTTCTTGAATTATATGAAGCATAGGAATTTCACGTTTGTAATTAAAAGTTAAAAAATATGAGGCTACGTTATGAATTCAAATAGAAATTTGAAACTTTTGTTAAGGACTGCCACCAGAAATCAATGTTGCACCCTCAACTCATAAGTGCACATTGATTAGGTCATGCTTGTAAGGCCCCCTTTGTGAGGTGTGGCCTATTTAAGCACCCGAAACACCTAGAATCTTAATATTACTATGGAATTATTGCATGGTTGGTTGGGTCAATTCAGACCCAATGACTAGTGGGCCAATCATAGTCGCTCGACCCGAACTTAACCCACCTTACATGCCTACATATAAAACCAAAGGAGGTGCAACCCCTCATTCATCAAGTTTCATTGTATAAGCACATTCGTATACTCTTGGCAAATAGGCTTTCTCTCACTAGTTTCTTTTTATTTGTGCTGCTGAAGCTCCCTTCATAGGAGCACGTGGGAAGTAGATGCTGTTTGTTGTAAGCATGTTTCAACATTGAATTTAGTATTGTTCTTCGTGTCTTTTTATTTACAATTTAAGTTTCACTTTTGTGAGTCATGGAAAATCCTGCATTGCACGCCACAATCTATTTTGTTTTATAAAGATAAGGCATGGAAGACATCTTTGTAAAAGCCTAGTGATAGGAGATAAAATGTAGGTGTCGAGTAGGTGCTTAGGGACATCTTTGAAAGAATTTGGTGATAAGAGATAAATGGTAGATTCTTAATAGGGACATATTAACTTTTTTAATTGATAACTTTGTGAGAAAGTTTAAGAGGTTGTGATAACTTGCGAGTGTATAAACCAAAAAAAGTCAAAGTATGTTTTACTCATCACGACCGTTAGCTAAGGTATGGTGTGATCTCGCATTTTTGTACCTCAAACATCTACAAAAGTCTACTTGATCTAGAGAGAGAGAGAGAGAGAGAGAGTTTTTAATACTAGGTTGTAAGTACATACAAATAGTATAATATAAGGCACCTTGTAATGAAGTTTACTTCTCCACGAGGGAAAAAAGCTATAATGTGTCATAGTTAAATTTTTTATATTAAATGGTGTAATTTTGGGAAAGCTTTCAGTGTAACTCTACATTATTGCTAGGACCAAAAAGGGATATACAACAAGTACCTTTCATGTATACCATTTATACATTTCTCAATATGAGAGTCAGTAGAGTTACATTATGTTGACAATCAAGCACATGGATATTATAAGTTTTTTAAATGATGCACAACGTTTCTCAAAAGAAAAGTGAATGGACTCACATTGTGCAAACAATTACTAACAAGCAAGGTCCAAGGACAAGTTTTTTAAATTATCTATAACTTTTCTCAACAAGAGAATTAATAGATTTACAATATGCTAACAATCAAGGGCCAAGGACATGGAGATACTAAGTTTTTTTTAAGGCACCTTTTTGCTAAGAAAAGATTACCAATTTAAAAAAAAATATCAATGATTGTCAAATGCAAACATTGACTTATATATCCAATGTGAAGATAGATGATGACACAATAGTTGTATTATTTCATAACACTACAACATGCTACAACACTACAGCAACCTTTTTGCTAAGAATACGCTACCATGTAAAAATATTATCCATGATGTCAAATGTAGACATTGACATTATATCCATGATTATCAAATGTAGACATTTTTATATCCAATGTGGTTGCTTAAAGATGCATGATGACACAATAGTTGTGTTCTTTCACAACACTACAACATGCTAATATTTATAATGACATGTCTCTATCTTGCAAAAAAATATCATTATGCATAGAGCATACAAATTTGACTTATAAAACATATAGATATACAATTGTTTACTAGTAGATTCTTCATTAACATGGGATACTACAAGCTCCAATTACTGCCACTCAAAAATATATCCACTTAGCTTATCACATGCTTGAGTGAACTACCACATAGTTATCTAAATGGAATTTCTGAATGGATATCCTTAGCACTTGCTAGCTATGGGATATCTTAATCATGTGCTTGAGTGAACTACCACATAGCTATCTAAATGGAATTTCTAAAAGGACATCCTTAGGGTCCTACAAGGTGTAGCATGAGTTATCATTTTTCTATTAAGGAAAGTTTATTCATCATCCCATAAATCTAGGGTTATTAATAGTGCTTAAGTCGTCTATAAGTGAGTGGGTATGCTTCTTTTGTTGGTCTATTATATCCACCTTTTTCACCTTAGCATACTAGATTACCTTTCTAAGTTTTTAATTTATGTTTTATTATCCTCCTCCTCTTTTTTGTACAAGGATTGTTTTTCTTTAATTGTATTAACCTTTTTATCTAGTGTTTTGCCAATGTTCTTCCACAACCCCTTATTCACCTCATAAGTGTTGAGCTGCTATGTCTATGGTGTATTTAATGGTTCAGGTCTGTTTTTTGAGTAGTATTAGAAAACCCTAACAAGTCATTTTTCAAGGATTTTTTTTTGCTTAGCTTTTGTCACTTTCATTACTTTTATATAGCTTTATTAAAATTCAATTAAGGATATGAGGTTTAGGTAGAAAGTTTTGTTTCTTTTCTTTACAAAAAGTTTACTTTTTACATATTGTCCATCCGTCCGTCCCTCTATGGATAATTGGGGGATGTCTAATTACCAGTGTGTGCGTAGCATGGCGCTTGGATGATTCCGAATATTCCATATGTAGGACATATGGTTTTAGGGATAGTTGGAACTAAGTGTTAGATTTAATTCTTACAATGTTGTTGTGTAATTTTAGCAGGTGTTGCTAATGTGTAATGTGTTTGAATGGACAACTAGGTTGGTGAGATTGACGAGCTTTGTGCTCGTAAGCCGGTATGGTTGGGACATGATGGCGGTGATTTGGCATGAGTAATTTATTGGGAAGGTTTCCCTTTAGTATTTTGGGTTTGGTGGGATAGCCAATGATTTTGGTATTTTGGTCGTGGTATTTACTATGAGATATTCTTGTATTTTTCTAGCCGCCCACTTCTGTTATACATGGGCATGGACCTATTAATTTGGTTACACGTGAATTAGCCCTTGGGAGTTTATATGTATTTTTCTTTAGTGATTTGGATTGGAAGGATTTATTTAAGCTTTTGGTAAAAGCAACTCCTATTTTATGTAAAAGGTAAGCCTATGCAAAATCATGAAACCTTTTTTTGGCACGTGGGCTATTTTTGTGAATAAAGACATAAATACCTAAGAAATGGGAGTATGCCGACACTTCTTAGGGGGGGGGAGGTGTGACATAAATACCTAAGAAATGGGAGTATGCCGACACTTCTTAAGGGGGGGGAGGGACAGATTGCACCCAATATTGTGTTGAAGGTGACGTCTACTCTATCTCATGTTTTTATGTTATTTTATGCTCAATCTTGTTAATTTGGTTCAATTCTATGGTTTAGTTCTTGATGTTCATGTGAGTTTTGATTTATTCTTCAAAAAGTATTTGAGGTCCCATAAGCATAGGGGTACTTGGTTTTGAAGAATAGGGGGAAGCTCACAAAAATCCAAAGGGTAAAGTAGACAAAGACTCAAGAACTCATGGACAAAGATTGGAAGGTTCATGGGAAATTCCTGAGCTATCGGATCAAGATTTAGATGAAGGGCTATGGTTTAATGTCAACTTTTGATCAAAAACCACTCCACTAGTCAAAATAAAAAAACCATCCTTCTTCTTGCAAACCACCTTTCTCAATCTTCAATCTTTTCAAGATCCATCTATATGGATTATATGAACAAGTTAAGAGGAGTAATACCCTATTTTCAGAATTGCTAAGCATTTGGTGTGCTCAAAATCCATAATTGATGAGAAATTGCCCATAAATAAATTGAGAGAAAAAAAGCGTTGATTGGTTATACTAGATTAATCTTGGATGAAGAAGTTTAAATCAAGGATGAAGCATAAGTTTTTATATCATAACCAAGAAAATCATAATTTTTTAATCTTTATTCTTCCTTCCATTGAACGGCGAGACGGCTGTGTATTCTAGGTTTTCAGTGCATGCTATCGTGCTTGTTTAGGCGCGTGAATAAGCTTTGATTTTAAGCTTTTAATAAGCCTTGTTATAAAGCTTTAGCTATTTTTTATTTTTTTCAAGACTTAAAAAAAGAAAAAAGAAAAGAGACGCGTTGTTCCTAAACGAACACGCTTCTTTCTATTCTTAACATGGCTTGTGCACCCCCTCCACGTGGGGCAAACTCTTTGGGGGGTGCACCGCCTTCTTTCATGCAGCCACCTCCTCCGCAGGTTGCAGGTCTCTGTCACCCCGTGGGTTGCAGGGCCGCCGCCTCCTTCAAGCCTGCAGACTCCACCCCTCCACTTCTCTTACCCACAGGTTGCAGGGCGAGCAGTGCATGCAGCTGCCATACC